>NC_090438.1:77340628-77643659 GCF_031143425.1 Pleurodeles waltl
TCTGAAAAACCCAGTACCTCAGTCCTGCACAATGCGCACTTTTCCACACTACTTCTTTAAGCCCATTACCGGTGAATTACATGGACTGCTCAACACTTCTTTCAAAACTCCTTGTTTCAGAAAATCTACAATTATTTGTGCCACTTTCATTAGGACATCCTGTGCCATGTTATATTGTGGAAGCTGTGGGAATACTACGTTTGACTTCAAAGTGATATTAATTGGTTCCACTCCCTTAATCAAACCCACTTCTTTGCCTGTCAGGTCCCACACATTTTCTTGTACTGTTTCTTGTAAATCCGCATGCAATTCTTTCACAGTAAACAGTGGGAAAAACTCAATCAATCGGTATTCCTCATTAACGTTGTTAACCATAGTCTCAGACACCTGTTCTTCTTCATCATCACTATTAGTTTGTACTGTTCAAACAACTAATAGAACACTTTGGCCCTCATTACAACCCTGGCGGTCGGAGATACCGCCAACAGGCTGGTGGACAAAAAAATGGGATCACGACGGAAACCGCCAACATTGACAGCCACTTTAACACTCCGACCTCCAGGGCGGTAGCAACAAACACCATGGCGGTCACTGCCAACAGATAGGTGGAAGACAATGTACCACCCACTGTATTATGAGAGGCCAATCCGCCAGCTTTTCTGGGGCGGTACCAACGACATCAAAAGCACGGCGGAAATAGTACACTGAAGGGGGACCACTCACCTTTCGACACTCAACGAAGAACCAGGAAGCTGTGGTGCCCAAACTGCAGGCCCTCCCCATGCTGGTGTATCTACTAATACACCAGGAATTTGAAAGAAGTCGGCGGCGACGACGACAGTGAGTACTGCACCTAGCACACAGGGGAGGGGGGGAGAAAAAAGAGAGTGACACACACACGCAACCCCCCCAACCCCCACCCCCACCCTCACCCACAACACCATACACACTAACACATCCAACAACATTACAGATACACCCCGCCACCCCCTGGAAGAACACAAGGACAAAAGGAATTGAGTTAAATTTGTGATAGTTTGAAAATGCATGTAAAAGTGAACGATTACATACAACAGTTTCAAAAAATATGTACAATATGACAGAGGGCCATACACTATCCATTGCAAATGTCCGTGGACCAGTGGACCAAAAAATAATGAGCAAAGCCCACACTTGACTCTTGCCTCAAAATGGAGAGAACACTGAAGGGGCATCAGGTCGAAAAAACACAGGCACCTCAGGGGTAAAGGGAGGAGGGGCACCTCAGCCGGAAAGTGGTTCTACACCACTGCTCCTCGAGGGGGCAACATGCCCACAGCGATGTCCTGGAGAGTGCGAAGCCACAGTCTCACAAGTCTCTCAAGTGGGTGGTTTGCCCACTGCTTGGTCCTGGGGAGTGCAAAGCCACAGTCTCTCAAGTGGGTGATTTGCCCACTGCTTGGTCCTGGAGAGTGCAAAGCCACAGTCTCTCAAGTGGGTGGTTTGCCCACTGCTTGGTCCGGGGAGTGCAAAGCCACAGTCTCTCAAGTGGGTGACATGTTCCACTGGTTCTGGAAGGGGCCTTGTGCCTAGTCTGCTTCATCCTGCCGAGGATGGGGTGAGTGGATGCATATCTCCACTGGTTCTGGAGGGGGCCTTGTGCCCAGTCTGCTTGATCCTGCCAAGGATTGGGTGAGTGGATGCATCTCTCCACTGGTTCTGGAGGGAGGCCTTGTGCCCAGTCTGCTTCATCCTGCCAAGGATTGAGTTAGTGGATGCATCTCTCCACTGGTTCTGGAGGGGGCCTTGTGTCTAGTCTGCTTCATCCTGCCAAGGATTGGGTGAGTGGATGCATTTTTCCACTGGTTCTGGAGGGGGCATTGTGCCCAGTGATGCTGCACCTGGGGTGTGGCAGTTCACATTCCTTCACCTGGGTGTCTGAGGCACGGGATATGCAGGGAACAGGTAGCATGATACTCCATGGAGTCAGTGCCACACTCCATCCTGCTGCAACTTAGGCTGCAAACTGCTGGTAGTGCCAGTGCTGGTGGCGATGCCTTAAGTGGTGTGTGCAGGGTCCAGGACGTCTCCTGCAGCCTCGGATGGCTGCCCACTGGGAATGCTGCTGATGTCTGATGTAGTGGTACCAGCTGGGCATGTGGCGGTGCATATGGCAGTGCAGGTGGCGGTGCCTGCGGCGGTGTCTGTGGCGGAGACTGTGGCGGAGATGTTGCTGGTGCTGCCCATGGTGCTGGTGCTTGCAGTAGTGGAGGGAGACACCAGGCCGTCTCCAGCATCCTAGGACAGCTGCCCACTGGGAATGATGCTGGTGACTGTCATTGTGGTAGCGGCGGTGCAGGGGGCGCGTGCAGATGGCGGGGCAGGTGGCGGTGCAGGTGGCGGTCGTTGCGGCAGTGCTTACTGTGGTACAGGTTGCTGGCCTATCAAGACAAATGGTGGTCACGAGTCCCTCACCTGGAGGCTCCCAGCCTTGAAGTGACTTGCCCTTGCTTTTGTGTCCCTTCCCCACCTTGGTAGATGCTGCTGGGACCTTGGGACTGTACTCTTTTGATATGGATGAGGCCTTGCTGGGTGGGTCGTGCGCCTTGTCCGTGCTGCATGACAGCCCCTTCTTAATCTTGGCAGGTGGCGGAATCGGGTGGTCTTTAGCATCAGTAGGTGGCACATTGCCAGCCTTGACGGGTACCCCCTTCGATCCTCTCGGACTTGCAGGGACCACAGTGGACGCCGACTTGGTGGCTGAGGTGCTGGCCTGGGATCTAGACATCCTGGCCCTACGAGAAGGACGGGGAAAGGCGTAGGAAAGAGGTCAACTTTGGCCAGGAAAATATTTTTTTGATTCACTGGGATGGGAAGATGGAGGGGGTGTGGGAGTGGAGGAAGAGGTAGTGGTGGTAGAAGGTGTACCTCTGCTGAGTTTGGGTGAAGGTGCATGGGCTGGAGGTTGCTGTGAGGTGGATGGCTGTTGAGTGGGTGTGCGCCTGCATTTGTGTACTTTGGGAGGAGGGCTCACAGACACACTGGGAGAGGACACACAGGACGTGTACATGGTTGTGGGGGTGGTGATTGCTCGTGAGGGGTGTGTTGTGATGAGCATGCTGGTGATGGAGGCAATGGCTGATGATGTAGTGTATGCAGGTGTGAGTGGAGACGCTACTGGGAGGGAGGTGGATGAAGAGGAGGAGGAGGGGGACAAAGTGGAGTAAGTGGTATGTTGGTATGTGTGCATGAGTATGGTGCTTGTGTGAGTGCCTATGTGATGATGTGTGGTGCTTATGTTTTCCTGAGCCACTGTTGTGTGTTGATGTGTATGCATGTTGGTTTGAAGGTGTGCTTGTGATAGGGTGAGGTAGAGGGGAGTGGGTCTGGGTAGTTAGAGTTGGAGGGGGGAGGCTGGACACAGGGACAATGGCTGCCATCAGTGCTGAGGCCAGAGCCTGAAATGCTCTCTGTTGGGCCGCCACGCCAGAATGAATGCCCTCCAGGTATGCATTTGTTTGTTGCAAAAGCCTCTCGACACCCAGGATGGCATTTAGAATGGCTGACTGCCTAACAGTGAGGGATCTCAGGAGGTCAATAGCCTCCTCACTGAGGACAGCAGGGCTGACTGGGGAAGGGCCTGAGGTGCCTGGGGCGAAGGAGATGCCCACCCTCTTGGGTGAGCGGGCACGGGAAACACGCTGAGCGGCTGCTGGGAGGGCAGTGCTGGTGGGGGGGTGGTGGCTGTTCCTGTTGTTGGGGTGAGCACAGAGGTGTCCGCCACCGCCAGGGAGCTTCAATCAGAGGAGGAGTCGGTGTCACTGGTATCCCCTCCTGACCTCGTCATGGAGCTCTCCTCACCCTTCATCCCACTGGTGCCTTCACCCTCAGTGGATTCGCCCTCATGGGCCATTTGGGATGCAGCTCCCTCCGACGCCGATGCCTCTGCTCCTCCACAAGAGGATGCTAATGCACATAAGCATTACATACAACAATGCCCTAATGGGGAGAAACCAACAAATGATTTATACATCATAAAACAACATAGGTGAAAGCAAAAAAGCTATTTATTCATATAAATATATATATTCATTTATTTATTTATACATAAATATCAATTTAGTATATTCATCCTAAATGGACAGCCTATCTGATAAAACAACACACCCAGGGACAGATAATGGGCCTGATTCTAACTTTGGAGGACGGTGTTAAACCGTCCCAAAAGTGGCGGATATACCACCTACCGTATTACGAGTTCCATAGGATATAATGGACTCGTAATACGGTAGGTGGTAAATCCGCCACTTTTGGGACGGTTTAACACTGTCCTCCAAAGTTAGAATGAGGCCCAATGTGTATAAATAATTTGTCGGTTTCTCCCCGTTAGGGCATTGTTGTTTGGAATGGTTATCTTCTACCCAGCCCGTCGGGTTTTTGGGTTACCCTCTATGGTTTATAAATGCACATAAGGACAGGGTGACAGAACAAGAAGGGGGGGATAGACAGAGGATACACATGGTCTATGCCAGCAACACCACTACCGTTGGCACACACAACACACACTGAGCTGCCATCTGCACTAGGCCATGCCCAACCACTCACTATGGTAGTCACCAGCCCATGGGGTACAATGCCTAACACAGCATCTGCACACATGACAGGACACAGGACCCTGCCCAGTAGTAGTTGGACACTTGTACCATTGGGGTAGGGGTGCTTCAGAGCCTGCAGACAAGGGACCTACCCTGCCATAATCGCCCTGGCCGAGGGGCACCCACAGCCCACATCCCCCACCCAGCTAGTTCCAAAAGCGCGGAAAGTCAGCTTTCTGAAACTGTATTCACCCCCTTGTGGCTGCTGTGATGCCCTCAAGCACCCATCTACCTCCGGATAGGCCACTGCCAGAATGCGGAACATCAGGAGAGTCATGGTGCGATGGGCACCCCTTCCACGTTGGGAGGCCAGCCCCAGCTGGGCCTCCGCCGTCTTCTTGGTCCAGCGGCGCATGTCCTCCCATCTCTTGCGCCAGTGGGTGGTCCGTCTGTGATAGACCCCCAGGGTCTGCACCTCGTTGGTGATGGCAGGCCAAATACCCTTTTTCTGGTGGGCGCTGACCTAGAGGGAAAAGACAGCGGAAAATGTAATTACTCACCCATCTGGACCATCACACTCATTGCCCATCAGTTCCCACCCATGCCCTGAAGCACATACAGTGACCACCTCTCATGCAGCATTCAGGCCAAGACGCCTTAGCGCCCCCCAACATGTGGCTTACATCCACACCACTCCAAACAGGCATTGCCCACACATCATGCTCACAGTGTACTCACCTGTTTGTCTGGAGGAATGTAGAGTAACGTGTACTGGGGAAGGACCCCATCCACCAGTTTTTCCAACTCCTCCGCAGTGAAGGCAGGGTCCCTTTCCCCAGACACTCTTGCCATTGTTGCTTCCAGACTCAGGTCACTGGGGTCAGGCATATTTATACTCCATTTGCGCCGAAATTGCGTCGTTTTTTTTTACGCAATTTCGACGCAAAACTAACTCCATATTTATACTTTGGCGTTAGACGCGTCTAGCGCCAAAGTCCATGGAGTTAGCGTAATTAGCGTAATTTTTTAGCGTGGACACCTACTTTGCGTTAATTATATGCAAGGTAGGCGTTCCCGTCTAAAAAATCGACTCCGAGGCATGTGCGTGGGATTTATACTCCCGGGCAAAAATCACGCCCGGGAGTGGGCGGGTCTAAAAAACCCGCATTAGTGCCGGATTTTAACGCCTGGGTCAGGGCAGGCGTTAAGGGACCTGTGGGCTCAGAATGAGCCCAGAGGTGCCCTCCCCTGCCCCCAGGGACACCCCCTGCCACCCTTGCCCACCCCAGGAGGACACCCAAGGATGGAGGGACCCACCCCAGGGACATTAAGGTAAGTTCAGGTAAGTGTTTTTTTTTTTTTTTAATTTGGCATAGGGGGGCCTGATTTGTGCCCCCCTACATGCCACTATGCCCAATGACCATGCCCAGGGGACAGAAGTCCCCTGGGCATGGCCATTGGGCAAGGGGGCATGACTCCTATCTTTGCTAAGACAGGAGTCATTTCAATGGGGGTTGGGAGTGGAAAAAAATGGCGCAAATCGGGTTGAGGCGATTTTTTTGCCTCAGCCTGACTTGCACCATTTGTGGACGCCCATACGCCATTTTCCCCCTATGCCGGCGCTGCCTGGTGTACGTCGTTTTTTTTAACGCACACCAGACAGCGCCGGCGGCTAACGCCGGATAACGTCATGCAATAAATACGGCGCCCGCATGGCGCTTCAGAATGGCGTTAGCCGGCGCTATTTTTTTTTACGCAAAACTGTGTTGGCGCAGTTTTGCGTCAAAAAGTATAAATATGGGCCTAAGTCCCTTCCCAGTAAAGATACTGGACTTGAATCACAGACTACAAACCTATGCAGTCCCTGGAAGTTACCAATCTCAACCTGCACTGGATCTGTGATTGGATTTGCCAACTGTCTGTTCTCCACTCCCACAACCTGCACTGAAAGAGGCAAGTTCGGAACTTCTGCACTCCTTACTGTAGAACATGTAGCTCCTGTGTCCACTAAAAATGAGACCTTGTAACCCATCACCTTTCCCTTCACAAAAGGTCCTCTGTGATCTACCTCTAAGGACGCTGCAAGCATACACGGTCCTTCATCCGAACTGTCACTCATCCATTCTTCGTTTATTTCATCCTCACAATCAAATTGGAATTGGTGTACAGTTTCATTACTTTAGTCTTGTCTCTGACCTGTGACCTGCTGAGTAAGCATCATCTGTTGCTGTTGCTGGGGCTTGAGGTATCTGCATTTGCTGTCTAGGTACAATGGAAACCTGCTGCTGTATTCGTTGTAATTGTGTCAGCTGTGCACGTAGCATTTGCACCTGCTGCATGGGTTGAAAACCGCACTCGGTTCTGAACATTTTGATTAAATCCTCTCATTTCTGGGACTTTCACAGTTTGAAATGTACTGACATCACCACCTTGCTGAACAACACCATCCTGCACATCAACAGACAATCTCGCTTACAGTGTCCCACGTTTCCACACAAATGACACTGTAACATCATTTTCATTTCCTGCATGTCATTCTGGACTACCACAGTACCCAAATCTGGACCACGTGTCATGACAATTCCACGACCCCTACCTCTCATCTGTGATTGAAACATAATAGTTCTCTGCTGCTGCAGCATCGGTTGTACTAAGGCTCCTTGCACTCCTGTCTGAGCTGTTTTTATTTGCATAACCATTGCTTTTTCCTTCAGCTTTTTCTGTTTCAATTCAGTCTCATCACTACAGTATTTTGCATACCTCATCAATCGGCTTCGCTTGCCACCAAATCAAATGACTCTTAATCATCTGTCCTACTTCTGGTCTCAACCCTTCGATGTACCTGAACAGAAAATGCAACATGTCTTTCGTCCCAATTGCTTCCTTACCACTGTACTCTTTAAATGCTTTCAGCAATGTCTCATATTAGGTATGTATTGACTCCTTAGTTTCTTGCACTGTTCTCTCAGTTCTCTGCCAATCAATATTTGTAGGAGAAATTCTCATCTTCAGGAACTCAATCACCTTATAATAATGTTTCATCACCTCAGGTGATGGTGCCCATGTAACTCTATCCCTTTCTGGTTCACTTGTCAGCCAATCCATTGCCCTCTTGCATTTGACCCACAAATGAGCCGGAACCACTATTTCCAACAATGTATTTAAGACTTGCCACAGACATTTAGAGAGTTTCAAAAACCTGTCTGTCTGCTGATACCACTCAACCGGTTTCTCTCTCAGTTTCAGGTAATCATTTGCGAATGACAATATATCACTTCTGTGCCATGGGACATGAACAAACTGCCCTCCTGGAATTTCTCTCATTAGTAAATTTTTTACCGGATCCTTTTCTTTCTGAACACCTTCAGTCCCTTCTTGTGAATCTCATTTCTGTTTTTCCTTCTTCTTTGCGCATCTACCTTCGCATTTCTCTAATGCTCCCCAAATCTGAGCACTCTGCAGTAATTCTCTTGAGTGAGCCTTCATTCTTGCTGACCTCATGTGCTCAAAATCCTTTGCCTCGAAATCTAACCTGTAACTTCGTTTCAAATGTTTTGTTTTCTCAATCTCAATATTGTGTTTTTCGGCCAGCTCTGCCAATTTCTGATGTATCTTACTCACTTCCCTTGTAATTCTTGGACAAAAGTACCTCAACTCTTCTTCTATGTAGGATTCTAACCTGTTCACTCCAATTGTTCCCTCAACTAGCTCTGTTACTTCTGTAGCTAACCTTACACGATTTATCTGCTCTTCACCCTTGGATGTATTTGGAGGTGCATTTAAAATGTCCAACCATTCAC
Source organism: Pleurodeles waltl (assembly GCF_031143425.1). Taxonomy (NCBI): domain Eukaryota; kingdom Metazoa; phylum Chordata; class Amphibia; order Caudata; family Salamandridae; genus Pleurodeles; species Pleurodeles waltl. The sequence continues at coordinate 77,349,003 of NC_090438.1, forward strand.
TCAATTGGTGAGCCGTCAATCCCTGTAACGAGATGTTACTGTCATCTGGCATTGGTACCTGTTGCATTGCTGCACCTGGAGTTTGCGGCGTCAACATTTTCAAACTTTGCCTCGCACTGGGGCCATTTACTGCATATGGAAGTGCTACAAGTGGACTAAAATCCATTAATGGTCTAGATCCATTAAAGGTCTCACCCATAGATGACACCACCAGCACATGATCACTCACTCCCCTCCTCATGAGGCTCTGTGACATTTCACTCTGATTGGCTGCACTCGCTTTCTTTTGCGTGAATAATGGTACCGCTGGACCAACAGTAATTGGTAGCAATATTGCATCTGGGGTTGCCCTGACACTCGCACCTTGTGGAAAGGTTAACTCCATAGTCTGATTCATCACTGGTGTGACATCTGACTGTGTCCCTTTTATCGGTGTAAATTTTGGCAAACCCTGTGGCTGTCTGAACTAGCATTGGACTCGGGAGCACTTGCTCCGATGGCACCACTAAGTTCGAAATCGTCTCAAGAACTGGTACATCTGGATAGATTCTCTGTATTGATGGTGGATGCATCTGTGCTTGGACCACAGAAGTAGTCCCTGCATTAGAAGTACTCTGCACTACCCCTTGTACCTGTCCACTGTTTGTCGGTACTGGTCCCAATGTCCCTGATGCTTTTGCTGGAGCAGTTTGGGCAGAACTAGTACTTGGACCCCCTACATGCGACACACATGGCGGAGGTCGATCCCTCAACAACTATGTAATAAGATACTCAACATCTGAATCTTCTTCTTCTACATAAGTTTTTTTCTTTTTATTTGTCCCTGAACTGCTATCACCCTTAGCAGCATCTTCTTTTACTGACTCATCTTCTTCTGCAATTGCAGAAAATAATTTAATTCCCTGTAGTGTTTCTGTTCTCCACCTTTTTTTCTCCCAATCTCACCTTGCTTCTGCCAAGGACTCAAATTAAACGTTCCATGCTCTGGGAATGCTAGATCTCCCAATATCTTTGTCATCTTGCACCACTGTTTCAACCAAAGACACGGTGTGACACCTCGCTCCTCCATCACAATATTCGCCGAAGAATTCTCTGGTGGGGTTGGCTTTCCCACTGACGCCTTAATGTAAGAATCACTCTTCATGGCACTTCTAAACGTTTTGAACAACTTCATTTTCTCTATTGTTTTATTTCGATTCAATAATGAAATTACTTTTACACCCAAGATTCCTTTCACCCACTTGCTCGACCAATTGCCTCTTATGGACGGCTGCCAATTCTCTTGCGACTCTTCTTACTAACCAACCTATCCCAGCGCGGCACACTCTGACGTCACACTCACACACTGCGGCTGACAAAGTCTTGCGGGTTGTCCTCCTAGACTTCAACTCACACAAAACTAATGCGAAATATTGCGAGCACTTTAACCAAAAAACAATAACCAAAACAAACCTGCTGGTTTACTACAGGAAGTTACACAATCGCTTCAGAGACCTTACAGATTTTTACTAATGGCCCTTTCGCTCATATAGCTATTCCTCTTTCTCAGTCTCCCACATTCCAAGCAAAATTCGACCCGCGAATTTCACGCTCAACTGATCAATGGTTCTGTCCTGGTGCCTAGGACTCGCCAAATCTCAGTTGAAAACTTCACTTAATCATTTAACTCACACACCAACTTGCCGATCAACCTACTAAACCAGGCAGATTACAACATATAATCAAGTGTCTCCTACAATTCTCTATATACTCCAGAGTCTTAAACCACGCAGGGTCTGTACATCACCAGCAACCACGTGGACAATTTTTGAGCACAAAGTGCCACACACATATGAAGTTCGACAACATCCCTACTCTCATACTGTGGAGTACGCTCCTACTAAAAACAACAAGTGATGGACGGAATGCTGAACATTGTCAGACACTCACCCCCAGTCATAGATCTGGGTTTAATCCATTGTTCTTTTGCTCACCATGCCACCCCAGTTTGGACCCAGCCACATGCAAATCAGTCTTGACCCTGTTCCTCATGGGAACTGTCCAGACCGAACTGCCAAGCCAGGTCCTCACTGGACCGGAAACAAGCATCCTGGGACCGGTTTCGGGTTTTCACCCCTCATCAGCCAGGCTAGCTTGAATCCAGTGGCATGGGAAGCACGGGACCCACGTCTGGGCATACCCTTCCCACTTAGGGCGACAAAGCAAAAACAACAAGTGATGGACGGAATGCTGAACATTGTCAGACACTCACCCCCAGTCATAGATCTGGGTTTAATCCATCGTTCTTTTGCTCACCATGCCACCCCAGTTTGGACCAAGCCATATGCAAATCAGTCTTGACCCTGTCCCTCATGGGAACAGTCCAGACCGAACTGCCAAGCCAGGTCCTCACTGGACCGGAAACAAGCATCCTGGGACCAGTTTCGGGGTTTCACCCCTCATCAGCCAGGCTAGCTTGAATCCAGTGGCATGGGAAGCACAGGACCCACGTCTGGGCATACCCTTCCCACTTAGGGCGACAAAGCAAAAACAACAAGTGATGGACGGAATGCTGAACATTGTCAGACACTCACCCCCAGTCATAGATCTGGGTTTAATCCATTGTTCTTTTGCTCACCATGCCACCCCAGTTTGGACCCAGCCATATGCAAATCAGTCTTGACCCTGTTCCTCATGGGAACAGTCCAGACCGAACTGCCAAGCCAGGTCCTCACTGGACCGGAAACAAGCATCCTGGGACCGGTTTCGGGGTTTCACCCCTCATCAGCCAGGCTAGGTTGAATCCAGTGGCATGGGAAGCACGGGACCCACGTCTGGGCATACCCTTCCCACTTAGGGCGACAAAGCAAAAACAACAAGTGATGGACGGAATGCTGAACATTGTCAGACACTCACCCCCGGTCATAGATCTGGGTTTAATCCATCATTCTTTTGCTCACCATGCCACCGCAGTTTGGACCCAGCCATATGCAAATCAGTCTTGACCCTGTTCCTCATGGGAACAGTCCAGACCGAACTGCCAAGCCAGGTCCTCACTGGACCGAAAACAAGCATCCTGGAACCGGTTTCGGGGTTTCACCCCTCATCAGCCAGGCTAGCTTGAATCCAGTGGCATGGGAAGCACGGGACCCACGTCTGGGCATACCCTTCCCACTTAGGGCGACAAAGCAAAAACAACAAGTGATGGACGGAATGCTGAACATTGTCAGACACTCACCCCCAGTCATAGATCTGGGTTTAATCCATCGTTCTTTTGCTCGTCATGCCACCCCAGTTTGGACCCAGCCACATGCAAATCAGTCTTGACCCTGTTCCTCATGGGAACAGTCCAGACCGAACTGCCAAGCCAGGTCCTCACTGGACCGGAAACAAGCATCCTGGGACCGGTTTCGGGGTTTCACCACTCATCAGCCAGGCTAGCTTGAATCCAGTGGCATGGGAAGCACGGGACCCACGTCTGGGCATACCCTTCCCACTTAGGGCGACAAAGCAAAAACAACAAGTGGAGTACGCAAACTCCCTACTTTACCCGACGTACGTAACAATCCACCTGCTATTTGCTTAAGCCTCTGCAAGCGCAATCCTACCACCTTCACACTATCACCAGAACGCCGAGAACATACCCATCTTTAGTAGCGGGATCCAGGATCTAGGAAAGTCATTTCTGGGCATAAGGGGACATCATCTTTGCTACAATTGGCATTTCAGAAAAACAAAATTCAAACCTCATAAAAATACGAACAACTAACCCTAACTTAAACTTACCAAAAACTGTTAGCGCACCTGGTCCTTAGTAAGTAATCCTATTAAGGGGACGCGTATAGGTCGATGAACCTTTTGGATCGCATGGAATATCCTAATCATGTAGTGACCACTGGCATCAATAATCAACAAAACCAACCATTAATATTTTAATTGAAAACATCTAAAACCATCTATTTATGAATAACCACAACTCGCTAAAGAGTTAAACAATTTTATTTCCCTATTGGTTACAATACTAAACCATCAAGTTAGATCAAACTTTATTCAATCAGCTCAGTATTAATTCCTTAATGAAACATTAATAACATAATCTAATCAAATTTTAAGAATCATATGCTCAAATGCTTCAATGTGAGTCAATAAATGAAATACACAGCATCAATAGCAGAGTTCAGCAAATAGTTCATCAGTTATTTGTCACTGTCAGCGTCACCCCTAGGAAGCCTACCTAACCAGGATTAGCATTAGCATGTGGGGCTTCATGCAAAATAATTTACAGAAAACATAATTTTGGAAAACATCTCTCTAAGTGAAAATCTATAAAACAGCGCAGTTGGTACCTAGAAGAAAAGGCACAAGTTAGTCAGTCACATTTTCATAGCTACCTAGCCACAGAATGGATCAGCAACAAAGTCAGTCTTCGTCTTCAGGTTATCAATAGATCTGCATCGTATTAGGCTTTAAAAGTTTGAGCACAACGGCAGAATCTCGAACAGCATCTCCTGATGTCACCAATTCTCCCCTTGCATCTCTCTCTTTAGCCCCTTGTCATGACTTTTTATTAGGGTCTCCCGGTCCATCCCCCTAATTCCCAATTGGTCAGTCAGTTAGCAGATATGACTTTAACCTATATTACTAGTTTAACAAATCTATCAATTTTAATATTAGTCCTTTCACAAGACGTGGATTTGTCCACTATACGATGTCCTCATCGTCCGGCTCTTCAGGTATTGAAAATGTTGCATGTTCCTCTTCAGTCAGTGCTTCCATTGTTCAAGTCCTGGGAAAGTACATTTAGCCTACTCTACACCTAAGAGTATCAAATTGTCTTCATCATCTCATGTCCGCCGGTACATTGCAGAAAATTCTAGCTTAAACAACTTTAACATCGGGTAATTCAGGGTCAGACCATGCATTTGCTTCTCTACAGCGCGTTAGTATTTCAGCCCTTCTTGTGAGGCCTTGAAAAAGGCTAGGCCTTATGCACGGCTAAGTTAGCTCTACAAATTAATATAAAACATAGGTTATACATTTCAATATGATATATTACTACATTATTCTTATACATTTTCATTAATTCACACAATTTCAGTTATATTAGTACAATCTCGTATAAGTGGCTGACATGCCCATGGGCACATTTTCAAACAAGCACATTATTTTTCTATGATTAATTTCTCTATGAGTTTTTTATTAATCAAACACATAAACATTTGTTAATAATTTTCTAATTAGCATATTTGCGCTAGCAATACGGTACATTCCTGCCCTTTTGTTTTGACACAGGGCAGTGCAGCAAGAAGGTTTGCGGTGCTGCCCTGCACCAAAATGTTGTAAATGAGGCCCCTAGTTTGCACCGTCATAAGATGTGGGTCTCTACTTATCCTGTTTCTAGTTAACTAGGACATCATGCTTGTAACCTCCAGCTGCCTGTAGTTCTGTGGGCATGTACCTCACCTTCCATTTGTAGTGTGAGAACTGCAGTGTTAACATCTAATTTTTTACTGTAAGATACAAGGTTACTCACTGGTTGTCATTTGATTTGTCCACAGTTGTATGATTGTGCTACTTTGCACAACCAGCCTGGTGCTTCATTGTAGCATTACTATAGAGCCACGGGGTCTGCTGCAATTAGCTGTTCAAGCTGATAGCACTAGATGTATTTGGCACTGTTGTGCTTCTTTCATGTAGGTGTGGGGCTTACACTTATAGCAATTAGCAGCTAGCATGTTTATGCGCTTGGCGTCGCTTGTCAGTGGTGATTGTTGTGCTCTTTGGTACTTGTGATTACATGGTGGGCTATTACACAAAGGGCGCACTTTTCCTGTTTGCACCCTATTACAATGAATGTGCTGCCCCAAGGGCAGCTGCGAACTTGTGCTGCCACGGGGGGGCAGCACATTCAAGTGAAATACGGAGCTTCTGCTTCAAGCAGCTCCATTTTTCACTGTGCAGGCGGCAACCCACCTGCACTTTAATGAGGGATAAGAGATCCAGGTGCAGTGAGTGCATGAGTTGGCAAAGGGATGTCTGGGGCTTCCATAGGTCCACCCTCTATAATATGGCGCGGCAGAGAGGTAAAGAAATTCCCTAATTCGCATGGGGGCACACCCTCATGCAAATGAGGGAAAGACTTTTTGAGAAAGCGCTGGAGCTACATGTGCAAAAGGGCTATCTATATTACAGAAGGGGCCACACAGGTGTCTGTGACCTCTTCTCTAATACCAAAGTGTCCCTGGGGCATACAAAGTGGGCTATTTGGCCCCAAGGCACTTTCTGTAATATGGCCCTAAGGTGGCTTAAGTGTCCCCTGCTAAGAAGTTCAGGTAGAGATCGTGCCCCAATCAGTGATGCATATCCAAGGCAGCATCCACATACATTGTCAGTGGAACTGATTGATACCCTGTAAATAACAATTTGGGGCAGATTCAGAAAAGATTGTATGAGTATGGACAGTAGTATTACAGGAGTCCTCTTCTACTTACTCTTACAGATCTCCATGAATTGGACCCAAAATGTTCAACTCCTTATGAGTAAAAGGGCAGATACAGCACAGTGCTACATGTACTAAGAGCATGTGAGCATTATTTGAAAATGTCACTTTTATTCCCATTAGAGCTTTGGCGACACATCCACAGAAGCGTGTGAGAATATGTAAAAACACACTACTGGAGAACTATTTTACATACTCCAAAATTCCTTTTCAATAACCTCCTTAGGATTCTTAGTGCCTGCCAAATGGACTTCTCCAGTAGTGTGCATAATGACTAGTAACAAGGCCGGGGCACCTCCTCTGCCCCAATCTCTACTGCGCAATCACATTTAGGTGGTCATTACAACATTGGCGGTAAAAGCCGCTTACTGCCGTGCAGAAGACCGCCAACACACCGCCGCGGCTGCGGAATTCCGCCACAGCTATTACGACCCACATCTCGAAATCCGACAAAATTCAGACACCCACACAAGTCCGCCACACCAAACATCAGTGATAAACTGGCGAAAACAAAACCTCCACCGTCACGCCAACAGAAATACGCCCATGCTATCACGACACACAAATCCACGCGGCGGTTATTCAACCGCGGTATTCCATTGGCGGTACACATCGCCGCGCTCAAGATATACACACTTGTACAAAATACCGCCACATTGGACAATTCGAAATACACACACCTGATACACATACACACACCACTCCCACACTCCCAATACAATATAAAACACACACCCACATCACCCACGAACCCTTACGACAACAAATCATGAACGAAAGCCAGAGAGAGACAGCACCAGCTAGAACACTATCATCCACAGGCATACAACACCATCACCCACACTACTTCCACGCACAAAACACCACACACCACTACATATCACCACACTTATCACCACATACACCACCCCACACATCACCTACACCACCCCACGGCAAAGACACCCCAGGTTCTCTGAGGAGGAGCTCAGGGTCATGGTGGAGGAAATCGTACGGGTAGATCCACAGCTATTTGGAGCACAGGTGCAGCACACCTCCATAGCTAGGAAGATGGAGCTATGGCGAAGAATAGTCGACAGGGTCAACGCAGTGGGACAGCACCCAAGAAATCGGGACGACATCAGGAAGAGGTGGAATGACCTACGGGGGAAGGTGCGTTCCGTGGTCTCAAGACACAACATCGCGGTACAGTGGACTGGCGGCGGACCCCCACCTCCTCCCCCACAACTAACAACATGGGAAGAGCAGGTCTTGTCTATTCTGCATCCTGAGGGCCTCGCAGGAGTCGGTGGAGGAATGGACTCTGGTAAGTCAAATCTTAACTATCATATCCCCCACCCTACCTGCATGCTATCACAGACCCCCACCCTCGCCCCCTCCCCTATTACTCCAACTCCTCACAAATGTACTAATAACACAAACCACCCATCCCAACACCAAGCCCTGCATGACACAACAAAGCATGGACACCCATCACTAAAGCATGTCCACTGCACATACCCATAACACCCCCCTCAACCATCATCACACAAGCCCACACACAGGAATGCTAGTACTGGGGTACACGCTCACCCACCCATTGCCCACCATGACACACACAGATGCAATAATCATGCTTTTATACCCCTGCAGGACCACTACCCAACGTCACCAGACAGGAGGGTCCAGACATCTCCACCCCACCCACAGAAGAGGCCCACAGTGATGACAGCAGCTCTGTCCAACTGGATCCAGATGACCAGCCCGGACCATCGTGGCACTCGGGACAGTCGGTTCCCCGCACCCAGTCACAGGCCACCACAGACCTTCCACCCTCTGGTAACACCAGCACAGCACCCACCCAGCGGGCCCATACCTCCGTCCCCAGGACACGTCAATCAGCTGTGTGTCCACCACTACAGGGAACCCAGGATAACCCACCACCCCAACAACAACAGGGACCTTGGGGCAGTGGTAGTGGGCACACAATCCAGGGGACGGAGGCACAGGAACACAGGGGAACTGGGAGGGCTGCTGTGCGACATGGGGCGGACAGGCCTAGGGAACCCACTCTCCACGAGGCCCTCTCCTCCATCATGGGAACATACCACCACTCCCAGGAGACGATGGCAACAGTCCTGGCCAAGTTTCAGGAGACCCAGCGGCTGCAGGAGGAACAGTATTTGGGCTTCAGGGAGGCACTCAGAACCATCAGCTCCACCCTGGGCACCATCGTAGGGGTGCTGAAGGAGATACTTAACACCAGGAGGGACACTGTGGCACAACAAGGGGCCCCTGACACTAGCATGGACGATGAACTGCCCACCACCTCCGCGGGCGCTAGTGGACAGGACGCCCCACCACTGGACCACCACACCAGCACCCCACCACCTGCAGACGGAGAACCACCCCGCAAACGGTCCCTGAGATCCAGGAACAAGACAGAGCACGATGCCAAGACCCCCACCAAGAAATGAGACCTCCATGATTGTCATCCTACCGTCCCACTTTGTAACCCTGTCCATCTTGAAACTGCCCCAGCTCCACTTCCTATGCCCCTATGGGCAATGCACCTGTGAGACTAATAGACTGGACACTGCCATGGACATTCCTCCACCATCACCCCTCACCATTTTACTACCCCCTCCAATATTGAGCACTTCAATAAACACCCTTGAACCACAAAACAATCTGGAGTCAGTCTGTGATTTAGAAAATGTGTATTAGCAATGACAGTGACAAAATGCGTTTTCAAATGTAATGTCAACATACCTATGTCACACATCTAAAGTCCATGAGGAATCTAAGCAGATGAAACACGTTGTAAACCACACCTGTGAAACCGTAAGGAAAATGTATAACTCAGTTACAGTTGGGTGAAATCGACAGACAAGATAGAGGTAAAAGTGTGAAAGTACTTGTAGTGGGCAGGAATGTGTTCTTAACTGTGTGTCACTGGAAATATTGCTGGATAACTGAGTCCCTGTTGTCAATGTCTTCTTCCTCTGCTTCCTCCTCATCACTGTCCACAGGCTCCACAGCTGCTACAACACCGTCATCTGGACCATCCTCCTGCAGAAAAGGCACCTGTCCTCGCAAAGCCAAGTTGTGAAGCATACAGCAGGCCACGATGATCTGGCACACCTTCCTTGGTGAGTAGAATAGGGATCCACCTGTCATATGGAGGCACCTGAACCTGGCCCTCAGGAGGCCGAAGGTGCGTTCTATCACCCTCCTAGTCCGCCCATGAGCCTCATTGTAGCTTTCCTCTGCCCTGGTCCTGGGATTCCTCACTGGGGTCAGTAGCCATGACAGGTTGAGGTAACCAGAGTCCCCCAATAGCCACACCCAGTGCCTCTGGAGTTGACCCATCACATAAGGGATGCTGCTATTACGCAGGATATAGGCGTCATGCACAGAGCCAGGGAACATAGCATTTACCTGGGAGATGTACTGGTCTGCCAAACATACCATCTGTACATTCATCGAATGATAACTCTTCCGGTTCCTGTACACCTGTTCACTCCTGTGGGGGGGACAAGAGCTACATGGGTCCCATCAATGGCACCTATGATGTTGGGGATATGTCCAAGGGCATAGAAGTCACCTTTAACTGTAGGCAAATCCTCCACCTGAGGGAAAACAATGTAGCTCCGCATGTGTTTCAGCAGGGCAGACAACACTCTGGACAGTACGTTGGAAAACATAGGCTGGGACATCCCTGATGCTATGGCCACTGTTGTTTGAAATGACCCACTTGCAAGGAAATGGAGCACTGATAGCACCTGCACTTTAGGGGGGATCCCTGTGGTATGGCGGATTGCTGACATCAGGTCTGGCTCCAACTGGGCACACAGTTCCTGGATTGTGGGACGGTCAAATCTGTAGTTGATGATCAAATATCTTTCCTCCATTGTCGACAGGTCCACCAGCGGTCGGTACACCGGAGGATTCTGCCATCTCCTCACATGTCCCAGCGAACGGTGCCTAGGAATGACAACAGCGACCACAGAGTCAAACAACTCAGAGGTATGTACCCACAGTCTACACAGAACACCATTCATACACAAAATCTGGTATTTGTGTTGCGCGACAAGGCCTAGGTCTGTGTGACGCAGTTGGTAATGAGGCCATATGGGCCCCTGAAATGGCGGCTGCCTGACCTCTAAAGTGGGACAATGGGATGTGAGGTAACTGCGCTGGCGTACACCGTTGCGGTAGGCGGTCGAAGACCACAGCACAATGCTGCATTGGTTAACATTGGACCCTATGGGTCCCAGGAGCCAATGACAATGTACGCCGGCGGAGATGGTACGCACCGCCGCGGATGTGACCGCCATTTTCTATCTGTTGAATCACTCGATACCTGATCTTCGACAGGAGAGGACCTACACTGCAAGTGGTGCTGTGACCTCTGTCTGGAAGAGACAATGGCTCGTGCATCTGGGGAAAGGGCCCCTGCCTTCACTGCAGAGGAGTTGGAGAAGCTCGTGGATGGGGTCCTCCCCCAGTACACGCTACTCTACGGTCCTCCAGACCAATAGGTAAGTACACAGGGAGCACGTTGTATTGGCTATGCCTGTGTGGAGAGGGCTGGTTGTAAGAATGAAGGGGGCACAGTTCTGCGTGCATGAAGGCCTGTGAATGCATGTGCCACATGGCAAGGGTAGGGATGTGGGCCACTCACTTTGACGGTGCAGTTGGTAATGACTTCTCTTCTTCCCCTGTACATGTTATGTAGGTCAGCGCCCACCAGAAGAAGGATATTTGGCGTGCCATCGCCAAGGATGTCTGGATCCTGGGGGTCCACCACAGACGGAGTACCTACTGCCGTAAAAGATGGGAGGACTTTCGCCGCTGGAGCAAGAAGATGGCTGAGGCTAAGCTGGGGATGGCCTCCCAACGTGGGAGGGGTGCCCGTCGAACCATGAGCCCCCTGATGTTCTGGATCCTGGCGGTGGCCTACCCTGAGTTGGATGGGCACTTGAGGGCATTACAGCAGACACAAGGGTGTGAGTACAACATCATTCAGCAGACTTTGCGCCCAGTAACGGTGTCTGGGTGGGGGAAGAGGGCTGTGGGTTTCCCTAGGCCAGGGCGAGTTCCGTAGGCTAGGCCCTTCCGTAATGCAGGCCATGTGGCACCCCACCCAACCTCTGTAGAGTGCCAAGTACAGGTATACATGCCCCTGTGTCATCTATGTGTGCAGATGTCGACCATAGCCATGTAGGACATATCCCAGGAATTGCATCTGTAGAGCCCAACAGCGCGACGTAGTGCAGGGGGCTGCTGTGTCTGTCTTGTCCGCCAACGGTAGCGGTAAGCCATGCACTCAACCTGTCTTTCTTCTGTCGCCCCCCCCCCTTTTTGTGGTCTCCCTGTTCTTGTGTGCATCAGCATCATCAGGCGGAGGTACAGTGGCCCCGGAGCACGAGGGAGCTGCATCCCACATGGCCATGGAGGGCCACACCACGGACTCGGAATACAACAGTGGGACGGAGGGCGAGGGGAGCTTCACGGCGGGGACAGGATCAGCAACCAGTGACACGGACTCGTCCTCAGATGGGAGCTCCCTTGTGGTGGCGGCAAAATTTGTTCCCCCCACTTCTACAGGTACAGCCGCCACCCCCCCTACCAGCTCCGCCCTCCCAACAGCCCCTCAGCCTTCGCCCCGTGCCCGCTCACCCAGGAGGGTGGGCATCACCTTCGCCCCAGGCACCTCAGCCCCTGCCCCTGTCACCTCTGCTGCCCTCAGTGAGGAGGCCATTGACCTCCTCAGGTCCCTCACTGTTGGGCAGTCTACCATTTTGAATGCCATCCAGGGTGTAGAAAGGGAGTTGCAACACACAAATGCATTCCTGGAGGGCATTCATTCTGGTCAGGCTGCCCTTCATCGAACCCTGCAAACTCTGGCCTCAGCACTGATGGCAGCCATTGTCACTGTCTCTAGCCTCCCCCCTCCAACTTCGTCCACCCAGACCCAATCGCCTGTACCCCAGCCTATCCCAAGCACACCATCAGATCAGCCTGCACACACCTCACCACACAAGGGAAGCTCAGGCAAACATAGGCACCACACATCCCACAGGCACTCACGCAGGCATCACACACATACAGACACACCAACATCCACTGCCTCCACTGTGTCCCCCTCCTCGTCGTCTCCCTCCTCCCTCCCAGTCTCGTCTACACTCTCACCTGCATGCACTACCTCTACAGCCACTACGTCCCGCACCAGCACACCCACCACCACACCCCGCTCACGTGCACTCACCACCCCCACTCCCATTTACACGTCCCCTGTGTCCTCTCCCATTGTGTGTGTGACGGTCCCTCCCAAGATACACAAACGCAGGCACACACCCACCCAACAGCCATCCACCTCATGACAGCCTCCAGCGCATGAACCTTCACCCAAAATCACCAAACGTACACCTCCTACAACCACTACCTCTTCCTCCACTCCCAAACCCCCTCCAGCTACCCTTCCCAGTGTTCCTAAGAAACTTTTCCTGGCCAACCTCGAGCTCTTTCCCACCCCCCCCAACTCATAGGTCCCGTACTAGCACCTCAGCCAAAAAATCGCCGGGACCAGTGGTGCCTGTTACAGGTATGTGGAGTGCACCGGCCACCAGGCCAGCCAGTGTGGCATGGAGCCACAGCACAGCCAGTCCCCCTCCTGTGAAGCACCAGAAGTTGGACAGTGCCCGGTGGCAGAGGGGGAAAACTCCTGCCAGCAAAGCCGCTCACAAGGGTCCCGGGGGTAGTGTTGACTCAGCTGTGACTCCTCCCAAGGTGGGGAAGGGGCAGAAGAAATCTCCAAAGTCTGGGAGAGGCAGTACGGCGGAGAAGACCGCCATCATCCCTGCTGCCCAGGAGGCCACCGCCAGCCAAATCGTCACTGGCCACGAGGCCACCGCCAGAGTCACTGCGCCCAGGAGGCCAGCCTAATCGTCACTGGCCAGGAGGCCACCGCCGGAGTCACTGCCCAGGAGGCCAGCCTAATCGTCACTGGCCAGGGGGCCACTGTCGGACTCACTGCCCAGGAGGCCAGCCCAATCGTCACTGGCCAGGAGGGCCCCTCAAGCCACAGCCCAGCTGACACATGAAGGACCGCCAGCCACAGGCCTGCTGGGCAATGAAGGACCGCCTTGGCAAGCACTGCTGAACAGGCCAGGGAACGCTGAACAAGGCAAAGACCGCCATGGAAAGCACCGCTGAACAGGTCAGAAACTGCCAACTCAACCACCGCTGAAGAAGGCAAAGACCGCCATGGAAAGCACTGCTGAACAGCGCAAGCACCGCTGAACAGGTCAGAAACTGCCAACTCAAGCACCGCTGAAGAGGGCAGAGACCGCCATGGAAAGCACCGCTGAACAGGGCAAGCACCGCTGAACAGGTCAGAAACTGCCAACTCAAGCACCGCCGAACAAGGCAAAGACCGTCATGGAAAGCACCGTTGAACAGGGCAAGCACCACTGAACAGGTCAGAAACTGCCAACTCAAGCACTGCTGAAGAGGGCAAAGACCGCCATGGAAAGCACCGCTGAACAGGACAAGCACAGCTGAACAGGTCAGAAACTGCCAATTCAAGCACCGCTGAAGAGGACAAAGACCGCCATGGAAAGCACCTCTGAACAGGTCAGAAACTGTCAACTCAAACACTGCTGAACAGGGCAAAGACCGCCATGGAATACACTGCTAGCCCATTAGCGGCAGGGGCAGTGACGCAACAGGGACCGTCACGGGGTGAGTGCTGCACTCTGGGCACCAGTCCCCCTCCAGAACCAGTGGAGACATGCATCCACTCCGTCTGTCCTGCACAGGATGAAGCACTCTGGGCACCAGTCCCCCTCCAGAACCAGTGGAGACATGCATCCACTCCGTCTGTCCTGCACAGGATGAAGCACTCTGGGCACCAGTCCCCCTCTAGAACCAGTGGAGCCTCTAATCGACTTGAGAGACTGTGGCTTTGCACTCCCCAGGATGGTACAGTGGGCAAGCCACCCACTGTAGAGACTTGAGAACTGTGGCTTTGCACTCCCCAGGATGGTACAGTGGGCAAGCCACCCACTGTAGAGACTTGAGAGACTGTGGCTTTGCACTCCCCAGGATACATCAATGGGCATGGAGCCCCCTCGTGGATCTAGCGTGGTGCACTCATCCGGCTGAGGTGCCCCCCCTTGCCCCTGAGGTGCCTGTTGTATTTCTATCTGATGCCCCTGCAGTGTTCTCTCCATTTTGATCAGGTATCTAATGTGGGCCTCGCCCATGCATTTTGGGCCCAGTGGTCCACGGACAATGAATGGTGCATTACCTGCACTACTGATCGTGGTGTATATTTTGTTTGATGTGTTTATATATATGTATATATTTGGTTACTGTATTTTGATATATTACAATGGTTCAACTCATTTCCTTTTGTCTTTGCATTCTTCCGCGGGGGTTGTTACTGTAATGTTTGGTTATGCATTGGTGTGTGTGTTGTAGTGGGTGAGGGTTGGGGTGGGGGTTGTGATGTTGGTTGTGTGTGTCCCTGTGTTTTTCCCTCCCCCTCTCCTATGTCGTAGGTGCAGTACTCACTGTGGTCTTCGCCGACGGCGTTGTTGATCCTCGTATAGGAGCAGGAAGACTATCGCAGGAAGTATATGGAGTTCCGGCTCCATGGCGTCCGGATTCCTGGTGGGGTGTGTAGAGGTGAGGGTTTTCCCTTTGAAATGGCTGTTTCCGCCGTGTTTTTATCTGCAGTGAATTGGTAGGTTGTGATACTGTGGGCGGTACATTGTCCTCCATCTGTCTGTTGGCGGTGACCGCTGCGCTGTTTGTCTGTACCGCCATGGCGGTGGGAGTGTTAAATTGGCTGTCTTTGTTGGCGGTTTCCGCCACGGTCATAATTCCAATTTTTTTTCCGCCGGCTTGTTGGTGGTTTTACCGCCGCTTTAACACCGACCGCCAGGGTTGTAATGACCACCTTAATGTCTGTTTTAATAGCACAGCTGTCTCCAACAAATCAAGATCACATATATTTTTGAAGTGAGGTACAGAGACATTTGGTTCAACATGACTATCGTTTTTCTTCAATAGCACTTCCTACCATGTAGCGCTGTAAATAACAGAAGTTCTACCCCAAGCTGAGGTGGCTGGAGAGTCCTGGGTCATGGTCTATACCCCAGAAGGGGAAGTATGAGTAAGTATGTAAGTAAGTACTATTCCAACCTCAGAAGCATGGCAAGCTGAATCAGCATAGCCGGGATTCAAACTCATGCATGTCAAATATTGCAGACATGTGCAGTACTAAATAACACCCCCTTAATACATCCTTTGTTTCACCTGTGTATGTATGAATTCCTATCAATCCAACCAGAATGTCTTATAATGTGTATTTCAGGTTTAGCATGGTTGCATGTTAATGGTTTCTGTTTTTTCCTTGTTAATTGAATGGAAGTCACGTGTTGTGACTGACATATAATTGCAGGTTGACATTTAAAAAATCACACTGTGCTTCTCTCCATGAAATTCCCTACAGATCTCTCTCACAGTGCATCACTGGTAGAGGCAGAGGGCTTCTGTTGTTGGAAATGTCACTTTGCATGGAACAGAAAGGATGCTTGTTTTAAGTCTCCTGGCTACCAGTGGTTATTTCATGCAGTAACACAATGTGGCTTTAACTGTAATATCCAAAGAGCAAAGGTCGAGTATAAATAACAAGACCAAATGCTCCCAAAACCACCAGAACTCTCTCACACACTGTGAATAGCATTAGCTTAATCACTGAGAGTGGGCACATTACTTACTGTGAATTATTTCTATTTTGTCATGATATTATCTGGCTGACTTCTCTTTAATCCTTCTTCTTTGAATGGCTCACTCCTACATTTGATTAGCCAAAGAATGTTATTCAAATGTTTGATAAACCAGTATATACCGCTGTTTAATCAGTAAACTAGAAATCTATTCCAGGAAAATATTTTAAGGCTTTCATGGAATAATTTAACCGAAGAAAAACTCAGTATGTTGTCACAGCATAAACCTAGCTACACAAGAATAAAGTTAATGGGAGGTTGGAGAGGTAAATGTTTTTGGCGAGCAGAATTTTAATATTACTAAATCATGACACAGTCCTCTTAAAAAATTTACAACTTCAACTCCTTCCTAAATTAGAGCATTCTTTGGACATTCCTAATAGTAATTAGGGTGTTGTTCCATAATCTGAGTGCATAGAGGGAAAATACTTTGGGCCTAATTACGAGTTTGGCGGTAGAAAACTGACGAATTGATTTTGCAAAGTTTTAGATGTTTCTAGCATCAAAAATGTGTAGCGCACCAACCATGGGTATCTGGTCGTGCCAGACCTGTTCAAAGTATGTTAAGGCCGACTGCATTGAAGCACAAGTAGGATCAAGGGACGATGTTCTTTCCACCTGAAAGTTTAACTTCTGACTTAATTGTTTTGTTGTAGAAAAATCTTCTCAACATGGTTGTTGGCAGGTCTGGCTGCAGGCAGGATCCGTAGCAAGGCTTGAAGTCATCAAATGACTGAAGTGCAGGACCACCTGGGTGCCTTTGCTTTGGCGGGAAGTTCAAGACTCACAGTGTAACACAGCAGGAAAACTTGGAGCAGGCGAAGTCTGAAGTATGTGCCTAGGAAGGTCTTGTCGGCTGTTAGCTGATCCTCAACATCGGTCTCAGTAAAATCCTTCAACAATAAACTTAAAAATTGTCTGGAAATCAAACTTTTTTTACTAGGGCAAGCCATCAATTTAAATCCCAACAGTGATGTGGTGCTGGCAGCTCGGGCCCGGTGGCTGTCGAGTGGTGGTCTCTGGTTCTTTTTGGAACAAGTTTTGAAACTGTTTCTAAGTTTCCAGTCTTACAGTTGTGGGAGCCGGAGTTGAATAATAATTTGAACCCCAATACTCAGCATTTTACTTCAATTCATCTCTAGTATCTCCAGTTGATCTAGCGGTTAGAGACTACACTTCTCATCCAAATAACACAATTTAGCAGAGTTTGTTCAAACTTGGAAACTTTTCTGAAAATCAAACTTCATTTACCAGGGCAAGCTAGCAATTTAAATCCCATCAGTCATTAATTGTTGACAGCTCGGGCCTGGTGACTGTCCAGTGGTAGTCTATGGTTCTCTTTGGAACAAGATTTGAAAAAGTTTCTAAGTTTCCAGCCTTACAGTTGTGGGAGCAGAACTTGAATAATAATTTGAACCCCAATACTCAGCATTTTACTTCAATTCATCTCTAGCATCTCCATTTGATCTAGCGGTTAGAGACTACACTTCTCATCCAAGTAACACAATTTAGCAGAGTTCGTTCAAACTTGGAAACCTTTCTGAAAATCAAACTTTGTTTACCAGGGCAAGCTAGAAATTTAAATCCCATCAGTGATGAAGTGTTGACAGCTCGGGCCTGGTGCCTGTCCAATGGTAGTCTCTGGTTCTCTTTGGAACAAGTTTTGAAAATGTTTCTAAGTTTCCAGTCTTGTAGTTGTGGGAACCGAACCCTAATAATCATTTGAACCCCAATATTCAGAAATTTACTTCATTTCATATCCAGTGTTTCCTGTTGATCTAGCGGTTAGCGACGTCATTCCTCATCTGAATAACACAGTTTAGCAGATAGAGGTTAATAATGGAAGCATAAAAGACTGGGTTCTGGGACACACATAGGGTAAAAATGTGAATTTCAATACAGAATAGTAAAAATCCGGTATGGAGAAAAATGCATGAAATGCCACAAAGTCTCAAATATAGAGTTGCAAATAATGCAAAATCATAAAACTCATTATTCCCTAGTAACGTAGAATCTAAGCAAGAATTGTAAGCATCAAACTCTCAAAGAATATCAACACATCCCATAAGAATCTAAGGGGCCGATTACGAGTCTGGCGGTCGTGGTGGCGGTCAGACCGCAACGGCTGTGTCAACATTACAAGGTTGGCAGGCAGACCTGTCAACCTACCCCCGTCCCCGCCAGGATCCTGACGGGCTGACTGTGGTCCTGATTGAAAACAGTCAGGGCAGTGCTGAACTCAATGCCGCCCTGCTGATTTGCAAACTTGTTCTCTGTCAGACTTTTTATGGCAGTTTCACTACCATGAAAAAGCTGGCTGAGAACAAGTGCAGGGGGTCACAGGTGTTCCTCTCCCTGACACCCTTGAAAGTTGTACTGTCTGCTATGCACATTTAAATGCAAAACGAGATGCATTACAAAAACAAAAAATTAAACGTTTTTGTTTCATTTTTTCATAGCAGGCAGTGGTCTGTAGGCAATATAGCAGTGCGGCGGGTGCAGCAGCACCCATCGCACATTTCAAGGCGCGTAAGTCGGGCAGTGAAATGCGCAACAGGGCTGTGCACGAGGGCCCTGAGGCACTGCCTATGCCAAGTGCACGGGCAGTGCAGGGGCCCCCAGGGAGGCCCCGAGGAACCCATTCCACCAGTTTTTCCCTGGCGGGGTAAAATGCCAGGGAAAGGCTGGTGGAAACTGGAACATTATACTGTCAGATATGTAACTCCGCCATTGCCAGACTGCCTGGCAGCGGAAGCCTGGCGGTGGCGGAGTTACAATAGTGGCGGTTCTGCCACATATATTATATGGCGGTCTGGGCCGCCCTGCCGGTGGCGGTAATTACCGCCACTGCCGGCATTGCGACCCAGGCAGCCATGTTCATAATGAGGGCCTATGTGTTGTGACCAGGACGCAGACTACTCAGAAGGGAAATGCTGGACACTTTGACTGTGGAGCAAAGGGCCAAACCTCCATGGACAAAGGTGCTGGGCCTGGTGAGCCAGCCCAGGGAACTCCTGAGGTGCAGCATGAACTTGACCCTGATGAGGAGGACCTGACCTCTATGGATGGGATTCCATCTCTACTAGATCTGACAGACTTGGCAGAACTGACAGGAGCCAGTGGACTCTCCAGAGAGCCTTTGGGTTGTTGTTGGGCACTCTCTGAGGGGCCCTTTCTGCCTGCTGAGAGAGTGCCAGAGATGTTGTTTCTCCAGGTGAGTCTACTTCATATGTGGGATGCCAGACCAGGGTCTATAGACAGGTGGACACTGGGCTGGTGTGTGGGGTGACAGTGAAGGTGGCAAAAGGTGAGTAGTGAGCATGCATGACAATGCATTTTTGTGATATATTTTGTGTTGCGACTTATTATACTCCACTCACCCAGGTATTCCTGTCAAGCCATCAGGATGCAGGATGGTCAAGACCTTCTGCTCCCAGAACTTGAGTTGTGAGGGAGGATGAAGGGACCACCGCCAGTCTTCTGGACCTGCAGCTGGTGCCTGGAAGCCATGGAATGGACCTTCCCCCCTAAGGTCATTCCACCTCCTCCTGATGTCATCCCTTGTGCGTGGGGTGGGGCCTACAGAATTCACTCTGTCGACTATCCTTTGCCACATTTCCATTTTCCTAGCGATAGTAGTGTGCTGGACTTGGGCTCCAAATAAATGAGGCTCTACTCTTAGGATTTCATCCACCATGACTCTTAACTCCTCTTCAGTGAAACTGGGATTTTGGTGGTGATAAAAAAATAAGTAGTGAGAAATGAACAGGTGACAGTGACTTAATGGGATTGGGAAGTGCAAATGTATGTGCAAATGTATGTGATCGGAAATAGGAGTGCATTGAGGGTGTGGGATATATGCTTAGGGAAAGTTGTGGGGGTGCCTATTCTATTGTTTGGTAATTTTTTGATGTGCTCTGGCTTGGATGTTTGGCGTTGAAGATGCAAATGCATGTGGTTTGTGAAGGTGTGTGTTGTATGGTGTGCTTTGCAGGTGTGTTGGGTGTGGCAATGTGTGTCAGCTGTATTGTTTTCAAATCCATCCAATGTGGTGTTGTGTATTACTCTGTTGACCACGAACCGCCGTGGTTCCGACAGCCATTGGCGGACCACCATGGGTGTCTGCCACTGCAACTTTTGACTTGCAATACGTTCGGTGGTTGGTTGAGGGGCTGTTGGTGCTGGTGGTCGGAACGCCTATTTCCCACCCTCCACGGGACTGGCAGTGTGTTTTTTTTTGCTAGCTTTTGGCGGTTCTGCCTGTAAAACTCGTAATACAGTTGTCTGTGTAACCGTCAACATGGCGGTCTTTTAGCGGCTGCCAGTAGGGCGGTCTGGCGGCCCGACCTCCAAACTCGTAATCAGGCCCTTTGTACCTAATATCTAACTACCTTACCTGTCTCTCTTTACATTAGTGATAGCCATCTAAATAGTTAAAATAATATGTTGAATCTTGTTTTACTGGAAGGAGCTCTTCCTTACTTCCGGTCTTGACCACAAGGCTCCGACTGTGGAAACAGACACAAATCCACAAACATGAAGCAAGCCAGTGGAAATAAATATTTCCTCAAAAGAAACCAATGGAAAACCATGGGAAGGTCCTTACATTTGTAAAATGTTTTGTAATTAAATGTTTAAACATTTAAGGATATTTTAAAAAAATATACAGTTTTGTAAAGATTTTTTTCAATTATTTGTATATTTTTATATTGTATTACAAAAATTTCTAACTACTGAAAACTAGTGTTCTTATTTTTGCTATTCTGCTTTGAGTAAACTGATGTATGTATTTATTTAAAATGTTTTTAAAATGTTTTTACTGTAAAAAAAAATATTTAATGATTTCTAAAACAGTTTTTCAAATTTTTTTAGTTCAACTTTTTAAATAAAAAATAATGAAAAAATAAGTATAAATTCATATTCAGGGATGAAAATCAATACCTGAACATTAATACACTTCCCTACTTCTCCTATATCCCTTGCTTCTGTCTCCCTCAAACAAAGTGTTACATATTTTTTAAAAAGTATTAAATGCAAAAGTAAATGTAAATAATTTTGTGCATTAATAAATTAATACTCAAGTATTAAAATAACTACCAGAGTATTGATACACTTCCCCACTTATACCCCGTATATCCCTTACATCCATTCTCTAAAATAGGGTGTTACATAGTTTTAATTTCTTTTTACGTTTGAATGAAAAATTAAAGTAAATTATACATTAATACTCAATTATTGAAATTAATACCTGGGTATTAATACACTTTCCAAACCCATAACCCCTATATCCCATGCATCCCTTCCCTAAAGGAGGGTGTTAATATTTTTTAGAAAATTGTAAAAAGTAAATTCAAATATTTGTACTCCTTAAAAATTAATGCTAGAGTATTGACATTAATACCTGAGTATTAATACACTTACCTACCAATATCCCCTATATCCCTTGCATCCTAGCCTTCCCTTAAAGGAGTGTGTTACATAAAAAAAATAAAAAAAACATTAAATGCAAAATTAAATTACATTAAATGTATACTACTATAAATTAATACTCAGGTATTAAAATTAACACAACAACCAGTGCGCATTTCAAGGGTGTTGGGCAAGGGGACCCCTGCACTGCCCACTAACACCAGAACAGTGTCCCCTTTCTTGAAGACAACAGTATTTCAGATCTCAAATGATGTGTACTTGCTGGGAGAGTTGGCATCTGTCAGGTATTGTGACGCAGTGAGAGTGACAAGACTGCAGCTCACAGCAGGCACTTCTTCCCCAACTACAAACACCAAAACTGTGTCTTCACCCAAAATACACCTGTGTACCAAATCATCATTGAAGTGTACTCACCTGAGAAGAAATCATCAGTATAGTGTGTGTAATACAGGGAGTCACATGGCTGCAACTCCCTTACTGTCACTACATGCACCAGTCTAATGTAGACTTGCAAATACACACCTGGGGGATGACATATAGCAAGTGCACGAAGTACAAGGAGTGATATGACAGCTAAGGCCAGGAGGCTCTGACTTCCCAAATTCGAACACAAGCCCTGTGTGCATCTGTCCAAATATCCTTGTTGTTAACTTGCAATGGAAGTATATTCACCTGAGAGGATGACCTATGTATCCTGTGTATAGTACTTGGAGAAGCATGACTGTAGGTCCCAGGAGGGCCAGTCACTGGAACTCCAATAACTAGGCAAATAAAAGCAAATTTGTCCTGTGCAGGCTTATTGCATGAATGATAGTCCCACAGTGCAGACAGTGTGTTGATTCATGGGAAACCATGGTACGTGGTGTGACTGAGTTCCTTGGTAACATGGCAGAAAATGGACAATGCATGCCCTTATTTGTTGGATGTTATCTCAGTAGGATGGACACATATGTCAAAAAGCATGTTCTATGTCACAGGTACATGACACAGAAGCCCACCCCCTGAGGTGTTGTTAGTCCATCCGTCCACACATGGACAGGGTAGACATTTTCTGTACCCACCATGCAAGTCCCTTCAATGTTACCCATGTGCAATGTTTGAGTTTGTACTCTGGCAGTAGCCTGTAGGAACTGTATGCAGGGAATCATTCTCACAAAGTATGAGTGTTTTAATGCATCCACGCCTAAGGCGTCTATCTTTTGGAAGCCACAGAGATGTGATGTGATATGTTGCATAGTTCCTCAGATCTCAGTCAGATTGCTAGAGCATGTCCCACAAGATGTCAGTTGACCTACCTAGTTAGTGGAGGGCATGAACAGGGTGTTGGCTTGGTCTGCAGATTGGTAAGTGTTTATAGTCATGTCCCTGTACTCAATAGCTAGTATGTGCCACCCTTGGGTAGTTTGTGCCATCGCCAAGAAGGTGCGGACCCTGGAGATCCACCGCAGGCAGAGCGCCCACTCTCACAAGAGGTGGAAGGGCCTGAAATGCTGGGCCTGGAAGATCATGGCGGCCCAGTTGGGCCTGTCTACCCAATGTGGGCGGGGTGCCCATCGGATCATGACCCCCCAATGGCCTGCATTCTGGCGGTGGCCTACCCGAGCTTTATGGGCATTTGAGGGCAGCACAGCAGCCACAAGGGGGTCAGTACACAGCACATTCCTGACTGTCTCATTGCCAGGTGAGGTAATGACTGCTCCCCCAGACAATTAGGGATGAGCTATATGTCACACAGTAGATGGGAGATTTTCTGTGTTTCCATGTCATATGTATCAAAGTAGTGAGCCTTGCCTTTTGAACATGGGACCTTGTAGAAACTGTGAGGGAGACTCAAACCACTTGCTTTGCATGGTCCACAAATGGCTGAGTACAGTGATCATTCAGATTCTGTTTGTTGTTTTAGTGGGTGTGATTTCGAACCTACGGTTCACTACCCCTAAATGTTACAGGATTACAGTAAGTAAGTTATGGTTCACTGTCCTCTGTCATGTGTCTGGCTGTGATGGGTGCTGGTGCCTCACTGCAGTCTGTGATGTTTAGGTGTCCATCATACATGTGGGCATGGCTCACATGGCTAATTGTTTGCAGATGTAGCAAACGACTTTCCCTCTGTAAGTGGGGAATATCCATTTACATGAATTATGCCCCATGACTGTTGCCAGCATTTCTTGTGCCTATATGTCAGCATGTGTCCTTTTCTGTTTAGGAAACATTCTTAATCTGCCATTTCATGCATGTTCCACCCATGTTGATGGGATGATGTCTATATTCCCTCACATATATGTGCATGGAAGACTGTTTTCGGAATAGTACTTTTTTTTTTTTGAGTCCTCATATGTAACAAAAGACAGACAAGAGGCCGCAGCATGCCCCAGCCTTGGTCATTGCTCTGGTGCTACAGTGACACTAAAGGAACAAATGGCCCCCATCAGCCTTGGGGGAGGGGCAGACTTAGTCCACCCCCATCCTCCTAGCTGTTCGGTCTTAAGACTTAATCATTGAACTCTTACCAAAATCTGATCTCAGGAGTCAAAGCGGGTGGAGTCTAATTAATTCACACTATCCTGATACCTGGAGGAGATGGTTCTATAGAAAGCCAAAAAGGGTTCCCACATTCTAAGGCACCTATCTGAACCATTACTACAATCTAAGTCAGAGATTCTCTTCACTGCCAACAGCCAATCCCTTTGGGTAGGGAGGAAGCTAGAGATCCACTTAATGCATATTTCACGGCGGGCTATCAGAACCAAATAAAAAAAGAGATGGCTCAGAGGTCTCTCCAATATGTCGAGCAAACGCCTCATATAGCCCATATACAACCATTGGTAGAGTTATCTAATTATGCCTATTTATAATAGACAATATCGACTTGCCCACTTGATCCCAAAAAATATGTATCCCGGGGCACTGCCACCAAAGATGAATATCATCAGCTCCCACTAAATCACACTTCGGGCAGTTGCTCTTTCCTTGTATAGCTATTTTAGTAAACCTTTTTGGGGTTCAGTATACCCAATATACAGTGAACAAGTGGTTCCGCCGCAAAGGGGCAGGTTTAACCACAGACCAAAGAATCTTCATAGAGGGCCGCCAGTAATAAAGAAGGTCCAGGGCAGGAAAAACGAGATCCCATCCCTCTGTAGAGGGGGGAGAGGATGCAATTTCAGCTTGTACTAGTACCCAGTACCACTTTGAAACCTCTTTTTTTTGGCTCTGTGGGCCAGTGATTTCCCTCACCCAAGCCGTGGAACACCCAGCCTCCGGTTCCCCATGTGCCCAGCCTTTAATCTGCACATATTTAAATCTAGACAATTTAGCATTAGTTGCTGCAGATAGAGATTCCCAAGAACTAACAGAGCCCCCCACTGACTAGCTGTCCCCACTGCATAGTTCCTCCCTCTATCAGTGGCTTGGCTAATACATCCTGGAGACATATCGGGGTACTGGGAGAGTTCCAGATTGGGGCCAACTCACTATAATACGGAATGCCCAGTCTCATTCTTATTGTATACCAGATGCTGCAAGCATTATAGAGAACCTTTAGCCTACCTTTTTTGTAGTATATGGGGTGATCAAATTTATAAAGAAATCGCTAAATTGGTGTTCCCCTCCTACGTACATACTGATTTGCGACTCGGTAATTGTGATTCGCAATTACCGATTAACAAATCTTGATTTTCGTATATCTGGCCCACTGTACTTTACTCCTGTCTTTTTGCATAAGACGGGCTAGAATTGAACCAACATGACCAAGATGCCAGAATCATCATATACTGCAAGTAAAAATATATATCTCCATTTTAAAGAGAATGAATTGTGATGGCCTAATGTCATGCTGAGCCAATTTGACTTATGTATGCTTGTAGTTGGTTTAAATGTGGTGAACCAATGCTGGGAAACCAGTGCATAAAACCCAGGAAATATTCCCTACAAGAATCACTGAGCTGTTGTCTCGCAAAAAGAGATTCCATGAGAACAATAGAATCTGAATGAGTCTCCAAAGAACTCAAACTAATCATTCCAAGGCAGAACCAGAGGTCAGAACTCTATCAACTCAATACCTCAATATCTCACAAGTGTCTTAGAAGCCAACAGAGACAGAAAAGGCACTGACAAAGATTAAGGCCCCCATTACAACCCTGGCGGTAAATCCCGCTTCCCGCTGTGCAGAAGACCGCCAACAAACCGCTGCGGAATTCCGCTACTGGTATTATGACTCAGAGCTCGGAGTCTGCCACAATACAGACACCCACACAAGTCTGCCACATCAAAGGTCAGTGATAAATTGACGATACTAAAACCCACACCGTCACGCCAACAGGAATACGCCCACAGTATCACGAACCACGAATCAACGCGGCGGTCTTTCAACTGCGGTAATCCATTGGCGGTACACACCGCCGCACTTAAAATACACACACATTTACAAAACACAACCACATTGGACAAATCGAAATACACACACCTGATACACATACACACACCACACCCACACACCCAATCCAATATAAAGCACACACCCACATCACCCACACACCCTTACAACCAACATTTTGAAAGAAGGCCAGAGAGAGAGATTAGCTAACACAACACCAGCATCCACAGACACACAACACCGTCACTCATACAACATCCACGCACCTCAAACAACACACATCAACACATCCCCTCACACATCACTACAAACAGCACCACACACATCACCCGCACCACATCATGGCACCTCAAAGAAACCCCAGGTTTTCTGAGGAGGAGCTCAGGGTCATGGTGGAGGAAATCATCCAGGTAGAGCCACAGCTATTCGGATCATAGGTGCAACAGACATCCATTGCTAGGAAGATGGAGAATCGTCGACACGGTCAACGCAGTGGGACAGCATCCAAGAACACGGGATGACATCAGAAAGAGGTGGAACGAACTACGGGGGAAGGTACGTTCCGTGGTATCCAGACACCAGATTGCTATACAGAGGACTGGCGGTGGACCCCCACCTCCTCCCCCACAACTAACAACATGGGAGGAGCAAGTCTTGGTGATCATGCATCCTGAGGGCCTCGCAGGAGTAGCAGGGGGACTGGACTCTGGTAAGTCATATCTTAACTACCATATCCCCCCCCCACCTGCATGCCATCACATACTCCCACCCTTACCCTCACACCCATCACCCCAACACCCCAACACCCCACAGATACCCCACTACCACAACCCACACATCCCAAAATCAAGCCCTGCATGTAACACCAATGCATGGACACCCATCACCAAAGCATGTCCAGTAGAGGGCAATCACCAATCACACAAGGGCCATGGCAAAATTGCAAGCACAGGAGTAGAGGTTAACTCACCCATTGCACAAGATGGCATACACAGATACTAAGATTATGCATTCACACCCCAACAGGACCCATACCCAACGTCACCGGACAGGAGGTGGCAGACATATCCAGTCCCCTCACAGAAGAGGCCCACAGTGATGACAGCAGCTCTGCACGCCTGGATCAAGATGACCAGCCCGGCCCATCAGGGACCTCGGGACAGTCGGTTCCCCTGCCACTGTCACAAGCCACCACAGAGCCTCCCCTCTCAGGGAACACCGCCACAGCACCCACCCAGCGGGCCCATCCCTCTGTCCCCAGGACACGTCAATCAACAGTGTGTCCACCACTACAGAGAACCCAGGCAAACCCACTAACACAGGACGATCAGGGACAGTGGGCACACGGTTCAGGGGACAAAGGCACAGGATAACAGGGAAGCTGGGAGGACTGCTGTGCGACAGGGGGAGGACAGGCCCAGGGAACCCACTCTCCACAAGGCACTCTCCAAAATCATGGGAGCTTACCACCATTCCCAGGAGACCATGGGCACGGTACTCGCCAAGTTTCAGGAGACCCAGTGGCTGCAGGAGGAACAATACCTGGGGATAGGGGAGGACTTGAAGTCCATCAATACCACCCTGGTCACCATTGCTGGGGTGCTTGCAGACCTTGTCAACACCAGGAGGGACACAGTGGCACACCAACAAGCCCCTGACACTAGCCTGGACGATGAACAGCCCTCCACCTCCGCCGGCGCTAGTGGACAGGATGCACCGTCACAGGAACAACAGGCCACCAGCACCCCACCCCCTGCAGAAGGAGAACCACCCTGCAAACGGTCCCTGAGATCCAGGAACAAGACAGAGAACATTGTCAAGGCCCCTGCCAGGAAATAAGCCCCACCCTGAATGTCACCCTTCTGTCCCACTTTGACATCCTGTCCACCTTAAACTGCCACTGCTCCACTTCCTATGCCCCTTTGGACAATGCACCTGTGAAACAAATAGACTGGACTCTGCCATGGACATTCCTCCACCATCACGCCAGCCCATTTCACACACCCCTCCACTTATTTGCACAGAAATAAACACACTTGAATCACAAAACAATCTGGAGTCAGTCTGTACTTTCACTATTGTATAATAGCAAAATCTCTGAAATATAGCAATGTCAATGTACTTGTTCACATACCAATGTAACACAGCTGTAGGCCAGCTGTAAACAGAGCAGTGGGCACAAAGTAGAACCCAGATCTGTGAAATGGAAAGGCAAAGTAACAAGTCCGGGTCCATACACTGAGTGAAAGTGACAGACTTATGCTAGCTCCAACAATAGTATGAGATGTGGGAAGCAGTTACATCTTCTTACCTATGTCTCATTGGAGTATTGCATGATGATGTTGTTTCGGTTGTCAACATCTTCTTCTGCCTCCTCTTCTTCACTGTCCACAGGCTCCACAGATGCCACAAGACCACCATCTGGCCCATTCTCCTGCAGAAAAGGCACCTACCGTCGCAAAGCCAGGTTGTGCAACATACAGCAGGCCACGATGATCTGGCACACCTTCTTCGGTGAGTAGTTTAGGCGCCACCTGTAAGATGGAGGCACTGGAATCTAGCCTTCAGGAGGCCAAAGGTGCGTTCTGTAATCCTCCTAGTTCGCCCATGTGCCTCATTGTAGCATTCCTCTGCCCTTGTCCTGGGATTCCTCACTGGGGTCAGTAGCCATGACAGGTTGGGATAACCAGAGTCACCTGCAAGTGTTGAGGGACAACTATTAGACACACACTAACCTTTAGGGACAACCCCATACCCAGACACCTATGTCAACTGTATTCGGACCTTGGGCTCACCTATTAGCCACACCCGGTGCCTCTGGAGTTGCCCCATCACATAAGGGATGCTGCTATTCCTCAAAATGTAAGCGTCATGCACAGAGCCAGGATACTTGCCATTCACATGGGAGATGTACTGGTCTGCCAAACACACCATCTGCACATTCAGTGAATGGTAGCTTTTCCGGTTTCTGTACACCTGTTCATTCCTGCGGGGTGGGACAAATGCCACATGTGTACTATCAATGGCACAAATGATGTGGGATATGTCCCAGGGCATAGAAGTCACCTTTCACTGTGGGCAAATCCTCCACCTGAGGGAAAACGATGTAGCTGTGCATGTGTTTCAGCAGGGCAGATAACACTCTAGACAACACGTTAGAGAACATTGGCTGGAACATCCCTGATGCCATGGCCACTGTTGTTTGAAAAGACCCACTGGCCAGGAAATGGAGTACAGACAGAACCTGCACTAGAGGGGGGATTCCTGTGGGATGGCGGATGGCTGAAATCAGGTCTGGCTCCAACTGGGCACACAGTTCTTGGATTGTTGCACGATCAAGTCTGTAGGTGATAATGCTGTGTCTCTCTTCCATTGTCGACAGGTGCACCAGGGGTCTGTACACCTGAGGATGGCGCCATCTCATCACCTGCCCCAGTAGACGTGCCCTATGGAGGAGAACAGCGAGCAGAGGGTCATCCAACACTTAGGTATCACAATGTGTTATTTGGTAAAACGCTGGAAATTCGCAATGTGCCTTTATCTGTCCATATTCCAGGCCTAAATAGGTGTGACACCGTTTTTTTCCATGCCATGTGGCCCTCTGAAATGGCGGCTGCCTGACCTGTAAGGTGGGACAAGGGGAAATGAGGTAACTGCGCTGGCGTTGTACACCGTCGTGGTGGGCGGTCAAAGACCGCGGCGCAATTCAGCTTTGGTTAACATTGGGCCCTATGGGTCCCAGGAGCCAATGAAGATGTACGCCGGCGGTGACGGTACGCACCGCTGCGGATGTCACCGCCATTTTCTATCTGTTCCCTCACTTGATACCTGACCTTCAACAGGAGAGGACCTACACTGCAAGTGCTGCTGTGACCTGTGTCTGGAAGTGACGATGGCTACAGTGTCTGGGGAAAGGGCCCCTGCCTTCACTTCGGAGGAGTTGTAGAAACTGATGGATGGGGCCCTCCCTTAGTACACGCAACTGTACGGTCCTCCAGACAAACAGGTGAGTACACTCTGAGCATGGTGGATGGCACATGAGTGTATGGAGTGTCGTGGATGGAAGAGGGTGGGGAGGGGGACAGGCCATCATGTCAGGATTGTGAGTGTATGTATGTCTGGGCCAGGGTGGGAGGTGTTTGGCAATGCATGTGATGAAATGTATGGGATAGAAACATCAATTTTTACTTCACTTTTCCTCTAGGTCAGCGCCCACCAGTAGAAGGGTATTTGGCGTGCCATCGCCAAGGACGTCCGGACCCTGGGGGTCTACAATAGACGGAGCACTCACTGCCGTAAAAGATGGGAGGACCTGCGCTGCTGGAGCAAAAAGACGGCGGAGGCCCAGCTGGGGATGTCTTCCCAACATGGAAGGGGTGCCCGTCGCACCATGACCCCCCTGATGTACTGGATCCTGGCGGTGGCCTATCCGGAGTTGGATGGGCGCTTGAGGGCATCACAGCAGCCACAAGAGGGTGAGTACACTCTCCTTCAGCTGACTACGCGCTTTACGAGGTGTCTGGGTGGCCGAAGTGGGCTGTGGGTTCCCCTAGACCAGGGCGAACTTGGTAGGCTAGGTCCCTTGTTAGGCAGGCTCTGTGGCACCCCAACCCCACTACTGGTAATAGCCATCTACACCTAGTCAGGCTCCTGTGACTTCCAGGTGTGCAGCAATTGGGCCTAGGCCTCTTCCCCCATGGGCATGTGAATTTGCTAGGAACTGTAAGTGCATGGCTTAGTGCATAGGGCTGCTCCCTGTGTGTTGTGTCCGCCAACGGTAGTGGGTTTGCATGCACTGACCATGTGTATCTTCTGTCTTCCCCCCCTTTTTGTTTTGTCTCCCTGTTCTTGCGTGCATTAGCATCATCTGGCGGGGGAGCATTGGCACTGGAGCAGGAGGGAGCTGCAACGCACATGGCCCTAGAGGGAGATGCAACAGAGTCTGAAGCCACCAGTGGGACGGAGGGCGAGGGGAGCTCCACGACGGGGACAGGAGCATACACCAGCGACAGCGACTCCTCCTCTGATGGGAGCTCCATTGCGGTGGTGGGCACCTCTGTGCCCACTGCATCAACAGGTACAGCCGCCACCCCCCCAACCAGCACCGCCCTCCCAGCAGCCCCTCAGAGTGTGTCCTGTGCCCGCTCACCCAGGAGTGTGGGCATCTCCTTCGCCCCAGGCACGTCAGGCCCTGCCCCAGTCAGCCCTGCTGCCCTCAGTGAGGAGGCTATTGACCTTCTGAGATCCCTCATTGTTGGGCAATCTACCATTTTGAATGCCATCCAGGGTGTTGAGAGGCATTTGCAACAAACAAATGCATACCTGGAGGGCATTCATTCTGGGCAGGCGGCCCAACAGAGAGCATTTCAGGCTCTGGCCTCAGCACTGATGGCAGCCATTGTCGTTGTGTCCAGCCTCCCCCCTCCAACTTCCTCTACCCAGACCCAATCCCCTGTACCTCAGCCTATCCCAAGCACACCATCAGACCAGCATGCACACTCATCAACACACAGGAGTGGACATGGCAAACATAAGCACCACACATCCCACAAGCACTCACACAAGCACCATACCCATGCACAGCAACATCCACTGCCTCCACTGTGTCCCCCTGCTTCACGTCCTCCTCCTCCCTCCCTGTCTCGTCTCCACTCACACCTGCATGCACTACATCCTCATCCACTACCTCCATCACCAGCACGCCCATCACCACACACCGCTCACGTGCAATCACCACCTCCACTGCCATTCACACATCCCCAGTGTGTCTGTGAGCCCTCCTCCCAAGGTACACAAACGCAGGCACACACTCACCCAACAGCCATCCACCTCACAACAGCCTCCGGCCCATGGACCTTCACCCAAATTTAGCAAACGTACACCTCCTACAACCACTACCTTTTCCTCCACTCCCAAACCCCCTCCATCTTCCCGTCCCAGTGTGTCTAAGAAGCTTTTCCTGGCTAACATTGACCTCTTCCCAACACCTCCCCACCCGTTCTTCCCATAGGGCCAGGCTTTCCAGGTCTCAGCCCAGCACCTCAGCCACCACATCCCCAGGCACAGTGGTGCCAGCAACTGCGGGGTCATTGAGTGCGCCACCCATCAGGGCTGCCAGTGTGCCACTTAGCGAGGCCAAGGACATTCTGCCACCTGCCAAGGTGAAGAAGGTGCCCACATCCCAGAGGGAGAAGCCGCATCTACCAGCCACCAACGGCTCATCCAAAACAAAAGGGGACAGTGGCAAGACACCCGCGGCACCATCAAAGGTAGGGAAGGGACACAAACCGAAGAGTAGGTCAGGACAGGGCACGGTGGCTCCTACTGAGGGACTTGAGTCACCCCTTCTGTCAACCAATACACCAAACTGTACGGCGGCGAACACCGCCACCTGCACTGCCATCAGCACTGCCACCAGCACCGCCACCTGCACTGCCACCAGCACAGCCACCAGCACAGCCACCTGCACCACCACCTGCACGTCTGCAGCCTCAGCAACAGTCCCCAACATCTTCCCCAGTGGGCAGCCATCCGAGGCTGCAGGAGACCGCAACCTGCACTGCCACCAGCACCACCACCAGCACCGCCACCTGCACTGCCACCAGCACAGCCACCAGCACAGCCACCTGCACTGCCACCTGCATGTCTGCAGCCTCAGCAACAGTCCCCAACATCTTCCCCAGTGGGCAGCCATCTGAGGCTACAGGAGACGTCCTGCTGGGTCCCTCAACAGGTGCTGACACATGCACCACCGCCAGCACCTCCGCCACAGACACCGCCGCAAGCTCCGCCACCAGGCCCGCGACCTCCTCGGACAGTGGCACCACAGCTGACATGGCTACCATCCCCAGTGGGCAGCCGTCCGAGGCTGGAGGAGACGTCCTGGACCCTGCCCAGCTTCCATGAGGCATGACTCTCATCACTGTTTACACCTGCAGGTGGAAGGCGAAGCCGCAGCAGGGAGGGGTATGTCTCTGCCTCCATGGCGTAACATGCTACCTGTTCCTAGGAAATCTCATGGCACACACACCCATGTGAGGTAATGGGACCAGCCACACTGCATGTGAAGCACTCTGGGCACCAAGCCCCCTCCAGAACCAGTGGAGAAAGAAATCCAATTGAGAGACTGTGGCTTTGCACTCCCCAGGATAGAGCAGTGGGCAAACCACCCACTGGAAAGACTTGAGAGACTGTGGCTTTGCATTCCCCAGGATAGAGCAGTGGGCAAACCACCCAATGGAAAGACTTGAGAGACTGTGGCTTTGCACTCCCCAGGATACAGCAGTGGGCATGGAGCCCCCTCATGCAGCAGTTGCGTCGTGCATTCATCCGGCTGAGGTGCCCCCGTCCCCCGAGGTGCCTGTTTCATTTCGATCTGATGCCCCCGCAGAGTTCTCTCCGTTTCGTGTCAGTTATCTTGTGTGGGCTTCTCCCATGCATTTTGGGACCACTGGTACAATGATTGGTACACTATCCGGACTTGTGTAGTTGGTGTACATATTTGTATATACTGATTTTTGAACATGCACTATCTGATTTTTATTGATTACACTCTTCCAGGGGGTGAGGGGATGTATATGTAATGTTGCTGCATGTATTTGTGTGCATGGTGTTGTGGGTGAGGGTGGGGGAGGGGGTGTTGCGTGTTTGTGTCACTCTCTTTTCCCTCCCCTCCTCCCCTATTTTGTAGGTGGAGTGCTCACTGTGGTCATTGATGGCGTCTGTCCTGCTCCTGATACAGCAGGAGGAAGACCAGCATGGGCAGGACATGTAACTCTGGCTCCATGGTGTCCTGGTTCCTGGTTGGGTGTCGAGAGGTGAGTGGTTTCCCTTCTGTGTACTGTGTCTGCCGTGCTTTTGATAGCATTGGTTCCGCCCCGGAAAAGGTGGCGGATAGGCGTGTTGGTATACAGTGGGCGGTACTTTGTCCTCCACCTGTCTGTTGGCGGTGACTGCTGCGCTGTTTGTTTCTACCGCCGTGACGGTCGGAGTATTAAAGTGGCTGTCTATGTTGGCGCTTTCCGCCATGGTCATGATTCCATTTTTTTTACGCCGGCCTGTTGGCTGTATTACCGCCGCTTTAACACCGACCGCCAGAAAGACATTAGAATATGATACAAATTGTCCTAGAATGTAGCAGGCAAAAGATATTATATAAGAAAGAGAAGGAATGGACATATGTAAGCA
This sequence comes from Pleurodeles waltl, assembly GCF_031143425.1. Classification (NCBI taxonomy): domain Eukaryota; kingdom Metazoa; phylum Chordata; class Amphibia; order Caudata; family Salamandridae; genus Pleurodeles; species Pleurodeles waltl. Next base: position 77,383,255 of record NC_090438.1, read on the forward strand.
ACATTTCTTCCAGAATGGTGAAATACTGTTGACGTAGGGGCTGATTACGAATGTGGCACAGGTGCCCACCAGGAACAGATCGGTGAAAGGGCAGGTTGTGATTGGGTGGGTAGTGAGCTGATCAGGACCTCCTCCGTGGACCACCTCTGCCTCTGCAGTAAAAGAAATGTCGGCGGAGGCGGCGGTCCTGAGGCGGTGTCAATTTATAATCGTGCAATTGGACCACCGAGGAGGCAGCGGTCAGACCGTTGAAAACTCAATGGTGGAACAGTGCCCATCATACTTATACCCCCTTAGTTTGGCCTAATAATTGCCACATTTTTTATGTAAGTCACAGTTGTTTTTTAAAGATACTGCTGCGACTGCTTCTAGGACTGCCAAAACACGGCTGATCTTCCAAATTTGGCCATGTATTTTAGGTGTATGGACTGGACTTGAGCAAACTTCAAGGCCCAGGTTAATGAACTCTTCATGTAGCACAGAAGCTAAAATGCTGCTATGCATGAGAAAGAGAGAGCAGGAGGGTGCCATATTTACTAAGATATGGTACCCTCTTCCCTTCACCCTAGTGATGATGCAGAGGTTTGCTGAAATGCACCACGCACACACCTTTTTACCACTGTGTATGGGTGTCTGCGTGAGTCTAGCATAGGTTCTGTACTGGAAGGGTACCCTTCCAGTATTAAAAATTATGCTTTAACTAACTTTAAAACTTTCCCACTTTGTATGTGTGCTCTACAGTGTCTACTTTTTTTAGTAAATTGGGTTTTGCATCAAAAACCTTTTGTGGTTGCATGGAAACACCCATGCATCACCCATGGAATGCCCCCTTGGTGCTAAGTAATGCGAAGCAGCACTGTGTGCTGCTTTGCATTACTTTCAAGTGATTTTCCATCTCAAAATAAGTTTCGCACTCGGTAGTAAATTGGTAAAAAAAAAGATTTTGCATCGATTTGCATCACTTTTATGATGCAAATACAGCACAAAATCTAAATAAATGTACCCTTAGATCTTCCCTAGAGTATTTAAGCTCTGTACTCTTCAGTGACAAACCATCCTCGTCGCTGCCACTTTATAGAGAGGGGTTTCTTAAATCTTAGGGCCTCATTATGGGTTTGCCGGTCATGAGACCGCCAAACTCATGGTGGCAGTCGAACCACTGCACACCTGGCCTTCCGACTGCCAGATTACGGTCAGACCGCCAGGACACCATCGCCACAGCCAGGATCACGGATCCTGACCGGTTGGTGTCGGTCAAAGTCAGCAATGGCGGTGCACCATCATGCTGATCACGACTTCCCTTTCTTCTAGCCCTTTCATGGCAGGGTCCCTGCCATGAAAAGGCTGGCAGAAAGGCAGTGCAGGGGGCCACAGAGGGGCCCCTGCACTGCCCATGACAATGTTGTGGGTAGTGCACGGGCGCCCCTGCCCAGCACCCTCACTGGGCAGGGCCCATGGCTCACTATGCCACTGGAATCAAGATAGCCTGGCTGATGAAGGGTGATATCGTGAAACCGGTCCTAGGAGGCTTGTTTCTGGTCCAGGGAGAACCTGGTTTGTGAGTTCAGGCTGGACTGTTCCCATTAGGAACAGGGTCAAGACTGATTTGCATATGGCTGGGTCCAAACTGGGGTGGCATGGTAATCAAGAAAATGATGGATTAAACCCAGAACTTTGTGACTGGGGTGAGTGTTTGCATTGTTCAGCATTCTGTCCATCATTTGTTCTTTTTGCTGTTGTTGTCCTATTTGCGCCGGGTATGCCCAGATGTGGGTCCTGGGCTCACTATTCCACTGGAATCAAGCTAGCCTGGCTGATGAAGGGTGATACCCTGAAACCGGTCCTAGGATGCTTGTTTCCGGTCGAGGGAGGACCTGGCTTGGCAGTTTGGGCTGGACTGTTCCCATGAGGAACAGGGTCAAGACTGATTTGAATATGGCTGGGTCCAAACTGGGGTGGCATGGTGAACAAAAAAACAATGGATTAAACCCAGATCTTTGCCACTGGGGGTGAGTGTTTGCATTGTTAAGCATTCCGTCCATCATTTGTTCTTTTTGCTTTTGCCACCATAAATGCGCCGGGTATGCCCAGACATGGGTCCCAGGCTCACTATGCCACTGGAATCAAGCTAGCCTGGCTGATAAAGGGTGATATCCTGAAACTGATCCTAGGAGGCTTGTTTCCATTCCAAGGAGGACCTGGCTTGGCAGATCGGGCTGGACTGTTCCAATGAGGAATAGGGTCAAGACTGATTTGCATATGGCTGGGTCCAAACTGGGGTGGCATGGTGAGCAAAAAAACAATGGATTAAACCCAGATCTTTGTGACTGGGGGAGAGTGTTTGCATTGTTCAGCATTCTATCCATCATTTTTATTTTTGCTCAAATATCTATACAGCAAATGAATACCAACTGAGCAGGTCACAAACCACCAGCATTCAAGAAATGTTAGGATTAACAATTGATATTATTCACTTTTTGTAGATAAAATCAGCGAGTCTGTTTTTAATAGCTGCAAACTCCTCAAAGTCTTGAATATTAAAGTCTAGGGTTCTCTTAACGAGGTCTGTATCTGTAGGGAGCATTGCTAAAGCATTCAGCCTTTACCCAATCATGCTGTTCCTCAGGAATGTCTTGAGTCTGTTTAAAGTTGAAAAAAACTGATCTGACTCTGCTGTTGACATAGGAGTGGTAATGATTTGTTTTTGGTAAAGCTACCATCTCTGTAAATGATTTGTCCATATTAAGTTTCTGAATTAAAGCGAGCAAAGAAATGACACCAGTGGCCTGCCAATGTACATGCATTCCGTACAATACAGTTAACCCAGTTCTCAGATCCTCTTTGTTTAGCATAGGATAAACTTCCACAGCCTCATTCAGTGCTTGCTCAGGAAAGAAAGTATCATAATTTGCAAACTGATCACTTTGCAGTAATGTAGCACTCACTAAGGCCCATATTTATGTAAAATGGCGCACAACTGCGCTAAAGCAGTTGTGCTTCATTTTATTTAGCCGAAGCTAACGCCATTCCATAGTACCAGCCGTAGGCCATATTTAAGTAATGACGCACAATGGCTCTAGAGAATGGCTAGCGTAAAAAAAAAGTTGCTAGCTTTCGTTCGAGGGAATGGCGCTAGTGGGTCAGAAATGACGTTAGGCGTGTTTGCAGCAGAAAATCTGCCACTAATCAGCCTACCGTCGTTTTGTGACGCACAAGCAGCCAAATAATGACTCCTGTCTAAGTATAGATAGGAGTCATGGCCACCACAAGGGACCAGTGTCCCCTGGGCAAGCCCAAAATACCCAGTGCCAGGCAGAGGTCCCCATGTAAGGAGCCCCCAATGGCACAACACACACATACATAAACACTTGCCTGCAACTTACCTCGGATGGGCTCACTCCCCCTGTAGTGTCCCTGTGGGTGGTGGTGTTGCTGGGGCTTGGGGTGGGCATGTTTGTACACATTCCATTGTGATTAGCCATGGAAATGGGCCTACCTGCACCGTAATGCCTGGTCTGACCCAGGCGTTAAATAATGGCGCTAAGCAGGCTTAGCACCATTATTTAGGCCCGCCTCCTCCTTGCGTGTCATTTCTGTGCCAGGATGTAAATATGGTGTTAGGGGGTTACCGTTATGTTTAGGACGGAAACCTTAGGCGCATCCTAAACATGGTGCTAACTCCTATATTTTGACGCTAGACGGGTCTAGGGTAAAAATATAAATAGTTAGGTTAGCGCAGTTTTAGCACCCAAAAAAATGGGGCTAAGGCGATGCAAACATCCATGAATAGTGTCACATATTTCCTTTGCAATTAGGACCAGACTGCGGATGTTTTTCTGTGGTTGGAGAAACTAGAATCGTTTGGCAGTCTGCTGCCTAAACTGCCAATCTCTTCTCTGACTTTATTCATGGTGGTGACAACCCGAAAGGTTACTTTTTGCACAAATACAGTATCTGTTTCGCATTTATGTAGCTGATTGTATAATATGTCGACATGAGGCATTATTTCATGAAACAAAACCAGAAATAACTTACATTTTCTGTCTTCTAGTGTCCTAGCAAAGCCACAGGCCTCGTTCCGACTTTTGGATCCAAAGTCACCACTGGCTTCTATGGTGTCAAAACACTTCTCAAGATCAAGGCTATATTGGTATATTAGGTTGATGGTGCATATGTGAAAGTTCCAACGTGTAGGGGATCCCTTTGGAAGCCTTCTGGCCACAATGCCCTGAAGAATTTCTGTTCTTTTGGGGTAACGTGAAAAAAATGCTGCCATGCCTGCTACATCCACAAAGAAATGTGTGCCTTGGAGATCATAGCTATATATAGCTTTTTATAATCTCTAGAATACACTCAAGAAGTTCATTTTGTATTGTTTTAGAGGTGTCCTTAAAGACTGTAGCACTTGCTAAATGTGCTTCCTTTTCATGGTCTATGCTTGCTATTAACTCCATGAGGCCTCTGAGTATACCAGGATTTGAGGAACTTTCAGATTCATCATGCCCTCGTAATGCCAGTTTAAAAGCACCACAAACACTAATACAGTCAATTATTTTTTAAAGTTTGTACCTATCATATCGACTGCTTTATTGTGTTTCTTTATTGATTTCCAGTGCTCGTCGCTAATGTGGTTTTCAATCCGTGTGTCTCCCAACATTCCCAGTCCTGTCAGGTTTTTCATATGTATTCTCGAGTGTGCATGCTTCTTTATTTTATCCGGCAAATGCTTCATGTCGGTTACCCCTTTTTTTGTCCAAGGAATGTCACCACAAAACAGCAAGCAGAGGAAGCAGAACAGACAGTTTGTTGAAGTACTCCCTATAAGCCAATCAACTTTTTTGTAAAAGGAGTTTAAGAATGGGCACTTTGTTGTAGTTTTAGGTCTGGTCAGTCAGGCCCTTACTGTTTTACAATTAGTTTGTCTTCATGTCTCAGTCCAAGGAATGACTTTGCAAGTAGCTGTGCTGCTGTATTCATGGCGACTTACCAATATTAAAGTTATCTGTCAATAATCAAAGTACAATGTATAAGGTTTGGTGAAAAAACACTCATATTTCTGTATAAAAGCATATCCTGTGCATTAGCGCAATATATCTCCAACAGCTCCTCTTTGCACAACATAACTGTTAAAAATATAGCCTTAAAGCCTTCTGTCTCCGTGTGCCATACTGGTTGCTAAAGGCCATGAAGCAGACATATATCTCCGCAGGTAAGGGGCCTGTAACAAGGCAAAGGAGAGGGCTTTTAAAAACCGGCATAGAGAGGCAGCTGGGCTATACAGCTATTATTACATTCTATCCACTGAGGGTAGAATGTTCTAAATTAAAATTGAGAAACAGAAAGACAAACATTGGAATGTTGGAATGCTGGAGCAGAAGGCCTACTCCAGCCATTATAATTCCTGAGCCAATTCATTGTCTTCCATGGAACTCCCAACATCCTAATCTATCTTTTAATATTGACTACACAGTTTCATGCCTCAAATTAATACTGATGTGCACCCACCATGTACACCACATCCTTAGCCCTTAACTAACAATATAAAAATAATATAGCATCAGTTTCCTTACCTTAAACACTGGGGTTGTTGTGTTGTAGGGGTGCAAGAGCAGCGAAGGAGTTTGGGTTTTGTACCCTCTTTCTTCGCCCAAAAATTAGATAAAGTTGGTTTTGCTTTACCAGATGTTCAAAAGGAAAATAATTTAGAAGTGGCAACCGCCTCACTTAAGACAAGATTCTTATTAGGGTTGGGCGAAGAATTCCGCTCCGCCGGCGGAGTTCGCAGAGTTTTCCCCACTCCACACGAGTTCCGAAAAACTCCACGAAGTGATGCGAAAATGTTTTTTTTTCTCTCGCTCGCACTCTCCAACGTTAAGTTGGCGAGCGAGAGAAAGTGTTAAGTTGGTGAGCGCGAGCGAGATTTCTGAACGCGAATGGTCGCAGTAGGCCGCGACTACTCACAATGAGAAAGCTGCTGCTTGTGTTGAGGACGCAGACGTAGAAAATCTGTTCAAGCGACAGAAAGAAGTTAGCCCCCTCTGGTGCTCCACTTGATGCCGTTTGCGCTTATTTTACAGCATAGGAGAAACTTCTGGTGCTGAAAATCAGCTTGAACAGTGCAACTTACCCAAACTCCCCCACTCGTGAAACTCCGCAGAGCACGGCAGAGTTTTTTTGGTACTTCGTGGAGTCCCGCGTAGCAGAACTCTACGAACTCCACCCAGGCCTAATTCTTATATCGATGTAACTTATGTTATGCAGACAACAATATATGTGTTCTGTCACATTACAGCCAGTGTCACTGTTTGCTGCAGCTCACGCTAGCTAGTACTGTATGCTGTCACAGCAGCTGTGAGTGTGCAGTGCAGCTACTAAGCTAGTAGCTGCACTGCATACTCAGAGCTGCTGTGACACAGCATTCATACCTGCGACCAAAGCGTGCCTGCTTGTAGGCTGCTAGCCATCTATCAGGCCATAAAGACACTGACAGGAGCACAGAAATAGATCTGGGATTTAATTGAGCATCTCTCTTGGAAAGGAAGACCTGAAGGCAAACACCTCCCGTCAGGGGGGGTAGCTTTGTCAGTAAGATTTGGGGGAGTGAGCTTCAGATTTTCTAACAATCATGCTACCATACAATGATGAAATACATTATATGACAAGCAGGGCGCATGAGAGTGGCTTAAGGGGCAGTGGAAAGGGTGCATAATGCGGATTGGCAGGGAACTAAGTGAGAGAAAACACAATATTTTGTAAAATAACCAACATTTGTGACGACTTTCAAAACAGGGAGAGAGCGTATGTGTTTTTTTTGCCTGTGTTTATATAAAAATTCCTGGTGAAATCCGACAGACACCTCACGATTAAAAGCACCTGTACCCAACTATCCACCAGAAAAAAAGATATGGGGTGTTACACCCCAAACACCCCCCTGAAGCTACGCCCTTGCCTCCTCTGATTATTCGGAATAGTCAGGAATGCCCAAGGATGGTTGTGTGCCTGGCGTCGAACAGGCTGAGAGATGTAGTCAAAGCATGTTGAGACCTTTGGTAACAACCCACCACGTGCGAATTCTTTACAGAGTTCACAAACCTTACAATGCCTATTTGCATATAGAATGCACCCCTACAATGCACGCATGCACTTTCCACACCGAAGTCTCAGGACTTGTTGGGGGGGGGCAGGCACCAAGATCTGGGGTCCCTGTAATTCCAGGGCACTTGTGCAGTCTTAGACAAGTGCTCCTTCTCTCGATTTTGCAGTGCCTTCTGGTAATTTGACTCGCAATATGTGAACAGCACTGTGGCTTGAACTACTGCTGCGGCAGAATCATGATCTCCGAATTCAAAGCAACTTGGTGCATTAATTGATTTATTACAGAGAATCATGGTCTGTAAAAGATATTCGTGCATGCAGTAAATAAGTGAGCATTAAGGCTTTGGGAAGGGGTTGGTTTTGGAAAGAGAGCACTCGCAGAACTAGGGGCTCAGGGGTTTAGAACCAAGCCTTAAAATAGCTTAAAATATCCTGACAGATTGAAGGACCTGGTTTTCCAGTTTTAAATGTTTCACATTGTTGCAGAGCATATTTTTCCCCTTCATCTTCAAGTTTATCAGGTGGTGGGTACAAGTGTGTAATGACCGTCAGACTCGTGATGACCCGCTATTTGTCCTTTCGAGGCATTTGTATTCTCTAAAAATAGCAAAATAAACCAAATGAGAAACAATTAAAACAAGGCACTGTGGTGGCAGTGCTGACAGGGGCAATGGGTGGTACGAGCTGCGGTGGCCTCCTGATGAGGGCCCTGGACCCCTGGCACTTTTTTGTTTTTACAAATTAAGCAGTGCTGTGGTCATCCCCTATAATGTGTAATTGTTTAAAAGCTGTTCGATAGCGGTGCTGTTCCATCATGGCTACATCTCGGCTCTCCTAGTTACCATAACTGCACACCCTACCAATCAAGGGCATGATCCCTGCTCTGATGAAACTGAAACTGCACAGTCTATTACTTCCACACACCTGGACATTGCCTATTTTTACCTCTGTATTTGAGATGGTATGTTCTTATGACCTGACAAATGGCTTGGACTAACCTGTTTACAAACTCTCGAACGTCTGAGGATGAGATCAGCAAGAGTGACACAAAAGTGATAAAAACATAATCTGCACATGACAAGGTGTATTTTAGATTTTTATTCTGCGTTTTATTCTTCCAAGGATGTCTCTGGAACGCAAGAGATCACTCCCACGCTTTTCGTGAGATTTTGGGAGTGAGATTTTTGTATTGTGGATTTGATCACAAAATGGCTCGGAGAGATGAATAACTTGCAGATCGCTCCTCCATAGTGTCCCCTGTAGAATGAGTTTAACTGTGACCCGGTAATACCATGAGAGAGAAGATGAAGCCTTCTGATATCTGATCAAGGCAAGCGAACCATCCAGAGGCCTGTGTTAATGATAGGTCTGCTCCGGTGGCGTAACTAAACTTGAGAGCCGCCCCCTGCACAGTACAGGGAAGGGCCCCCTCTCTGGATTGACTCGGAAGTCCCAGGCCAGTGTACTGTGCTGAAGGGGCCCCTCTGGAGCTCGCCCCCCTCTCGTGCCCCGCGGAGGCTGCTGGGGCCTTTGTTATACCACTGGTCTGCTCCTGGAACTGTGCTATCACTTGCATTTCAAAGCGCGCCTGCTTGTAGGCCGCTAGCCATTTGTCAGGCCATAAACACACAGCGAGCACACAAAAAGGTTCGGCATGTGTTTTTTTTTTTAATGAGCAACATCTCTCTCTTGGAGAGGCAGCCAGAAGGCAAACACCTCTTCTGAAGAGGAGGGAATGAATATTCAGAGGAGTTGTTTGCCTTCTGGCCTGCCTCATCTCTGAAACTCCGCGTGATCCTGGGTAAAGATTTGCAGTTTCAGCCTGCAGCAGGGCATGCCTGCTCCACGATTTCTGAAAAGGTACAGTGGGGCCCAAACAAAATACCTGCCAACTGAGCCAGGCCGGAGGCTGCATTTTGACTCACTACGTCATCACAACATGTACAGGTTGGGCACAACGAGCCCAATGTTAAATTTCCATGAATAATTTTAAAGGGGAATCCCACAAAAAATTGCTTTGACTTGAATTTGCTCGTTGTAAAAAGTTAGTTTCCCATCTCATTGCTCTTACACAGAGGTGAAAAATTCAATGCAGACCATAAATAACACATTTTAATAAAGTAAGGGGCATATTTATAAGCCCCTAGCGCCAGATTAGCGTCATTTATTTTGACGTTAATGTGGCCCAACGAGGCCAAAATCCAAGCGCGATATTAACAAAGTGGCGCAATGCATGCATTGCGCCACTTTGGAAACCTTTGCGCTATATTATGCCTGCGCCAGGAATAATGTATGCAAAGGGGGTGATACCCTGTTAGCGGGGCAGAAAAAATGGCGCAAAGAAATCTAAGAGATTTCCTTGTGTCATTATTTAAAATGGGCCCTTATGTACTCTGCAGGAGTAGTGCCAGTAGCATCATGAAAAATGCTGCTATTGCTCCCTACCCTGTGCCATGGTGCGCCGTATTTTAAATATGGTGGCGGTAGGGGCTGCTATGGGGCGCAGGAAGAGTGGGGCTGCACTCAGTGCAGCGCCACTTTCCATAAATCTGTCCCTAATACTTTGTGACATGTGCTCATGCCAGCATTGTAATCCCACAGGGACTATTTGAAAGCCTTCCAACAATGTGCTCCTCCCCTGTACAGGGAACGATGCCGGCAAAGCTTGTCGATTTTTACAGGGCTTCATAGTCTAGTAGTATGTTCATAAAATATGTGCGCCGTTTTCACCAAATTATCCACTAGTGATATTTTTTCATAAATTTTTACTTAATTCAAGTTTCTTAGTGACCAATACTAGCCAATAGAAAGTCACAAGCAGCTGTGTTCTTCAGAAACATTATCCTTTATCAGTGAGTCATTTTCCACAGAGTGCCAGTGAAATAGAGTGTATGTGGGTCCACGTGCTTGCGTGTGTATCTGTCAGATCATAGAAATAAAAAAAAAGATCTAATATGGAAAGTGGAATTGTACAGCCATAAGAACAATTAAATGTGCAGGTCTGAAAGTGTGCACGTGTAGATGACAGACTAAACTCATTTTTAGGGTCGAGCCTGATTCGCATGCGCTTGCGCATGCGTATCGCTAGCGAGACGCTTTAGGGATTAGAAAAGGGCTCGGAGCCCCGTCCACGTCATCTCAGTGTCTTTCATTGGTTTGTGGGCTCACCTGTTAAAATCGGCTTGCTTTCATTAGTGGAAGGAACGCATATGTCATGCCTTGTCCGGTGGTCAGCCCTCCTTGAGCGTAGCGACCAAGTACTGTAAACACACGTGGCTCGCCGTTTAAAGTCAGGTTCTTGGACTACTTTTTATCTATTTTTGCAGTGCGATCTCGCTTGTTTTTGCTTATTGTGCAGTACTCCCGGTAAACCGGCCTCTGATTGAAAGTGACTTTCTTTTTTGAGGTACTCATAACTCCCGCACTTGGCACACTACAGGCCCGGTGATAGACACCAATTGACATCCAGTACAGTACATGTAATTCTTAGCATACAAACTGACACTTTATCAAATCTTTACAGATGGAATCAATTGGCCGCTTTATTATTTCTTTGGTGGCGCGCGTCGTCCTAGCCCAGCTGGTCCTGAATTTGGGAGGACCTGTAGGACGCACTCCTTAAATCCCCAATCCTGACCCCCCCCTCGCCTCCCTAGGGAGGTTTCATTGGGGGGTTTGAAAGTTGCAACCCCCCTGCTATTGGAGGGGTCGTACCTGGCCCCCTCCCCACTTTATGGTCATCCTGGGGGGTAAGGGGGGGTGCGACGCTCCTTTGTTGGGCGCGCCCTCCCCAAACCGGTTAGACCGGTCCCTTACGGGCCAAGGCGGCCGTTAAGGCGCCGGCCCTTCATGCCCCCTGCGGGGGCGGCCTCTGCACTTCTTCTTGGTACACTGGAAGGAGGCTGGTAAAATCCAGCCACCAGATCAGAGGTCAGGCTCACCCGGCTGCTTTTCCTGTGGTGGCATCCGACTGCCTTGTAGTACCCCTTGCATCTTCTTTGTATCTCAATTTATTTTTTTCCATATATATGTGTTCACTGGAAGCTGTTTTTTGGCGCGGTAAGCACGTAATCCTGCTCTGTCGTTGCTAGGAGAAGTGGGAAGACGCTGACATATGATTATCAGCATTGCGATGCCTGGGTAGTGCAGCTTTGGATAGATTTAAACGAGAAATCAGTGATTTTCGAAAACAAAATGTATAACTGTTTGCTTTATGCTAACTCATTCATGGCTTTCTATTTCGTTATACTGTGTTGTGGTGTTTTCGTTACTGGTATATTTTACAGCCCCACTCGCTTATCACCATGCCTCCAAAACAGGCATGCTCTATAGGAGGCGGTCGTGTTACCTTTCTGGTCAGAGAGAAGCCTGCAGGCCAAACAAAGCAAAGAGGTCGGGTTTTCCTGTCACTTTTGTGTTTAGATCTTCACGACTGCCTAACGTTTTGGGGTTTAGATCAACACACAGCAGGGTAAAGTTATCAGACTTTATTTCCTCACATGGGAATTTCCTTCACGTTAAAGAGGACAGAATGTAATCCCAAAAAGAACGTATGTTGGCAGTGCTTTAAATGCTACTGAATTTTATATCTACACTTTTTTCGTTTGCCAGGCAGCTTATGTTTAGCCTTTGTTGCAAGCTTTTGATCTTTCGCCATTTTGTAACTTTTATCAAAGAAGTAAGAAGTGACATCAGCGAATACAGGTTGTAGGTGTATTCTAACAGTAAAGAAGTGAAATCAGCGTGTTTTTTACCTTTTGGTTTCTGGCAACTTGTGCTCATATGTGGTTAACCTTGCTGTCTGCCTTCCATACGCCTCATTCTTCTTGGCTCTTCCGATCACCCTTCCCCACACACTTCAAAGGTTTAGACCATTTTTAATCCTTATTGTCAACCCCTTAAACAAATATTTTGCAAGTCTGTACCCACTACTGCCTGACCCTTTCGTGTCAATACTACAATTGCTACTGCAGCTGCTATCAGTGCAACTGACGCTTATAGTACTGGTACAACTGTGTTGTGGGCTTGTTGAACCTCACCTTGCGTGGTTGATATGGTTCTTTAAACCATCCTTGTCTAGGACTTCATGCCAGCTGGTGACAAGCCTATTGTGAATGGCACAAGTTGAAGATAAATTTGATAAAACATAAGATCTTGCAGTTTGGAAGAAAGGTTGAGTTTAAATTGTGATTTTTTGGTGGTTAACAGCTGAAAGTGACTACTGAATACTGAATACTTCTGCCATACTAATTAATCTGTACATTGGATAATCAGCTCTCTTTGAAAGCTTTGTTGACAACAAAAAAGAACTGCTAGATCTACCATGGGTGGCCCAAAGATGTTTAAGAGCCACATTGCAGTTGCTCATTGTAATCACTAATCCAAGCATACAATATGAAAATTGTTCTATTTTATACCTACGAGTGGATGTCCTTAGCAAGTACTCTGATGCCCTGGAGTTTATGTTAAGGAAACGCAGTCTTCGTTTAAGCAGTACTTTCCCAATAAAGCCCATTAGGATGGAGCTCTCTGAAGGCCTCTTAGGGATTGCCTATCAAGGTAAACATGTTGTTGCCATTACCCGTTTTTGGCCAGTATGTGAATGATAATGGTGGGATCATAATTTTGGACATTATACTGTTTGTTTAGATTTGCTATTCATTATCAGTGCAGATAAACAAGATGTCCAATATTTTTTTTGTCAGAAGATCTCATGCACTCTTTTAATGAAATCCATATGCTAAAGAACTGCCATGTTTCTCTGTCAAATAATTACCTCCAAATCTTAAGAAAATATAGTCTTTGATTAAAAATGTTACTTTACTTTGACTGAATGGGCACTTGGATAGATTTTACATTGAGAATGCCAGGAGGTAACATAGTTCTGGGTATAATCTTCCTTTTGATGGTCCATTCAGGTCTCCTCAGATGTAAATTCTAGGCGCGACTTGGACATGTTCCCCTTTTTCACCTGTTTATCACTTACTCTCCACGTCATGTTGTCGATGTTTTTCAGCTCTGCTGTTAACACACCCATTACGGACTATTTACCAAAAGGGCTATTTGCAGGAATCTGAGTGACCTCCACAGCATTCATTTGTGTATCCTTTTAGACCTATTCACTGCATCGTAAAGCACTGTACATCAGCCTGCTGGGCGTTAGAGATATTGAAAGGCATCTACAAGATATTAATCTTTAATGCTTTAGCTTCATTCTCGAGGAAGTCCACCTTGGCTTCCAGTTTGGGGATGGATGTGTATGCACAATCCGAAAGTCACTGTTTTTTTTAGGTTTGGACTTCTATGTGATACAGTGCCTTCTCCACCTCGAGGCCTTGACCACCAAGGCTTTTCAAATCATTTTCACTTTTAGAAATTCTGAACTTTTATTTTCTCCTTGTACTCTTACTAATGACAATATTCTGTACTCAGTTCTCTCTGTAGTCCCGCCATGTGTTTTAATGGAAAACAAAATAATTTATTTCCATCTGTGTTTTCCTTGGTAGTCATCATTGTAGGAAAGTGCCGCAATGGACTAGTCATTTTCTAGAGGGTGAGAGAACTGTCCTAGTGCAAACTACACATTTCTACTGATGTTGCATGGCAGTGCCCTCCTCCAAATATGGTAAAATGTGCTTACATATAATTGTCACATTTAATTTAATTGTGAGTCCCTGGTAAATGGCACTACATACACACAGGGCCTTTAAATTAAATGCTATTGGGCCTTCAGCACTCTTTTCACCACTTACTGAAGTAGCCTTTTAAAACGTGTCTCATGCCTGCCACTGCAGCCGATAGTACAGTTTTAAACTGCCATTTCGACATGTCAAAAAATTATTTTGCCAGCCCTAAGCCTCGTTTTAGGGTCGAGCGCGCAAGTGATTTAGCCTGTTGGAATATCTCTGTGAGCTTTTAACCATGCCCACACTTGCTATTCATTCTGTGTTGTGTTTGTCTTAAATACAGCATTTTTATTGGTGCATTTTGTGAAATGTCCATCCTTTGAGTGCTGAGTTCCCTCCCCAGGCTTTTTAACTACGTGAACATTTTTTATAGCCATCACACTATGTCACGCTTCCTCCTGTTACAGCGTGTGATGGCCCCTCCTCTTATTTTGGTTTACCTTTCATCCTAGCCGCAATCTTTTCTAGACATTCAGGCAGGGAGCCAATAACTCCTGCGCTCACGCTCATGGCAACGGTGGCGCTTTGAATCGGCTTGCTTCTGTCAACTGTTTTACTTTTCATTTTCAATGTATGTGGCAAGAAAAGTCCAGTTAGTAATTGTTGGAAAATGGGTTATTGGTAGGGCAGGTAAGTACCTACACCTAGCAACAAGCCACTAACCTCCACATAGGTACAGTTAGGTCTCAGTAAATGAATCCCAGCTCAACCCTTGGTAGCTTGGCAACGAGCGTCAAGGCTTAACTTAGGAGACAAAGTGTAAAGCATTCAAATATCACAAAATAGTAATTAAATAAAACACAGGAAACAGTTTAAAAATCCAAAACCAATTTATAAAAATAGTTTATATTTTTATCTTTAAAATGACACAAAAACGATTAAAATCGGTTCAGGGGAACCAGAGATATGAATTTTTAAAGAATTATTACTTTTCTAGCGCTTAGAAACAAAAAGCGCCAATCGGGTCATCTGGTTGCACCTCGACCGGGGCAAAGTCAAACTTTCAGGCCGACCGCGATGGAGCCCTGCTCGGCTACAGGTCGCGGGAGGCCTCGGTTAAAAAGTTACCTTCAGACTTAGAGGGTCATTCTGACCCTGGCGGCCACCGACCACGGGAGCACCGCCGACAGGCTGGCGGTGCTCCAATGAGCATTCTGACCGCGGCGGTTCAGCCGCGGTCAGAAGCGGAAAGTCAGCGGTCTCCCGCTGACTTTCCGCTGCTCATTGGAATCCTCCATGGCTGCGGAGCGCGCTCCGCAGCCATGAGGATTCTGACCCCCCCTACCGCCATCCAGTTCATGGCGGGAAAGCCGCCATGAACAGGATGGCGGTAGGGGGGGTCGCGGGGCCCCTGGGGGCCCCTGCCGTGCCCATGCCAATGGCATGGGCACGGCAGGGGCCCCCGTAAGAGGGCCCCAAAATGTATTTCACTGTCTGCCTTGCAGACAGTGAAATACGCGACGGGTGCAGTAGCACCCGTCGCACCTTCCCACTCCGCCGGCTCGATTACGAGCCGGCATCCTCGTGGGAAGGTCGTTTTCCCCTGGGCTGGCGGGCCGGCCATTTGGAGGGCGGGATCCTGGCGGGCGGCCTCCGCCGCCCGCCAGGGTCATAATGAGGCCCTTAGTCTTTATTTTGAAGTTTTTCTTCACCGGGACGAACCTGCCAGTTGAATCCGACCTCCTGGAGCCCTTGTCCGGATACGCGATGTGGGTTTCCTCGGTGGAGACTTTTACCTTCGGACTTAGTCGTTTTTTCGAGATGAAAATCCTTCGACCGGGGTAAACCTGGATCTTGATCCGACGTCCATGGAGCCCTTCTCGGATACGATGGCTGGGAGGTCCCGGTCAACTTTTTACGTTCGGACTTAGTCTCTTTTTTGGATGTTTTTCTTTACCGGGACGAACCACGAAGTCAGGCCGGGTCGCGGTTGAGGCAAGCCGGCTAGAATTTCTGCGGCGGGTCAGTCCCTCTCTGGAGCTTTTTTCCAAAAATTCTCAAATCTTTTCCAAACTTCTGGGGCTTCACCCAGATGTTCTTTTAAGGTTCTTTTGGGGTCCACAGCTCACCCCAAGGGTCCAGAAGTTCTGTGATGGTCCTTGGGGGGTGCGGACTTCAACTCCCAGAATGCACCTGGCGCAAACTCCTTTTTGGCCACTGTACAGTGGTCAGCTGGTCGCTTTCTTCAGGAGTTGGTGCAGGGGACTCTGGTTAGCAATTTTTCACCTGTAGCAAACAGGGAGTCCCTCCTTGAACCAGTTGAAGCCAGGCAAAGTCCTTCTTGTGGTGAAGCCCAAGTATGCAGCTGGTGCAGTCCTTCTGAGTGCAGGTTCCAGGTGCAGGCCAGGGGTCCAGCAGGGCAGTCCTTCTTCTTCCTTAGTTCCTTTCTTGTTGAATTCTGGAGGGGATCTGAGGTGTGGGTGCAGGTCTGCCAGTTTTATCCCTGCTTCTGGGTGAAAAGCAGGGGGGCCCTGGTTCTCCAATCAGGGACAGGGTCGTCCCCCTGTGATGACCACTTCCTGGGAAGTGTGGCAAAAATCCATCCCAGAAGGCAACAGTCTCTAAAAATCCAACATGGATGAATCTGATTTTTGGAGGTTACATCTGGCTAAGCCCACCCACTGGTGTGGCTAAAAATCATAAACACACCCCTCTCCTGCCCTCTCCTAATCTAATCAAGGGGGCACCTAATTGTCTGGGGTTGCAGGATGTGGGGGTGTTGCTGGGTGCTGCAAATGTCCTTCTCTGCCTTTGAAGACCAGTTTGGCAGCCCTCCCCCTTCCTGCCTCACCATCTGCTGAGGGGAGATTCTCTCCCCCAAGCACATTCCTTTGTGTGAAGCCAGGCCACTTCACACCTAATCAAGGCAGCCTGGCAGAAGCTGCTGCAGGCTGGCCAATCAGAGCACAGCAGCAAAAACAATGCAGAGCTGAAATTGGCAACTTTTTAGGTAAAGTCTAAACTTTTTACCTGAACAAGTTATATTAAATCCAACAACTGGAAGTTGTGGGATTTATTACAACAATCAATTTGATACCAAATTCTTGGTATGTAACATTTAAGGAGACTTTAAAATTTAAAATAAAGTCTGCCCATTCTAGCCTATGAAGGCCATTTACTTCAATGAGGGAAAAACGAATTTGGCTGTTTTTACCTCACCAGGGCTTATAAATCTATTTTTATAAAGTCCCTGCTTATAGTTACATGGCACCCAGCCCTAGGGGCACATAGGGCACACCTTAGGGGTGACTTATATGTAAAAATAAGGTAGTTTAAGACTTTGGAAGTACCTTTAATTCCAAAGTCGAATTTGCATATAACTTTAATTTAAAAGCAGCCAGCAAGGCAGGCTTGCTTTTAAAATGACACTGGGCACCTCAGCAATGCACCTAGGTGTGCACCACCTATGCTGTGGTCCCTAAACCTACATGCCCTACCATATACTAGGGACTTATAGGTAGGTTAACTTAGCCACTTATAATTAGCCTAATTTGCATATCCATTTTACACAGAGCACAGGCCCTGGGACTGATTAGCAGTACCCAGGGCACCTTTAAAGTCAGGAAAACACCAGCAAAAAGTGGAAAATGGGGGCAAAAAGTTATGGGGCCTCTGCAATCAGCCCTGTTTTCTCACACAACCCCCCCCCAGCCCACACGCCCAGGAGACTCAGCCCAACCCTGGGAGAGTCTTCCTGGCTTGTTAGGCGAGGAAGACAGTGAAGAAAACTGTCTGTCCCTTTGCAGGGCCTACTCTGCCTTATATCCTCCTGTCAGGGTCACTCCCTATGGGTAGTGAAGCCATCCCAACAGTAAAAGGACCCAACACAAACTGAAACTTTCCTCTAGGGGGGTCTTCCTCCTTTCTCTCTGCCAACTTGGGTAGTGAGGTGCCCACCTCCCCTACTCCAAACTTTGCTAGGGCAACACCTAGCTTACCCAAAGAGGTCACCCAACACTTGAGCAACCCCACCATGACCAATAGGGTCAGGGGGCCTACTTTGCTATTGGCCCTGGGGTCTGCCTCCCAGGCCAAGTACAGTGCTGCCAGGAAGGCTAGCACCCAGCAGAGGCTACTGACAGCTGTCAGTACCCAGAACCACACCCTAAGCTCTCCACTGACATGTGGCTGAGCTGCTTTAGGGGCATCTTTGGGGTCCTGGCACCCCTCTTGCTGTCTAGAGTGGGGGACTACCACCTCCTGTGGCAGACACCCTCCTTCCACTCTCTCTTCTGTCAGTGCAGGGGCAACACCCTGCATCTCGACAGCTGCCTGACTACTCAGGACTTCCTTGGGGTCAGGTGAGGCCTCAACAGTGCCAACTCTGGGCTCCCCCCTTACTGGGGCAGAAGGCCCTTGGCTCCCTGGAACTCTCTTTAAGAGTGGCCTACCCTTCCTTTTCTTCTTTCCTTTTCTTGGGGACCCCTGTCTCCTAACTGTAGGGACTGACTCCCCAGGACTTTGGGTTGGGGGGCGCCCTGGGCGACCACCCCATCTGTGACCAGACTCACCTCTGGGAGGTCATTGCCCAGGATACAATCTAGGGGAAGGTCAGCACTGACTACCACCCTAATCCAGTCAAGGATACCCTCCCTCTCTAGGGGCACTATGGCTACAGGTTTGGAGGTGACCTCCCCTGTGGCTATCCTGACTTTCTTTGTCTTTCCTGGGACATACATGTCTGGGGTCACTAACCGGTCACTCACTATAGTGTGACTGGCACAGGTGTCTCTCAGGCCAGTGGTAGGGATCCCATTCACTTGAATGTGGTGGAAGTGCCTACTCCCACCCTCAGGGATCACCAGCTTACCATCTGGTCCTGTCTCCCAGCTCAATGCTAGGAGGACTTCATCATCTGAGGAATCCTCCTCTATGGCTACACTGGACAACCCAGTGCTAACCACCTTCTTTGGGCAGGCTGCATCTCCTCTGAAGTGACCTGTCTGCTGACAGTCAAAGCAAGCCCTGCTGTCGAAGAGCTTTTTTAACCCTGGGTCTAACTGTCTCTGCTGGTCAGAGTGGGATTTACTCTCCTCCTTCTTAGGGTTCTGGGGTACAGAGGGAGTCTCTGTGGTGGGCTTACCACCTCCCTCCTTAGGTTTTTGGGGACCTGCCCCCCCCTTCTTGGAGTCTCCCCCCTGGAACTTGACAACCACCCTGGTTCTCAACCACTCATCAGCTGCCTCCCCTAGCTCTCTAGGGTTGGTCTGCTTAGAGTCCACTAGATGCTGGCGTAACCTTTCTTGGGTACAATTGGTCAAGATGTGCTCTCTCATGATCAGATTGTATAACCCCTCATAAGTATCTACTTTGTTACCAATAATCCAGCCCTCTAGTGCCTTTAGTGAAATGTCCACAAAGTCAACCCAAGACTGGGTACTGACCTTCTGGGTGTCCCTGAACTTCATTCTATATTGCTCTGGGGTCAGGTCAAACTTCTTGGCTAAGCACCTCTTCATACTAGGGTATGCATCTGCCTCCTCCCCCCTTAAGGTCAGAAGCCTATCCCTCCCTGAGTTGGGGACCAACTCCCACAAAAGGGAACCCCAGTATTGAGGCCTAACCCTTCTCATTTGGAGTGCCCTCTCAAAGGCCCCCAGCCACTTATCTATGTCATCCCCCTCTACATAAGCAGGAACTACCCCCTTGGGTAATCTGGGGCAAACTCCCCCACCCATGGACACCTCAGCTTCTTTATCGCTGCTTCCATCTCTTTTTTCTTTGTATGCCCACTTTTTCTTTTCTAGGGCCAGCTTCTCTGCTTCCAAAGCTATGTATGCTAGCTGGGCCTCCAGCTCTCTTTCTCTGATGGATGGGTTCTCTCCTCCTGAAAGGACCCCCTTCCCACCACTAGCTTTGGATCTGCCCCTAGTGACTGTGTTTACTGAGGACCGTTCTTCCTCATCCTCACTTAGGCTCAGATGCCTTTCCTCCCCTGAGTGGTTAGAGCTTGCATCCTCCCTTCTTTCTCCCTCCTCTGGAGCTTCTTCTGACTCTACCTCTTGGGCCTCAGCCCATGCTGTCAGGGATGTGATCAGGATTTGCTTCCTGAGATCAGTGGTTGCAGGCAACCCTCTTTCAATACACAACCCCCTAAGCTGGACTACTGTCAGTGTGGGTAGGCTAGCCAGATCAAGCTCCATGGTTCCCTAGTTTTGTGTCAACAAAAACTTTTTGCAAAAATTGGAAACAAGAATTTAGAAAAATTACAAAAATTCAATAATTGAAATTAATCCAAATTAGAAATTAAAAACAATTTTTACACTAGGACAATTTAAAGGATTTTTAATTTGTTTTACCCAAAACTGTAACGTGATATTGAACACAAGTACAGGATCCCGTCGCTGCTTCCAATTATGTTGGAAAATGGGTTATTTGTAGGGCAGGTAAGTACCTACACCTAGCAACAAGCCACTAACCTCCACATAGGTACAGGTAGGTCTCAGTAAATTAATCCCAGCTCAACCCTTGGTAGCTTGGCAACGAGCGTCAAGGCTTAACTTAGGAGACAAAGTTTAAAGCATTCAAATATCACAAAACAGTAATTAAATAAAACACAGGAAACAGTTTAAAAATCCAAAACCAATTTATAAAAATAGTTTATATTTTTATCTTTAAAATGACACAAAAACGATTAAAATCGGTTCAGGGGAACCGGAGATATGAATTTTTAAAGAATTATTACTTTTCTAGCGCTTAGAAACAAAAAGCGCCAATCGGGTCATCTGGTTGCACCTCGACCGGGGCAAAGTCAAACTTTCAGGCCGACCGCGATGGAGCCCTGCTCGGCTACAGGTCGCGGGAGGCCTCGGTTAAAAAGTTACCTTCGGACTTAGGTGGTCATTCTGACCTCGGCGGTAAAAGGCGCCTACCGCCGGTCAGAAATCCTCCATAATCCCGCCGCGGTCGCGGAAACCCGCCACGGTCATTCTGACCCGCAGAAGGCAAACCTCCGAAAATCCGACCGCCACAACAGACCGCCAGACCAGCGGTCGGCGGAAAGGTGGAGGTGACAAAACCTCCACCGTCACGCCAACAGAAATACGCCCATGCCATTACGACCCACGAATCCACGCGGCGGTCATTCAAACGCGGTATTCCATTGGCGGGACACACCGCCGCGGTCAGAATACACACAAACGAACAAAACTCTGCCACATTGGACGATTTGAATCCCACACACCTGATACACATACACACACCACTCCCACACACACAATACAATATAAAACACACACCCACATCACCCACAAACCCCTACGCTAAAAAAATTCGTAACGAAGGCAAGAGCGAGACACCAGCATCCAAAAAATAACAGCCACAGCCACTCAACACCATCACCCACACACTATCCACACACAAAACAACACACACCACCACACTCAACTCACTTAAATACACATACTCCACCCCACACATCATACACACCACCCCATGGCACCCCAAAGACAACCCCGCTTCACAGACGAAGAACTCAGGGTCATGGTGGAGGAAATCGTTCGGGTAGAGCCCCAGCTGTTCGGCACACAGATACAATACACCAGCATTGCCCGGAGGACGGAGCTATGGCAGAGGATTGTCGACAGGGTGAACGCAGTGGGACAGCACCCCAGAAATCGGGAAGACATCAGGAAGCGATGGAACGACCTACGGGGGAAGGTGCGTTCCATGGTATCCAGGCACAACATCGCCGTGCAGAAGACTGGCGGAGGACCCCCACCTCAACCCCCACAATTCACATCATGGGAGGAGGAAGTCTTGAACATCCTGCATCCTGACGGCCTCGCAGGAGTCGGCGGAGGAATGGATACTGGTAAGTTGAAGCTTCAATACTGCTTCCCCCCCACCTGCATGCCAAATCAGACCCCAACCCTCACCCCCATCCTCGAACCCCACCCTCACCCCCACCCCCATCCTCACCCCCACCCTCACCCCCACCACCATCCTCACCCCCACCCCCAGCACACCTATTCCGCGCCAATGTCTCACCATCACAACCCACACATCCCAAAACCTAGGCCTGCATGCGTCCACTAAGCATGGACACCCATCACCAAAGCATGCCCAATGCATATACACATCCCCCCCACAAGCCACCCTCACCAAAGCCCCCACACACGAATGCCAGCACTTGGGGACACGAGAACCCACAGATACACCCATATGCCACACATTGAAACTATAACCATACCTCTATACCCCTGCAGGACCCGACCGTCAACACACCGCGGCGGAGGGGCCAGAATTATCCACACCCCCCACCCAAGTAGCCGTCAGCGATGACAGCAGCTCTGTCGACCTGGACACCGATGACCAGCCCGGACCATCGGGGACCTCTGGACAGTCGGTTCCCCTCACACAGGCCCAGGCCACTACAGACCCTAACCCCTCTGGGAACACCAGCACAGCTCCCACCCAGCGGGCCCATGCCTCTGTCTCCAGGGCGCGTCAATCTGCGGTGTGTCTACCACTACAGGGCACCCAGGATAACCCACCACCCCAACAACAACAGGGACCTGGGGGCAGTGGTAGTGGGCACACCGGCCAGGGGGCAGAGGCCCAGGGAAACAGGGGAACTCGGAGGGCAGCTGTGCGACAGGGGGGGGAGGAGAGGCCCAGGGAACCCACTCTCCACGAGGTCCTCACCACCATCATGGGAGCATACAACCACTCCCAGGAGACGATGGCGACGGTACTGGCCCGGTTCCAGGAGATCCAGGCACTGCAGGAGGAACACTATCGGGGGTACAGGGAGGACATCAGAGCCATCAACACCACCCTGGTTACCATGGTAGGGCTGCTGCAGGACCTCGTAAACACCAGGGCGGACACTGAACAACACCCAAGGGCCCCTGCCACTAGCCTGGACCAAGAACAGCCAACCACCTCCGCCGGCGCTAGTGGACAGGAGGCCCCCGCACAGCAGCAGCCCACCAGACCCCCACCTCCTGCAGGAGAAGAACCACCCCGCAAGAAGGCCCTGAGATCTCGCAAGAAGACAGAGTAGGATGTCAAGACCCCCGCCAGCAATGGATACCACCTGATGTCATCCCACTGTCCCACATTGTCACCCTGTCCATCCTTGAACTGCCCATGCTCCATCTCTCCACAGGCCTCTGGACAATGCACCTGTGTGACTGTTACTCTGGACTCTGCCATTGACATTCCTTCACCATAGCCCCCACCCACTTGAAACCACCCATCCCATTTTGAGCACTTCAATAAACACCTATTTTGCACCAAAATATCTGGAGTCTGGCTGTGATTTCAATAGATTGTAATTGACATGACAGTGCAAATATGTCCTTGTACATGGTGAAGTCAACAAACAGCTGCCACAAAGCTGTAGTCCATGGGGAAACGAAGCACAGGACTCGTAGTGGGGACCCCAGATCTGAAATAGGGAGGGAAAAGCCACAACTCAGTCATCATACACTGGGGCAAATAGACAGGCAGCAGAGATGCTGGAGAGTAGTTAACATTTACTAAATTATCTTTGAAATGTTACCTGTGTCCTATTGGAAGTACTGTTCAATGATTCTGTCCCTGTTGTCTGTTTCAGCCCCGTCGTCTTCCTCCTCGTCACTCTCCTCAGGTTCCACCGCTGCCACAACACCACCGTCTCGACCATCCTCCTGCAGGAAAGGCACCTGGCGGCGCAAAGCCAGGTTGTGAAGCATGCAGCAGGCCACGATGATGTGACACACCTTCTTAGGTGAGTACATTAGGGATCCACCTGTCATATGCAGGCACCTAAACCTGGCCTTTAGGAGGCCAAAGGTGCGTTCGATCACCCTCCTAGTACGCCCATGGGCCTCATTGTACCGTTCCTCTGCCCTGGTCCGGGGATTCCTTACTGGGGTCAGTAGCCACAACAGGTTGGGGTACCCAGAGTCCCCCACTAGCCATACACGGTGTCTCTGTAGCTGTTCCATCACGTAAGGGATGCTGCTATTCCTTAGGATGTAGGCGTCATGCACTGACCCTGGGAATTTGGCATTTACATGCGAGATGTACTGGTCAGCCAAACACACCACCTGGATGTTCATTGAATGGTAATTTTTTCTGTTCCTGTACACCTGCTCCCTGTCTCTTGGGGGAACCAAAGCCACATGGGTCCCATCAATGGCACCAATTACGTTGGGAATATGTCCAAGGGTGTAGAAATCACCCTTCACTGTAGCCAATTCGCCCACCTCAGGGAAAATGATGTAGCTCCTCACGGATTTCATCAGGGCAGACAACACTCTGGATAACACCTTCGAAAACATGGGCTGAGACATCCCAGAAGCAATTCCCACGGTTGTCTGAAATGACCCACTTGCCAAGAAATGGAGTACTGACATGACCTGCACCAGAGGGGGAATCCCTGTGGGTTGGCGGATGGGGGACATCAGGTCGGGCTCCAGCTGGGCACACAGTTCATGGATAGTGGCACGGTTAAGACGGTAGGTCAGGATAATGTGGCGTTCTTCCATTGTCGACAGGTCCACCAGCGGTCGGTACACGGGAGGATTCATCCGTCTCCTCGCCCAACCCAGCGGACGGTGCCTAGGAAGGACAACATGGAGCACACAGTCAAGCAACCCACAGGTACGTACTCACAGCTAGCACAGTATACGATTCTCTATGCAGTGAATGGCGTGTCTGAGTGGCTATGCAAGGCATGTGTGACGCAGTTGAAATTGAGCCATGTGGGCCCTGGAAATGGCGGCTGCCTGACCTGTGAAGTGTGACAATGGGATGAAAGGTCAATGCGCTGGCGTGGCACACCGCGGCGGGCGGCGGGCGAAGACCGCATTGGTTAACATTGAAGCCTATGGGTTTCAGGAGCCAATGGCGAAGGGCGCCGGCGGTGGCGGGACGCACCGCCGCGGTACGCACCGCCGCGGACGTCACCGCCATTTTCTATCTACTTATCCACTTGCGACTTGAACTTTCACAGGAGAGGACCTATACTGCAAGTGTTGCTGTGACCTCGGTCTGGAAGGGACAATGGCTGCTGCACCTGGGGAAAGGGCCCCTGCCTTCACTGGAGAGGAGTTGGAGAAACTTGTGGATGGGGTCCTCCCCCAGTATGCGCTACTCTACGGTCCTCCAGACCAACAAGTGAGTTTAATTCAATCTGGATTTGGGGACACTGGCTGGCTTGGGGGCCTGGCGGGGATGGGGGGCATGTTGGGCCTGGCGGGGGCATGGCGGGGATGGGGGGCATGTTGGGCCTGGCGGGGGGCATGGCGGGGGGCCTGGCGGGGATGGGGGGCATGTTGGGCCTGGCGGGGGGCATTGCGGGGATGGGGGGCATGTTGGGCCTGGCGGGGGGCATGGCGGGGGGCCTGGCGGGGATGGGGGGCATGTTGGGCCTGGCGGGGGGCATGGGGGGGATGGGGGGCATGTTGGGCCTGGCGGGGGGCCTGGCGGGGATGGGGGGCATGTTGGGCCTGGCGGGGGGCATGGCGGGGATGGGGGGCATGTTGGGCCTGGCGGGGGGCATGGCGGGGGGCCTGGCGGGGATGGGGGGCATGTTGGGCCTGGCGGGGGGCCTGGCGGGGGGCCTGGCGGGGATGGGGGCATGTTGGGCCTGGCGGGGGGCATGGCGGGGATGGGGGGCATGTTGGGCCTGGCGGGGGGCATGGCGGGGGGCCTGGCGGGGATGGGGGGCATGTTGGGCCTGGCGGGGGGCCTGGCGGGGATGGGGGGCATGTTGGGCCTGGCGGGGGGCATGGCGGGGATGGGGGGGCATGTTGGGCCTGGCGGGGGGCATGGCGGGGGGCCTGGCGGGGATGGGGGGCATGTTGGGCATGGCGGGGGGCCTGGCGGGGATGGGGGGCGTTGGGCCACTGGAAAGGAAAATGCTGACAAACTTGAACGTGGTATTTCTCCCTCCCTGTACGTGTCACATAGGTCCGCGCCCATGAGAAGATCGGGATTTGGCGTGCCATCGCCAAGGAAGTCCGGACCCTGGGGGTCCACCATCGACGGGGCACCCACTGCCGCAAGAGGTGGGAGGACATCCGCCGCGGGACCAAGAAGACCGCCGAGTCTCTGCTGGGGATGGCCTCCCAACGTAGGCGGGGTGCCTGCCGTCAACTGAGCCCCCTGATGTTCCGGATCCTGGCGGTGGCCTACCCTGATTTGGATGGGCGCGTGAGGGCAGCACAGCAGACACAAGGGGGTGAGTACAAGCATTATCTACTCTGTTGTCGCGCAGTGGAGGTGTCTGGGTGGGGGAGGAGGGCTGGGGGTCCCCCTAGGCCAGGGCGATATCTGTAGGCTGGGCACCCCCGTAAGCCCCTGTGTCCCCAGCCACCACCCTCAGTAGTTTGTCAGTACAGCCATCCCTGGGCCGTGTCATCCATGGGTGCAGTTGTCAACTCTAGGCGTGTAGGGCATGTTCCACGGAATGCGTAGCGGACCCCAAGTGCGCAACTTAGTGCAGGGGGCATCTGTGTCTGTCATGTCCGCTAACTGTACCGGAGATCCATGTACTCAATATCCCTTTATTTCTCTATCCCCCCCCCCTTTTTGTTTGTCTTTCTGTGCTTGTGTGCATCAGCATCATCAGGCGGAGGAGAAGTGGCATCGGGGCAGGAGGGAGCTGCATCTCACATGGCCCAGGAGGGCCATGCCACAGAGTCAGACTGGACCAGTGAGACGGAGGGCGAGGGGAGCTCCACGACGGGGACGACTGGAGCCTGCAGCGACACGGACACGTCCTCGGAAGGGGGCTCCCTTGCGGGGGTGGCACCATCCGTGCCCCCCGCCATTACAGGTACAGCCGCCACCCAGCGCACCATCTCCGCCCTCCCAGCAGCCCCTCAGCGTTCGCCCCGTGCCCGCTCTGCCAGGAAGCCGGGCATCTCCTTCGCCCCAGGCACCTC
This sequence comes from Pleurodeles waltl, assembly GCF_031143425.1. Lineage (NCBI taxonomy): Eukaryota > Metazoa > Chordata > Amphibia > Caudata > Salamandridae > Pleurodeles > Pleurodeles waltl. The sequence goes on from NC_090438.1 coordinate 77,409,917, forward strand.
AGGCCCTGCCCCTGTTACCCCCGCTGCCCTCAGTGAGGAGGTCATTGACCTCCTCCGAACGCTCATTGTTGGGCAGACTACCCTTTTGAATGCCATCCAGGGGGTGGAGAGGGAGGTTCATCGCAGCAATGCGTACCTGGAGGGCATTCATTCGGGTCAGGCTGCCCATCAGCGATCGTTCCAGGCTCTGGCCTCAGCACTGACGGCAGCCATTGTCCCTGTCTCCTGCCTGCCTCTACTAACTCCCTCCTCCCAGTCTCCTGTTCCTCTGCCTGTCCCACCCACACCATCAGACCAGCCTGCACACACCTCAACACCCAAGAGAAGCTCATCCAAACATAAGCACCACAGATCACGCAGACATTCACACACGCAACATTCCGATGCAGACATGCCAACAGTCACTACCACCTCTGTGACCCCCACCTCCTCGTCTCCCTCCTCCCTCCCTGTGACGTCTACACTCACACCTCCATTCACCTCACCATCAGCCAGTGTTTCCATCACCAGCACACCCTCCACTCCAGTCCGCACACGTGCAGTCACCACCCCCACTGCCATTTACACGTCCCCTGTGTTCTCTCCCACTGTGTCTGTCACCCCCTCTTCCACACCACACAAACGCAGCCACCCACCCACCCAACAGCCATCCACCTCACGACAGCCTATCCCTCCTGCACCTGCACCCAAAGACAGCAAACGTGACTCACCTACAACCACATCCTCTCCCTCCACTCCCATTCCCACTGTACCTACCACTCTCCATTGTCCCAAGAAGCTCTTCCTCGCCACTACTAACTTCTTTCCTGACCCTGAGCCCCCCCCTCCTTCTCGTCGGGGTAAGAAGAGCACCTCAGCCACCACCAGCCCTGCAGCCCCCTTGACAAGGGTGCAGGGGTATTGGAGCCCGCCAGCCCGCATGTCTGGATCTTCGCCCAGCAGCAAGGGGACAGCCAGCCCACCCCCTGGGAAGAGGAGCAGAAGGCAGAAGGGGCGCCGCAGGAGCCCGCCTTCTACATCCCCCCCGGACACCACCCAGAGACAGTCACCAGCCACAGCTCCAAAGGGAGGAAAGGGCCACAGGCCCACGACTAAGGAGGGCAAGGGCAGCAAGTCGGAGAGGTCAGGCAGCAGGCCTGCTGCCCAGGAGGAGCCCACAACCCCCATAGCCGCTGCCCCGGGAGGAACCGGCACAGCTGCCCCGGGAGAGCCCACCACCCCCATACCCGCTGCCCAGGGAGGACCCAGCCTAGCTGGCCAGGAGGGCCCCACCACCCACAGCCCAGGTGGGCATTGAAGGAGCACCATCCCCGCTGCCCAGGAGGGCACCACCAGGCAATGAGCAGTTGGCCATAGACCGTCCGCCGTCTCCAGAACCGCTGAACTGGGCCCCGCCGTCTCAAGAACCGCTCCGCTGGGCCCCGCCGTCTCAAGCACCGCTGAACTGGGCCCCACCGTCTCAAGAACCGCTCCGCTGGGCCCCGCAGTCTCAAGCACCGCTGAACTGGGCCCTTCAAGGCAAGGAGCGCTGAACTGGGCCCCGCCGTCTCAAGAACCGCTCCGCTGGGCCCCGCCGTCTCAAGCACCGCTGAACTGGGCCCCGCCGTCTCAAGAACCGCTCCGCTGGGCCCCGCCGTCTCAAGCACCGCTGAACTGGGCCCCGCTGTCTCAAGAACCGCTCCGCTGGGCCCCGCCGTCTCCAGCACCGCTGAACTGGGCCCTTCAAGGCAAGGAGCGCTGAACTGGGCCCCGCCGTCTCAAGCACCGCTGAACTGGGCCCCGCCGTCTCAAGCACCGCTCCGCTGGGCCCCGCCGTCTCAAGAACCGCTCCGCTGGGCCCCGCCGTCTCAAGCACCGCTGAACTGGGCCCCGCCGTCTCAAGAACCGCTCCGCTGGGCCCCGCCGTCTCAAGCACCGCTGAACTGGGCCCTTCAAGGCAAGGAGCGCTGAACTGGGCCCCGCCGTCTCAAGAACCGCTCCGCTGGGCCCCGCCGTCTCAAGCACCGCTGAACTGGGCCCCGCCGTCTCAAGAACCGCTCCGCTGGGCCCCGCCGTCTCAAGCACCGCTGAACTGGTCCCTTCAAGGCAAGGAGCGCTGAACTGGGCCCCGCCGTCTCAAGAACCGCTCCGCTGGGCCCCGCCGTCTCAAGCACCGCTGAACTGGGCCCCGCCGTCTCAAGAACCGCTCCGCTGGGCCCCGCCGTCTCCAGCACCGCTGAACTGGGCCCTTCAAGGCAAGGAGCGCTGAACTGGGCCCCGCCGTCTCAAGCACCGCTGAACTGGGCCCCGCCGTCTCAAGCACCGCTCCGCTGGGCCCCGCCGTCTCAAGAACCGCTCCGCTGGGCCCCGCCGTCTCAAGCACCGCTGAACTGGGCCCTTCAAGGCAAGGAGCGCTGAACTGGGCCCCGCCGTCTCAGGAACCGCTGAACTGGGCCCTTCAAGGCAAGAACCGCTGGCCCTTTGGCAGACGTGGCAGGGCAGGATCTATCTCGGGCAGGGCTGCAGGATGTCCTCTGGCCAACTTGCCTCCTCCAGTGGCAGTGGGGTCTGTTATGGACTGTATGGACTGTGGCTTTGCTCTCCCCAGGATGGCCCAGTGGGCAGGCCACCCACTGTATGGACTGTATGGACTGTGGCTTTGCTCTCCCCAGGATGGCCCAGTGGGCAGGCCACCCACTGTATGGACTGTATGGACTGTGGCTTTGCTCTCCCCAGGATGGCCCAGTGGGCAGGCCACCCACTGTATGGACTGTATGGACTGTGGCTTTGCTCTCCCCAGGATGGCCCAGTGGGCAGGCCACCCACTGTATGGACTGTATGGACTGTGGCTTTGCTCTCCCCAGGATGGCCCAGTGGGCAGGCCACCCACTGTATGGACTGTATGGACTGTGGCTTTGCTCTCCCCAGGATGGCCCAGTGGGCAGGCCACCCACTGTATGGACTGTATGGACTGTGGCTTTGCTCTTCCCAGGATGGCCCAGTGGGCAGGCCACCCACTGTATGGACTGTTTGGACTGTGGCTTTGCTCTCCCCAGGATGGGCCAGTGGTCATGGAGTCCCCTCGTGGATCTGGCGTCGTGTACTCAAGTGGCTGAGGTGCCCCCCCTTCCCTTCCCCCTGAGGTGCCTGTCCGATTTTCTTTCTGATGCCCCTGCAGTGTTCTCTCCGTGGAGTTCTTGTCGTGGGACTGGGCCTTGCCCCTTTGCACAGGAACCCTGTGATCCACGGACAGTGGTTGGACTACATTTAGTAGCTGTATATATTTTGTATATAGTTTATTTATTTATTGCGATTACTGGTGTCCATATTTCAATATATCTGCCCGTTTATGATCTCTTCTTTTGGTCTTTGCATTATTTCGGAGGGGGGTGGTTTGTGGGTTGTGACAGTGATCTGTGGGAATGCATTGATGTGTGTGTTGTAGTGGGTGTGGGTGGGTGGGTGTGTGCCGGTAATCTTTTCCCTCCCCTGTGTCGTAGGTGCAGTACTCACCGATGTCTTCCGTGCCGCCGGGCGTGCTCCTGGTATATGAGCAGGAATAGGAGTGCGGGGATGACCTGCAACTCTGGTTCCATGCTGCCGGAATCTCGCGTGGAGTGCGTAGAGGTGAGCGTTTTCCCGTTCGTAGTCTGTTTCCGCCGTGTTCTTATCGGCGGTGCTCCCGCCCCGGAAAAGGTGGCAGATTGGTGGGTCGTAATAGGGTGGGCGGTACATTGTCTGCCGCTTGGCTGTTGGCGGGAACCGCCGCGCTGTTTGTTTGTACCGCTGTGGCGGGCGGAGTGTTAAGTTGGCGGGCTGTGTTGGCGGTTCCCGCCAGGGTCAGAATTGCATATTTTAGACCGCCGGCCTGTTGGCGGCTTGGCCGCCGCTTTATCACCGACCGCCAGGGTCAGAATGAGGGCCATAGTCTTTATTTTGAAGTTTTTCTTCACCGGGACGAACCTGCCAGTTGAATCCGACCTCCTGGAGCCCTTGTCCGGATACGCGATGTGGGTTTCCTCGGTGGAGACTTTTACCTTCGGACTTAGTCGTTTTTTCGAGATGAAAATCCTTCGACCGGGGTAAACCTGGATCTTGATCCGACGTCCATGGAGCCCTTCTCGGATACGATGGCTGGGAGGTCCCGGTCAACTTTTTACGTTCGGACTTAGTCTCTTTTTTGGATGTTTTTCTTTACCGGGACGAACCACGAAGTCAGGCCGGGTCGCGGTTGAGGCAAGCCGGCTAGAATTTCCGCGGCGGGTCGGTCCCTCTCTGGAGCTTTTTTCCAAAAATTTTCAAATCTTTTCCAAACTTCTGGGGCTTCACCCAGATGTTCTTTTAAGGTTCTTTTGGGGTCCACATCTCACCCCAAGGGTCCAGAAGTTCTGTGATGGTCCTTGGGGGGTGCGGACTTCAACTCCCAGAATGCACCTGGCGCAAACTCCTTTTTGGCCACTGTACAGTGGTCAGCTGGTCGCTTTCTTCAGGAGTTGGTGCAGGGGACTCTGGTTAGCAAGTTTTCACCTGTAGCAAACAGGGAGTCCCTCCTTGAACCAGTTGAAGCCGGGCAAAGTCCTTCTTGTGGTGAAGCCCAAGTGTGCAGCTGGTGCAGTCCTTCTGAGTGCAGGTTCCAGGTGCAGGCCAGGGGTCCAGCAGGGCAGTCCTTCTTCTTCCTTAGTTCCTTTCTTGTTGAATTCTGGAGGGGATCTGAGGTGTGGGTGCAGGTCTGCCAGTTTTATCCTTGCTCCTGGGTGAAAAGCAGGGAGGCCCTGGTTCTCCAATCAGGGACAGGGTCGTCCCCCTGTGATGACCACTTCCTGGGAAGTGTGGCAAAAATCCATCCCAGAAGGCAACAGTCTCTAAAAATCCAACATGGATGAATCTGATTTTTGGAGGTTACATCTGGCTGAGCCCACCCACTGGTGTGGCTAAAAATCATAAACACACCCCTCTCCTAATCTAATCAAGGGGGCACCTAATTGTCTGGGGTTGCAGGATGTGGGGGTGTTGCTGGGTGCTGCAAATGTCCTTCTCTGCCTTTGAAGACCAGTTTGGCAGCCCTCCCCCTTCCTGCCTCACCATCTGCTGAGGGGAGATTCTCTCCCCCAAGCACATTCCTTTGTGTGAAGCCAGGCCACTTCACACCTAATCAAGGCAGCCTGGCAGAAGCTGCTGCAGGCTGGCCAATCAGAGCACAGCAGCAAAAACAATGCAGAGCTGAAATTGGCAACTTTTTAGGTAAAGTCTAAACTTTTTACCTGAACAAGTTATATTAAATCCAACAACTGGAAGTTGTGGGATTTATTACAACAATCAATTTGATACCAAATTCTTGGTATGTAACATTTAAGGAGACTTTAAAATTTAAAATAAAGTCTGCCCATTCTAGCCTATGAAGGCCATTTACTTCAATGAGGGAAAAACGAATTTGGCTGTTTTTACCTCACCAGGGCTTATAAATCTATTTTTATAAAGTCCCTGCTTATAGTTACATGGCACCCAGCCCTAGGGGCACACAGGGCACACCTTAGGGGTGACTTATATGTAAAAATAAGGTAGTTTAAGACTTTGGAAGTACCTTTAATTCCAAAGTCGAATTTGCATATAACTTTAATTTAAAAGCAGCCAGCAAGGCAGGCTTACTTTTAAAATGACACTGGGCACCTCAGCAATGCACCTAGGTGTGCACCACCTATGCTGTGGTCCCTAAACCTACATGCCCTACCATATACTAGGGACTTATAGGTAGGTTAACTTAGCCACTTATAATTAGCCTAATTTGCATATCCATTTTACACAGAGCACAGGCCCTGGGACTGATTAGCAGTACCCAGGGCACCTTTAAAGTCAGGAAAACACCAGCAAAAAGTGGAAAATGGGGGCAAAAAGTTATGGGGCCTCTGCAATCAGCCCTGTTTTCTCACAGTAATTTACAACGCTAAGAGCTCTATCTCAAGCAAACACGAGCCCATTGCATTGCAAATGCTTGTTATACATTGCTATCATTTTACAAAAGAAGCAGGATTTGTCACAGTATTTGGGACAGGGTCAAAGAATGTAATGTACTTTTGTGCAGTCGTCCAAGAGCATTAAAAAAGTAAGGGAACTGTGATGCTGCATGAAATGGGGTATCGTCAGTGAGCGTGGGGGTAGAGTAAAAGGGTCACTGAAAAAGCGAAATATTCTGTAATTCTTTTTGGTCTTGCACCCTCAGGTAGCTACATATGAAATAACATGCATCTTAAAAAAATGAAAACTACATTTTTAAAAGTTGCTACTCAGTGAGAAATGCACTATAGTATAATATGAAACCTCTATTAGTTAATTAACTCCAGAGGTCTGTGTGTAACCGGAGAGCCACAGAATTAAAACTTGGTTGGTGCTGTGGAGAATAGTGACTTGTGTATAGTGCTACATGGTTGGTGTCTGTGTGAATATATGTCATTATTTTACACTTGCATTACACACAGTATAAGACAGACTGCTACAAAATTCACAAACAGGTTTAATATGGTGCTTCCAAAATATAGATTTTAGTAATACTCAGACTGTAATTAATACATATTTGTTTACATAACTGTTCCTTCTACACCTCTTCAGGGGTAATAATCACTATATAAATACAGTTTCAATTAAAAGCACACATTTCACAGCTCAGTCATTACTTGTTTGCACTACCGCCAAAGAAGACATCTTTATCATCCAAAGCTTTGAGTGACTGGATCAATTAAAGCCAGTACTTGCTCCCAAGTATTCTTTACATTTGCAGATTAAGTCGTTAGGCACATTTGCTTTTCTCTCAGGGAAGCACGCACCCCGGGTAGAAGGCTTGTTTAGCTGTCTGTCCGGCTTCACTTTCGTTCCACGGCACAGGAGACTCGCTTCATAAGCTTCAGCTACTGGCGCATTTAAAATATAGGAATTAACCGTCCCAGGACGGTTGTCTTTTTACAAAAAGTAGGGAAACTGTTTCTAATAAATCAGAAAAGTAGGGGCATGTCTTGCCCCTCTGATCCCGCACACTTTGACCACTGCTTTTATGTTATCAGTTCGCACCTGTGCTAAGTGTGGTAGGTGTTGGATATCGGGATCTTTCCCAGCCGAAACCCGCTGGGCCCTTCACTCATCTCCACTACTAAAAACTCTCCAGTTCCATTAAATCATGCATGCCACCACATCCACACATGTCACCTACTTTTACTTTTCATGGTTTGAAGTGGCTGTGGACTAGTGAAAATAGTCCCCCACTCAACTCCACTCCATAAGGGGATAATTTGATGATCACACAAGGCTCTCAGGAAAAATGCGACCCAATCATGGACACAGCACGAGGTGAGGTGTGCTCTCCATTTCTCCCCACTCCCTTCTGCAAACAATACCCCAAGCAAGAGAAGGAGGGGAGAGAGACAGGCTGGCTGACCAGCCCTATCAAGCAACTGCAGGAATGGCCAATCACTGCATGGCTTCTCAATAAGCCATCACAATGATTGGTCATGCTTAAGAAGAGCCTCCTTCCCCCTTGGTGCCTCAGACATGGCACCGGAGGTCAAGACTAGGCCTTGCAACCCCTGCTTTCAGACAATCCAGATGCTGCTCCCAGCATCAGAGCAGCGCCAGGATTGGCTTGAGCAGGCCAACTTGCCGTTCATCTAGGAGACTGAGAGTTGCAGCTCTGATCAACCCCCGGTGCTCAATAAAGCGTATGGAGAGAGGCCTTAGTGCACATGTCGGACTGGCCGGAGAAAGGCAGCCATCCAACCTGGCGTGCGCACTTTGTGGGCCTAGGAGGACAGTCTATCAAATTTGAAGCCCCACCTCCTTCAGAGCTCCAATGAGTAGAAACCGCCCATGGTTGAAGGCTGACTGCTGTTCCTGGGGGCTCAACTTGGACTTGTCAATAAAGTTTATTTATTGAATATTATTCACATGTAATAATGGTTGCCAGGGAATCGAAATATCAGTTGGGCGCCTTCCTAAGGCCCGAGAATATTAGTACTGTCTGCCTGGTGCAAGATAATTTCTCCAACCATCTCAGTCTTCATTTCCACAGCCAATTTTAGTTTATAAGATTGGTGCCTCCTAGTTTAACAAACTGAACAATAAGTCTATTCTAACTTAACGAGTACATTGATAAGGAACCTGCAGGGGAAAGACAAAAAAGACACTTGCAGAACAATTTCATAAAACGTAAGACCTACTTATAAATTACACCAACACTAGGTGCATAACAGGTTTTAAATGAATACAGCTAGCATTAATGATTATATCAAATACAATTTAAAGAAAGCATACATTTCCTTCATGGGAATACGTTTATTATAATTCAACTAAATATAAAGATAGCTCACATTTAAGTGAATATATCGCCATTTATTATTAATTGATTAATGGAATGCAGATGGATCAATCAATCAATCAATCACAATATTTATAAAGTGCCCTACGTACCCGTTAGGGTTTCAAGGCGCAGGGGGGAGGGGATGGCTGCTGCTACTGGTGGAAGAGCCAGGTCTTGAGGAGTCTCCTGAAGGTGAGAAGGTCCTGGGTCAGTCGTAGGGGGGTCAGGAGGGTGTTCCAGGTCTTGGCAGCGAGATAGGAGAAGGATCTGCCGCCGGAGGTCTTGCGTTAGAGGCGGTGCGTCCGAGGATGAGGACCTCCGTCTTGTCGGAGTTCAGTTTCAGGTGGCTATTTCTCATCCACTCGGCGATGGACTTCATTCCCTCGTGGAGGTTGGCTTTGGCGGCGAGTGGGTATTTGGTGAGGGAGAGGATGAGCTGGGTGTCGTCGGCGTAGGAGAGAATGTTGAGGTTGTGCTGACGGGCCAGTTGTGCGAGAGGGGCCATGTAGACGTTGAACAGCGTCGGGCTTAGGGAGGAGCCTTGGGGTACGCCGCAGATGATGTTGGTGGCTCCGGAGCGGAAGGGGGGGAGACGGACTCTCTGGGTTCTGCCGGAGAGGAAAGAGGAGATCCAGTTGAGGGCTTTATCTTGTATTCCGGCTTCGTGGAGGAGTGTTAGTAGGGTGTGGTGGCAAACCGTGTCGAAGGCTGCGGAAAGGTCCAGGAGGATGAGGGCTGATGTTTCGCCGCTGTCCATTTGCTGTCTGATGTCGTCTGTAGCGGCGAGGAGAGCAGTCTCGGTGCTGTGGTTGCGTCTGAAACCGGACTGGGAGGGGTCCAGGATGGAGTTGTCGTCGAGGTGGTGGGTGAGCTGGGCGTTGACGATCTTCTTGATAACCTTCGCCAGGAAGGGGAGGAGGGAGATCGGGCGGAAGTTTTTGAGGTCGTTGGGGTCAGCCTTGGGCTTCTTGAGGAGGGCGTGGATTTCGGTGTGCTTCCAGCTTTCCGGGAAGGTTGCGGTTTTGAAGGATAAATTGATGATCTTCCGAAGTTGGGGGGCGATGGTAGAGTCGGCTTTGTTGTAGACGTGGTGGGGGCAAGGGTCTGAGGGGGATCCTGAGTGGATGGAGTTCATGATCTTGCAAGTTTCTGTGTCGTTTACGTGGGTCCAGGCGGTCAGGCGGTTGGTGTAGGTGGAGCTGACGGAGGTGGGGTCTGGTGGAGGCGTGGTGTTGAGGCTGTCGTGGATGTCGGCGATCTTCTGATAGAAGAAGGTGGACAGGGCATCGCAGAGTTCTTGGGAGGGTGGGATGTCATTGGCGTTGGCGCTGGGGTTGGATAACTCTTTCACGATGCAGAAGAGTTCTTTGTTGTCGTGTGCGTTGTTATTCAGGCGTTCTGTGAAGTGGGAAAGTTTGGCGAGTGGGATTAGCTGGTGGTGCTTGCGGGTGGATTCCTTGTGGGCTGCCAGGCTGTCGGGTGTGTGTTCGAGGAGCCATTTCTTCTTTAGTTTCTGGCAGGTGCGTTTTGAGGTGAGGAGTTCGTCCGTGAACCAGGCGGCTTTTTTCTGTCCTTGGTTGTCGGTGGGCTTTTTGAGGGGTGCGAGGGTGTTGGCGCAGTTGTAGATCCACTGTCATAGGTTGAGGGCGGCGGAGTCTGGGTCGGTGGGGTCGGTGGGCGGGTTCTGGGCAAGGGTGCTGGTCAGTTGGTCTTTGGTGACTTTGCTCCAGCGGCGGAGAGGTGGTAGTTGGGTGCGGTGGTGTTCGGTGTGCTTCTTGAATGTGAAGTGGATGCAGTGGTGGTCGGTCCAGTGGAGTTCGGTGGTGTGGCTAAAGGTGACGTGGTTGCTTGCGGAGAAGATCGGATCGAGCGTGTGGCAGGCGATGTGGGTGGGTGTGTTGACCAGTTGTCTGAGGCCGAGGTTGGAGAGGTTGTCGATCAGGGAAGTGGTGTTGGCATCGTTGTTGTTCTCCAAGTTGAAATTGAGGTCTCCAAGGAGGATGTAGTCCGAAGAGGCGAGGGTGTGGGTGCTTGTGAGGTCGGCGATGGAGTCGCTGAAGGGTGCTCGTGGTCCTGGGGGTCGGTAGATGAGCGTTCCCCTGAGGGTGGTGTTGGGGTCAGTGTGGATCCGGAAGTGAAGGTGTTCGGCGGTCTTGAGGGTGTCGTCCGTGTGGGTGTGGATTTTGAGGGTGGATTTGTGGGCGATAGCTATTCCTCCTCCAATTCCGTTGGGGCGATCTCTTCTGGTGATCTTGTAGCCGTCCGGAATGGCTATGGCGATGTCTGGTGCTGAGGAGTCGTTCCACCAGGTTTCGGTCAGGAAGGCTACGTCTGGGGTGGTGGTGTCGAGCAGGTCCCAGAGCTTGATGGCGTGCTTGCATGCGGAGCGTGTGTTGAGGAGTATGCAGTGGAGGTGGTTTGTTGTGGTTGTTGCAGGTTTCTTTGTTCTGTTGCAGGTGAACTTGCAGGCGTGGCAGGAGAATGGTCCCTTGGTGGTCTTTGGGGATGACTGGAAGCAAGTAGTGGAGCGGCCGGGGTTGAGGGCGATGAGCTGGTTGGCCGATTAGCGTCTTGTGATGCATGGGTCGTGCGGACCAGGGGGGGTGGCACTGGGCGCGGTCCAGGCGCGGACGGACGCAGACGGGCTTGCCTCTGGCACGCCAGCGGCGCAGGCGCGCAGCGCCAGCCATTAAGAAGGGAGGGGGGAGGGAGGGGCAGCTGGGAGGCGGGAGGGAGCGGCGAATGGGGGTGTGAGGGGGGCGGGCCGCAGGGAGGCAGCAGCAGGGGAAAGCGGCAAGAGGGAGCGCCCAAGGGGCGAAAACAGTCTAAATGGCACAAATGGAAGCAGAATGGAGCAAAAGGTACAAAAAGCAAGGCACAGAATATAGTCACAAAGTCACAGTGAAAACGGCACAATGCACACGAGTCTAGCGGCGCAAAATGGGGCAAAAGGCAGAGAAAAACAAGGCACAAAATACAGTCACAACTACAGTAAAAGCGGCACAAGGGGCACGGGATCAGCGAAGCTTACCAGAGCCCACTAAACGGGCCTCAATCGCGCTAGCAGCAGCGTGGGCGGGGGTCAGGGACACGGGCACAGCAAGGTGGTGCTGCGGACATGGGGGAGCGAGCTCGAGACCGAAATCAGGTCAGAGGTCGCTCACCCTCGACGCGCAGCGCCAGCCATTAAGAAGGGAGGGGGGAGGGAGAAGCAGCTGGGAGGCGAGAGGGCGCGGCGAATGGGGGCGCGAGGGGGGCAGGGCCACAAGGAGGCAGCGGCAGGGGAAAGTGGCAAGGGGTAGCGCCCAAGGGGAGAAAACAGTCTAAAAGGCACAAATTAAAGCAGAATGGAGCAAAAGGCACAAAAAGCAAGGCACAGAATATAGTCACAAAGTCACAGTGAAAACGGCACAATGCACACGAGTCTAGCGGCGCAAAATGGGGCAAAAGGCAGAGAAAAACAAGGCACAAAACACAGTCACAACTACAGTAAAAGCGGCACAATGCGCACGGGATCGGCGAAGCTTACCAGAGCCCACTAGACGGGCCTCGAACACGCTAGCAGCAGTGTGGGCGGGAGTCAGGACACGGGCACAGCAAGGTGGTGCTGCGGACGTGGGGGAGCGAGCTCGAGACTGAAATCAGGTCAGAGGTCGCTCACCCTCGACGCGCAGCGCCAGCCATTAAGAAGGGAGGGGGGAGGGAGGAGCAGCTGGGAGGCGGGAGGGGGCGGTGAATGGGGGTGTGAGGGGGGCGGGCCGCAGGGAGGCAGTGGCAGAGGAAAGCGGCAAGGGGGAGCGCCCAAGGGGCGAAAACAGTCTAAATGGCACAAATGGAAGCAGAATGGAGCAAAAGGCACAAAAAGCAAGGCACAGAATATAGTCACAAAGTCACAGTCACAGTGAAAACGGCACAATGCACACAAGTCTAGCGGCGCAAAATGGGGCAAAAGGCAGAGAAAAACAAGGCACAAAATACAGTCACAACTACAGTAAAAGCGGCAAAATGTGCACGGGATCAGCGAAGCTTACCAGAGCCCACTAGACGGGCCTCGAGCACGCTAGCAGCAGCGTGGGTGGGGGTCAGGGACACGGGCACAGCAAGGTGGTGCTGCGGACGTGGGGGAGCGAGCTAAAAACCGAAATCAGGTCAGAGGTCGCTCACCCTCGACACGCAGCGGCAGCCATTAAGAAGGGAGGGGGAAGGGAGGAGCAGCTGGGAGGCGGGAGGGCGCGGCGAATGGGGGCGCGAGGGGGGCGGGGCCACAGGGAGGCAGCGGCAGGGGAAAGCGGCAAGGGGGAGCGCCCAAGGGGCGAAAACAGTCTAAATGCACAAATGGAAGCAGAATGGAGCAAAAGGCACAAAAAGCAAGGCACAGATTATAGTCACAAAGTCACAGTCACAGTGAAAACGGCACAATGCACACGGGTCTAGCGGCGCAAAATGGGGCAAAAGGCAGAGAAAAACAAGGCACAAAATACAGTCACAACTACAGTAAAAGCGGCACAATGCGCATGGGATCAGCGAAGCTTACCAGAGCCCACTACACGGGCCGCGAACACGCTAGCAGCAGCGTGGGCAGGGGTCAGGGACACAGGCACAGCAAGGTGGTGCTGCGGACGTGGGGGAGCGAGCTCGAGACCGAAATCAGGTCAGAGGTCGCTCACCCTCGACGCGCAGCGCCAGCCATTAAGAAGGGAGGGGGGAGGGAGGGGCAGCTGGGAGGCGGGAGGGCACTGCGAATGGGGGCGCGAGGGGGGTGGGCCGTAGGGAGGCAGCGGCATGGGAAAGCGGCAAGGGGGAGCGCCCAAGGGGCGAAAACAGTCTAAATGGCACAAATGGAAGCAGAATGGAGCAAAAGGCACAAAAAGCAAGGCACAGAATATAGTCACAAAGTCACAGTCACAGTGAAAACGGCACAATGCACACAAGTCTAGCGGCGCAAAATGGGGCAAAAGGCAGAGAAAAACAAGGCACAAAATACAGTCACAACTACAGTAAAAGCGGCACAATGCGCACGGGATCAGCGAAGCTTACCAGAGCCCACTAGACGGGCCTCGAGCACGCTAGCAGCAGCGTGGGCGGGGGTCAGGGACACGGGCACAGCAAGGTGGTGCTGCGGACGTGGGGGAGCGAGCTAAAAACCGAAATCAGGTCAGAGGTCGCTCACCCTCGACACGCAGCGCCAGCCATTAAGAAGGGAGGGGGGAGGGAGGAGCAGCTGGGAGGCGGGAGGGCGCGGCTAATGGGGGCGCGAGGGGGGCGGGGCCACAGGGAGGCAGTGGCAGGGGAAAGCGGCAAAGGGGAGCGCCCAAGGGGCGAAAACAGTCTAAATGGCACAAATGGAAGCAGAATGGAGCAAAAGGCACAAAAAGCAAGGCACAGAATATAGTCACAAAGTCACAGTCACAGTGAAAACGGCACAATGCACACGGGTCTAGCGGTGCAAAATGGGGCAAAAGGCAGAGAAAAACAAGGCACAAAATACAGTCACAACTACAGTAAAAGCGGCACAATGCGCACGGGATCAGCGAAGCTTACCAGAGCCCACTACATGGGCCTCGAACTCGCTAGCAGCGTGGGCGGGGGTCAGGGACACGGGCACAGCAAGGTGGTGCTGCGGACGTGGGGGAGCGAGCTCGAGACCGAAATCAGGTCAGAGGTCGCTCACCCTCGATGCGCAGCGCCAGCCATTAAGAAGGGAGGGGGGTGGGAGGGGCAGCTGGGAGGCGGGAGGGCGCTGCGAATGGGGGCACGAGGGGGGTGGGCCGCAGGGAGGCAGCGGCATGGGAAAGCGGCAAGGGGGAGCGCCCAAGGGGCGAAAACAGTCTAAATGGCACAAATGGAAGCAGAATGGAGCAAAAGGCACAAAAAACAAGGCACAGAATATAGGGGCTGATTCTGACTGTGGCGGGCGTCGGAGGCCGCCCGCCACAGTCCCGCTGACAAATGACCGCACCGCGGCCATTCTCACATTTCCGCTGGGCCAGCGGGCGCTCTCCAAAAGAGCGCCCGCCGGCCCAGCGGAAATGCCCCTGCAACGAGGATGCCGGCTCCGAATGGAGCCGGCGGAGTTGCAGGGGTGCGACGGGTGCAGCTGCACCCGTCGCGTATTTCAGTGTCTGCTTTGCAGACACTGAAATACTATGCGGGGGCCCCTGCAGTGCCCATGCCATTGGCATGGGCACTGCAGGGGCCCCCCCAGGGGCCCCGCGGCACCCCCTACCGCCATCCTGTTCCTGGCGGGAGACCCGCCAGGAACAGGATGGCGGTAGGGGGTGTCAGAATACCCATGGTGGCGGAGCGCGCTCCGCCGCCATGGAGGATTCCCCCGAGCAGCGGAAAGTCGGCGGGAGACCGCCGACTTTCCGCTTCTGACCGCGGCTGAACCGCCGCGGTCAGAATGCTCGAGGGAGCACCGCCAGCCTGTTGGCGGTGCTCCCGTGGTCGGTGACCCTGGCGGTCACCGGCCGCCAGGGTCAGAATGACCCCCATAGTCACAAAGTCACAGTCATAGTGAAAACAGCACAATGCACACGAGTCTAGCGGCGCAAAATGGGGCAAAAGGCAGAGAAAAACAAGGCACAAAATACAGTCACAACTACAGTAAAAGCGGCACACTGCGCACGGGATCAGCAAAGCTTACCAGAGCCCACTAGACGGGCCTCGAACACGCTAGCAGCAGCGTGGGCGGGGGTCAGGGACACGGGCACAGCAAGGTGGTGCTGCGGACGTGGGGGAGCGAGCTCGAGACCGAAATCAGAGATCAATGCAGTTAAACACACATGGAATATATAAGAATATATTTAAAGAGGTGGGCTCTAAATTATTCTACTCTAGACTCATTGAGATACTTTAGCAGGATCATGACAGTATGGCCAATTCTAGGGTTTAATTTGTCTGTAGTGTCTTCTTATGCTTTGAGCTTCATACATTTCAAATCTTTGAGCTAGCATTGGTACCTATCACCGGGGTGACTACAGAGTTTCCATCCACTGCTAGCGCTGTTCCTGCCACTTGAGATGAGAACATGACTAACAACTTTAATAAAAGTTCAGCACTGGATCATGGTGGCCATTCCAGAATTTGGAAAATGTTCAGAAGCCACTAGTGCTTAACATGAAGGTTATACAGCACTCGGTTAAGGTCTTGTAATTAAGTCCCAAAATGCATTCTCCATCGCATTCCTAATAAAATGTGAGTTAGCCCATCAGACACACATGGGAAAGTTTTAGTGAGCTGTAATATCAATGTCATGAATCTGTAGAGGGGAAGGGTGAAGGCTTTACATTCAGTGAACTCCAGACACCCATAAAAATAAAGACATAAGCAGTGACTTCAAATGTATGGTGACTGCATCATACTGTGAATGAATAAAAGGCATCAGAAGCAAACAAGCATTGGCAATGCCAATAGGTCTAGCTTCTTTTATGTAGATGTTCTTGACGTATATAGAGAGATCCTATTCACCAAGGAATAAGTAGAGATACACACAATCACACACTGATACACGTTGCACTTGGAGAATGGCCACCAGAGGATGACTGCAAAAGCACTGATGGGTGAAACTGCAAACCAAGAACGTTTTGAAGGCGGCTAAGGTGAAACTGCACATGATCAGTCGTTGCCGAGCTTTTGCAATACTGCTGCGGTAGGAGATCTTGTCAGACTGCTTCAGCAGGAGGTCTCGTGAGATAGCTGCCACACTAACCCATGTGCAGCTGCTGCCACAGGAGGCAATGCTGCTTCTGCATGAACTCTCATGTTGGGGTTGGCAAATGAGCTCGTGTAGGACAGCTGCTGTTTGAACTAGCCAAAGAGCTTTTGTGACACTGCTGCCATAGTTTGGAGATGACAAGTGCATCTTTCGACTATAGCATGAGTGGCATATCTTGGAGTGTGGCAGACAGACCATTGTAGTTACAGTTCATTTTTATACAGAGACCTCTCCCCAAAGACAGGGGCATTTCCAATTGGACATTTGCAGTTGGAAGGCTTCAAAAGTAGCAGTTTTAGGTATGGAATTAGTCTTATTGAGTTTTGTTGGAGGACGAGAGGGGAGTGCACAGATCCCCTTCGCGGCGCCCATTGAATGGAGCAGTTACTTGATGCTCTTCGCGTACATTGAAAGAGATGGGCCTCTTGGTGCAAGTGAGTGGAGCAATCGGGTTTGGAACTAGTGGGAAGAAGCAGGACACAGCGTTCTCTGACCCTGCAATGGCAGATGTCTGACCCAGGCCTGCAACTGGACCGATCCAGTGGACTCAGGGGAAAGGGAGGGCTGAATGTGCAATGTCTGGGCCGTGCATTGAGCCTGTTGAAGTGAGTCTGGAAAGGAGTACTGTTCCCACAATGTGATGCTCATGCATTGAAAGAGCAGGTCCTTTCGCACCAAGAAAGTGGGTCATTCTAGGTTTGAAGCAAATTAGATCCACCAGTGGCCTAACAAAACTTGAAGGGGGGGGGGCTTCCTCCCTGGACCCAGACAGAGGCATGCTGCCCGTCCACAGATTACTGTGCCGAGGACCACTCCCCCCGCACCGCGGGGGCTGCGGGTGTTTTTGTTACGCATCTGATATCAAAGTCCCGAGGCTGCGCTGAATTGTCTACCGCTACTTTTCTTTATAATTCTTTCAAGTTGAAATTGAAATACATTTGGCATAGTCGATGTAAAATAGGAACCACATAAATCGAAAATATTACATCAAAGAGCTATAGAGACAGGAATCAAACCAGAGCCTACGGTGAAAAAGCACTGTCCCGGGGGAGCTGCGCGAATTGAGTGTCATGTGAATAGACTCAGTGGCTTATTTAATTTGTTCACTGAGATTGAAAAATGTATATTACAGTGCTAAAGTGCGGATTGAGTGCGAGAGTGGAACGGATAATTTCTGAAGCTCTTGTAATGCTGCTTGGCACTACCCCGAGATATGTGTAGGTGAATTATCGTTTAAGGCTACATTGCAATTCAAACTATGCGTTCTCAAAAAACAAATGCCCTGAATTGTGACTTTGAAAGTCAAAGAATGTGAAAAATATTATTAAACCATGGCTTTAAGAGATTGAGGCGCAGTCTTGATGTTGTACGTTCGAGAATACTGACAGATAATTCCAAAATGCAACCAAACGAAATAAAACTGCTAGATTAAACACGGGGAAACAGGAAAGGTCCGTATCACATCTCAGTGAAAGCTGCGTTGGACCTACCGCCAATAGCAGATACCGCAGCGCACACACAAAATCAGATCACACACGTGTTGGAGTATGTGTGACACACTGGAAGTGTTTCACGAGGGCTCAGGCACCCTAGTTACTCTCATCAACAACGTCACTGGACGAAACCACTATCACCCCAGGAAAACCGGTGAAATGCAAGTGTCCCAAACTCTAGTGTCCTGCATGTGCAAAATCTTGAGGAACAAAACAAAATGAACACCTAATGAACAAAACGTACTGTACAAAGTCTTTATAGCAATGAGAAGGATGTAGAGTATCTCTTAAAACATATCTTGTATGACTTGGCCATTTGCACAGCATGGCAGTTCGGGCTGGACTGTTCCCATTAGAACAGGTTCACAGCTAATTTCCATATGGGTGGATCCAAACTGAGGTGGCATGTTGTGGAAAATAACAATGGACTGGGTTGTGGCTCGAATAGTAACCAGTAGTTGAGTTTAATTCAAGCATTTCATCCATTACTTTCTTTATTTTATAGTATGGCGAGCTAAGTGGGAAAAGAATATCCAGACATTGGTTCCAAGCACTAGAACCAAGCTATGCATGTGGGATAGGCCTTAGCTATGGCGACACCGATCGTAGATTGCTAGTGTTGCAATTCCGGAAGGTTCTGGTTTGGCAGTTTGGGTTGAACTGTCGCATTGGAGCAGGGTCAAGGCTATTTTCATTTACCTGAGTCGAAACTGATGCGGCATGCTGTACAAAATAACCAAGGACTGGGATGAAGCCCTGAGTAATTACCAGTGGCTAAGATTAATTGAAGCCTCATGTCGTGGGTTGCCCTGAATGGAACAGGTATGCCCAGACATGGGTCCTGTCCAAACTGTGTCTCTGGAACCAAGACATAACAGGCTTATGAGCCCTAACTTGAGTGAAACCGGCCCTGGATTGCTTTTGTTTCGGTTCAGGAAGGAACTAGCTTGGCAGCTCTAGCTGGACTGTTCCCACTGGAGCAGGGTCAAAGCCGATTTGCATATGCTGGGTGTAAACTAAGGTGGGATTGTGTGCAAAATAATGATGAACTGGGATGGGGCCCAAATATTTACCAGTGGCTGTGATAATTTCAAGTAGTCCTTCCATCACTTTTTTTGTATACCATAGCGTGTCGTCCTAAGTGGAACCGATATGCCCAGAAGTGGGTACCATGCACTCTGTGTCACTGGAACCAAACTATACCAGACTGGTGAGCCCTAAGGTGAAATCAGTCCTAGGTTATTTGTCTTCTGGTTCAAGGAGGACCTGGCCTGGTAGTTCAGGGGGGCTGTTCCCATTAGAGCACAGCCAAGGCTGATTTGCATATGTTTTGTTCCAAACTGAGATGGCATGGTGCGCAAATTAATGATGGACTGGAATGTGGCAGTTAGTAATTGCAGCGTGGCTTAGATTAATTCAACCATTCTATCAATCACTTTTTTGTACTATAGTTGCATAGCTTTGTATACTATACTTTTTTGTATACTATAGTTGGCTCTTTGATCACCAATGCGTCTTCAGTACTGGCTGTTTGGGTGACTGGAAATGACAGCCTTGCCTCCTTTCACCCAGCCAGGTCAGAAGACTCAGGCTGTAATTCAGACACTCTCTCGTCTCTCCCCGGGCAAGAGGAATACTCCTTACAGTCTTCAAAATGTGATAGTGAATCACTCAGAACAGACATATCATCGCTTTCTGGCACATATGTTCTGTTGAATTTTCCGAAAAACCACACATTACACGTCACAGTCTCAATAACCCTTTTTGCAATCACTTACCACTTACCATTGTCCACTGTCCACAGAGAGGTATCAAGTGGCAGTTTAAACTGGCTACCTGGGTGTTGGTCGCTTAGGAGAAAAATATCTCCAAGCACTATCTCTTCAAATTTGTCTCTTCAAGCAACACTTTTTGTTTCTCTCCTACTGTCATCATCAGGAGGGTCTCAAATCTCTGGAGAGAGCTCAGGCCATTGAATATTCATCAGTGGCATAGATGAGGTGGAACTCCTCTAGTGGTTGCATGAAGAGTCAGTTAGTACTCCTGCAAGAAAACACAGGCTACTCCATGGTCTTTCCTATTTTTTGGTCTTTGTATTTGTATTGGCTTGGGGTCTTTGCAGCGTTATTTTTTTAATCCTTGACTCCTATCGAAGATAAGTACTTGGACACTTCCTGGCTTTAAAATGAAGGCCTGTTGGTAGTTTAGAGTTCTTGTATTATCTTCTGGTTGGCCATGATTTTAATAGCTTTGGAATTAAAGTGCTTGCAGGTATTTGGAATAGTCATCGATGACAACAAGCATGTGATGTCCATCCTGTTGGGCCCCAAAATAAGCCTTGGCTATATCCTTGAGGAAGGGTGGGCAGGGGAGGAAGAGGTATATATGTTCAGTTCATGGATGTCAATTCACCAAAATACCCTGGGTGTAGGACGTGACATCACTCGCTTTGGCACATCCCTTATGACATCACAGGGAGTGATCTAATAACCTTGAACATTGGTCAAGATTTGTAGAGGGTGGAAGAGGCTGCATGAGTGACTTCCACTTCCGGTTCAAGCGAGGCGAGGCGAGGCAAGAGACGTGCAAGACGCGCACACGGGCCGCTGAAGGAGTACGTCCGAGGGCTCCCTTTGCGTATTGCTGCTGCCGTGTAGTGTATTGGGCCTTGCACTCTGAGAGACGCCCCGGACTTTCTGAGGATTCCACATGTGCTGCACGGGCCGCTGAAGGGCCCCGGCTGCTTACAGGAGTGGCCGTGAGCTCTGTGGATCCCACCTGTGCTGCAAGGGCCGCTGAGGGGCCCGAGAATTTCCTGCTACAGCGGCCAGCTGTAAGGGACTCTACAAGACTCTGCCCGTGCCCCATACTTGAGACTTGCGCTGGGGTACGTGGGGGCAAGCTGGTGTGTTGGCCAGAGCTGTGTCTCTGAGCCTGAGCCTGGAGCCTGAGCAGTAAACCAGGGGCCAGGAGCCTGGAACCCGGAGCAGAGCAGAGCCGTGTTGAAGCGTCTAAGCAGTGTCTGAAGTGTCTGCTGTGGAGCGGTGAAGCCGTGCATGCAGGAGACACCAGCAAGTAGCGGGGGAGAGGCGGAGAGGTGGAGAAGGAAATCAGAGCTGGTGTAAGAGGCCTGAAAGAGCAGTAGTAGGAAGGAGGAGGTGGCGAAGGGGATCATCGGACTCAAGCACATTCAAGCACATGAATGTGGGAGCAAGCCTGACCTTGACGTTTGCATGAGGTAAAGGGGTCAAGGGGGTAGAAGGGAGATAGTGGGGGGTTGTCCCTCACTGCCCAAACACCCCCAACGGCCCCTATTAACTCCTAGTGACTCCTATTGATGCACAGGAGTCATTGAAAGCGCCCTCCCCTTTCAGCCGGCCTCCAGTGCCTACCATTGACTTCCTTGGACTCTATTGATCCGTAAAGGCACAAAGGCATCATAGATACCGTGACTATTGTTGGGCTGGATCCTGCTTGGCTGCGAAAAATGTATGTTGCATTGAAAACCCTTCTGTTGAGTTCTGCTGCAGGGGGAGAGGATCTGGATTGTTGAATACTGGGAGTGTTAGGAAGGTCTGGAGTTTGGTTGGCCTTTCCGCTCCTGCCCACCACGTTCCTGTCTCCCCCTTCCACTTCTGTGGCGGGTGGAACTGGGCTCTGGTGGCGCTTTGGTGACACTGTGGTGGCACTTCCTATTATCCTTGACGTAGACGATATTGATATTTGATATTTTAGTTTGTGGTGTACCTGAGCCACTTCGTAACAAGAGGGTGGCCAAGAACCACTCCAACAGAATGATGTCTAAACGCCCAAGAAGGAGTAGGACCTTCCTTAACCGGGCATGTAAAAAAACTAAATCATACCCCCTGAGAAACAAAGGGATAAAACAATGAAATATAAAAAGTCTGAATTCTATTCTGCCATTCCTCTCGAAGGATCCTTGTGAGAAAATTACTGGTAGGGTAGAAAATACTTTGGGTTTTACTAATAAATCTCCCATAGACCCTGCTCAGAACAATGATCTGGATGCCTTGATAGGTGAAGGCACCATTGCAAAGGAGGGGACAGCGGAGGTTATTGCAGAGGGGATATGTCAGGTTAGAGCTACAGATTTTACTCTCCCTGATATAGAGCTGGATGGGGTGCTTAGCAGTAGATTAGCACCCTCAATGATTCCAGCCACATCTGCAGAAGTCCACTCCAAAATTGACTCCCCCATATTAAATCTATTCAGTAGTACCCCCTCGGATCATTTTTTGTCTGATTTAACCCAATCTGATACACCAGAACTAGGGTGCCCCCCCTGTATAACATGCAGTTTTCTCCAACTCCCTTAGATGTCTTGAGAGAATGTTATCATCAATCCTGGAATTGCTGGAGAAAACCGTAAAAAATTCCGATCATACTCAAGATATCCTGGTCTCAATTTTAAAAGTCTTATTAGTAAACCAGAATATGAGCCATACCCAGACAGAGTGGACTATGACACCTAAAAAAGAAGCATCCAAGAGCTTTGGCCTGAATTTAAGTGGTATTAGCCTGCAGCCCCCAAGTTCTGAGGCCTTGAAGATGGAAGATGATAAACCCTCCCTCCTGGAGAGAGGAACTCAAGCTGGGAAATCTCAGGTTGACAAAAGAAACACTAATATAGTTGTTCATCCTTTGGAGGAAAACGAGACATACTCTCTGGTCAATCTGTTTACTAGTTCACTCCCAATGCTTAATACTACTACACTGGCGTTAGGGTTTGTGCACAGCAAAGAGCATGTCCCCTCTCACTGCACTAGTGGGTCCTGTAATAGCTCCCTTTTAAACTTACTATTGAAAGCTTTTCTTGTTATCTCACCTTTCCCCCTCCCCCCTAAGCTTCTGTGTATGTTGTTTAATGTGCTGTTTTGTTTATACATTGGGCCTTGCTTTTACCAAGGCTTCTTTAAAACACTCCTCTCTAGGCCATGTGTTAATTCAACTCATTTGCATAATAACTGAAACTCTGCACACCTTTCAAGAACATGTGCAGCATGTGAGGACCACACCCAGCTCTTCAAACCACACCCAGCTCTGCACACCTTTCAAAAACATGTGCAGCATGTGAGGACCACACCCAGCCCTGTCTATAAAAGGCAGCCCCCGAGCCTCACCCAGTGCTTGTGCTCGTCTACCTCCCGCTTACCTGAGAACAGATCCCTCGGCGCTGGCACTCCTGCTCTCTACAGACTTCCATTGGCTTCAATGGGCGCAGCTGCTGGCTCTTCCTTCTTCCGGTTTCCGGTTCCTCCTTGCCCCAGCCTCTCTCCTACAAGCAACCTGCAAAAGAGAAAGAAGACAAGGTTAGACTGATCAGTATCTCTTGCCAGCAACAAGTAAGTGCAAAACTTTTTATTACCTGAAAGAACTTTGACAACAATTTCTGGATTGGTGTATAGACAATTTGAAACAAGATACCTTCCACAAACATTGTGATTCAAACTCTTTGTTACAAGAATACTTTGCGGAACTGTGTGAAGCAAACATATTTTTTTTATGGAACTTTTAAGAATCGAACAGTGGAAACCATTAACAGCAAGGCAAACAGTAAATCAAGGACTTGCACAAATTACATGCTGTATTTTGATGTAAAAGTACAGTATTTGTTTTATAAAAGATTCTGGAAATATGGGAAAAGTGAGTCTGCTATTGGGAATTTAGGCTTTAGTTATATTAAGATGAATGTTTGATATTGGTAATTCTGATAACGGTATTTGTTTAATGTTTTAGAAGCTTTAGAGTAATAGAAAGCACATCCCAGAGCAGTAACACATTCCAAACCTGGAAGCTAGAGACCAGGATCCAAGAGGTACTTTTAGAAGAGAATTTTTTATAAATAAAGGGATAGTCAGGAACCCAGTTAGGAATAGGTTGTACTTATCTGTTCTTTGTTTATGTTTCATTAGGCACCAGTTTCTACAGAAGTCAGAAAGGGCCGCAGATTTGTGCAGCACTTCAACAGTGGAAACGCAAGAACGGTGTTGTCTCTTTATTTTATTTTATCCACTTCCCCCCTTCCCTTGAGCTTCTGTTCTTAGTGCACTGTTTTAAAAACTAGTGAGCTGGAACAAGCAGTTTCAGGGTGGGGTCGGATTGTCTTCAACCTCCATCAGAACTGAACAAGGACTCAGGTGAGCTGGGCTTTGACAGAAGCACAAGCCTTAAAAAATTTCAGTTCTGGTGGACGATGAATACCGGGGAAGAAATAGAGGGCATTGACGTCACGGATATGGCGCAGGCCCTAAATGAGGACTTGGCTCATAATGAATCAGTGTCTGGCATCTTGAAACATATGCAAGAGGAAATAGAGAGATTAAAGATGGAGAATACCTCCTTAAAACAGGATTTAAGCAGGTATAAATTTAGGGGATCT
The DNA here is from genome assembly GCF_031143425.1 of Pleurodeles waltl. Classification (NCBI taxonomy): domain Eukaryota; kingdom Metazoa; phylum Chordata; class Amphibia; order Caudata; family Salamandridae; genus Pleurodeles; species Pleurodeles waltl. The sequence continues at coordinate 77,433,847 of NC_090438.1, forward strand.
CAGTGGAACACAGCTTTTACGCCTTTGTTTAAAACCTCCTCAGAGACAGGGGCGCCATCAAAACATACAACTTTGCCTCCCCCAGTTGAGGTCACTGTTAATGTTCCTAATGCTGTGCCCTTAGCAGCACCTGAACGTTTTCATGGAGATAGTAACAAATTCCATGTTTTTATCAATCAATGTCAATTACACTTCGTTTGTAAGCCACAACAGTTCCCTACTGATGCTACGAAAGTGGCATTCGTCTTGTCTTATTTGGGTGGCACAGCAGCCAATTGGTCAATTCCTTTCGTGGAGAGAGATGATCCCATCCTCCATAATTGGAATCAATTTAAAAGTACCATGACCAGCCTTTTTGCAAAACACACTTTCATGCAGGCAAGTGATAATGAGCTTTTAAATCTTAAACAAGGTAACAAGGATTTATTGACCTATCTCACTAGTTTTAATCGTTTACTCACCGAGACACAGTGGCCAAAGGAAAAGCGTGTCTCCCTTTTTTATAAAAGTTTGAGAGACGAGTTAAAAGACGCGCTGGCTCATATCGTTGATTTGCCAGAAGACTATTCGGACTTTGTAGATTTAGTTGTGAAATTAGAACATAGACTAGGAGAAAGAAAGGGAGATAAATACAAACTGGAATCACGGTTAACTTTTATTAGACACGAGAAGAAAGACACAGATAATAAACTCCCTGAACCTGAGCCTATGCAAATAGGGACACTCAGAGGTCCACTCACATCAGAGGAAAAAGAAAGAAGGAGAAAACTTCAATTATGTTTATATTGTGGAAGGGCAGGTCACTTTGCCAGAGAATGTCCAGTAAAGCCTAAAAATCCACGAAAGGGTGCTGTTTCCTCCACCTCCTCAACTGATTCGGGAAACGATTAAGCTCGACAATGGGAGAGGTTACTTGTTCGAGAAAACATCTTAATCAAACCTCTAATGCTGCAGCCTTCATGGTACTGCACATACCTAGACATTTCATAATTCAGGTCGTTTTAATTGTTACTACCCAAGTGAGGCATTCTTTCCCTGTCCTACTGGACTCAGGCGCGACAGGAAATTTTGTGGATAATAAGTTAGCTGAAAACTTAGGACTTCCTATGTGCCTAAAGCCTTGTCCAGAAGCAGTATGTGCAGTGGATGGGTCAGAATTGACCTCTGGATTAATCACAAAACAAACAAGTCCACTTGTTATGGTCTGTCAGAACGGGCACACAGAGGTGATTAGCTTTGATCTGATAGATACTCCTAATTTTGGTTTGATTCTCGGGGTACCCTGGTTAACAACTCATAACCCAAAAATTGATTGGGTGAATAGAACTGTTACTTTGGATTCCTCTTTCTGTAGAACCAATTGCTATCAAGAAGCAGGTACAGAACAGAGCACAGTATTACACTGTGCTAGTGTTACACAAGATGAACCAAGTCTCCCTCCTGAATATTCTGACTTTAAAGACGTCTTTGATCCAGTAAAGGCTAGTGTGCTGCCCCCACATCGGTCTTATGACTGTCGTATAGATCTTATCCCAGGGGCCCCTTTACCTAATAACAGAGTATATGCTTTGACTGACGAAGAAACCAAATACTTAAGAACCTACCTAGATGACCTACTACAGTCTGGGTTCATCCGTCATTCCACATCTCCGGTGTCATCTCCACTCTTTTTTATCCCGAAGCCGGATAAATCCCTGCACGCGTGTATCGATTATAGAGGACTAAATAAGGCTACAATAAAGAATAAATATCCTCTTCCTCTAATACCTGTGTTGTTGGATCAATTAAGACATTCTACTGTATACACTAAACTAGATCTGCGGGGAGCTTACCACCTGGTCCGAGTAAAAGAGGGGGATGAGTGGAAGACAGCTTTCAAGACAAAGTTTGGTTTATTTGAGTACACAGTAATGCCCTTTGGGTTATGTAATGCCCCTGCGGCCTTTCAGTTCTTTATAAATGAGGTCCTACACGAATTCCTGGACGTTTGTGTCATAGTATACATAGACGACATCCTCATTTACTCTAAGAACTCAGAAGAACATACCCAACATGTTCGTGCAGTATTATCAAAGTTAAAAGAAAATCATCTTTTTGCTAAGTTAGAAAAGTGTACTTTTAATGTCAGCAAGGTGGACTTTTTAGGATACTGCCTGTCACCTCAAGGAATAACTATGGATGTAAAGAAAATCAGTGCTATTGCTGATTGGCCCGAACCATCCTCTGTAAAAGATATTCAGAAATTTCTGGGTTTCGCCAATTTTTATAGGAGGTTTATTGCACATTTTGCAGACATTGCGGCCCCAATAACTACCTTGTTGCGGAAAGGGCAACGATTTCTTTGGACTGATGAGGCGGCACACGCCTTTCAACTCCTAAAACAAAAGTTCACTTCAGCCCCAATTCTGAAACATCCTGATCCTGACTTGCCCTTTTTTGTTGAAGCGGATGCTTCACAAGTAGCTTTAGGAGGAGTTCTCTCTCAACAAGATGCAGTAGATGGCCAGTTACATCCTATAGCCTTCTATTCCAAAAAGTTATTACCAGCTGAACAAAATTACACTGTGGCTGAAAGGGAACTGCTAGCTATCAAAGTAGCCTTTTCAGAATGGAGGCACCATTTAATGGGAGCCAAGTACCCAGTTACAATCTTTTCTGACCATAAGAACCTACAGTTTTTTGGATCACTTAAAGCACTAACACCACGTCAGATGCAGTGGTTAATTTTTTTTAGCACATTTGACTTTGTAATAACCTATAGACCAGGTGCACAACAAATTGAATCTGATGTGTTATCTAGATACGGACATACCTCAGACACGAAACAAGATAACATAGGAGAACCCATTATTCCTCCCCAAAAGTTTTTGGCACCAGTACAACAGAAGGATTTCATCACAGATCTATATAATGCACACATGCAAATAGCACCTCAGGATTGGTTAAAGGATTCCCATATAACAATACAACGAGGTTTATTGTATCACGACAACATGCTGTTAGTGCCCAACTCTGAATTACAAACACAGGTGATAATTTGGCATCACGCCTCACCGTTGGCAGGTCATCCTGGTTGGGTAAAAACCCTGGAAAATGTGCAAAAACACTTTTGGTGGGACACTATAAGAAAGGACATTAAGCAATTTGTCACTACCTGTCCAATTTGTGCAAGACATAAATCTTCTCATAAGGCCCCTGACGGCTTGTTAATACCAATGCCAACACCCAAACAACCTTGGCACACTGTGAGCGTAGACTTTATTGTAGATTTACCACCTGTAAAATCTTTCACAACAGTGTTGGTTATAGTGGATTTTTTATCTAAAATGACACATTTTGTACCATTACGGAAATTACCCACGGCAGCAGAATTTGCCGATATTTTTATAAAGGAAATTGTGCGTTTACATGGTTTACCAAGCAAAGTGGTGTCAGACCGAGGGAGCCAGTTCAACTCTAAATTTTGGAAATAATTATGTAAAAAACTGAAAATAGATGTGGCATTATCCACTGCTTTCCACCCAGAGACAGATGGACAGACTGAACGACTGAACCAAACCTTACTTCAAACGCTACGTTGTTTATTGGCTGATTATTCTAGTGAATGGTTGGAAGCTCTCCCTGTAGCGGAGTTTGTTTATAATAATACTGAGCATTCAGCTCTACTTTGCTCACCATTCTATTTCTTGCAGGGGTATCATCCAAGAGCTATACCCATTTTGTTAGAAGATTCTCTGTTGCCTACAGTAACGGATAGACTAATGAGGTTAGGTGACATACAAGACAAAGCCAGGAAACATTTATTAAAGTACAAGGAAAGCATGAAAAGACAAGCAGACAAACACAGATCTGAGGCCCCAATGTATAAAATCGGTGACAAGGTATGGCTCTCCACAAAGAACCTAAACATAGAGGGATCCCGAAAGCTGCAACCACGTTTCATTGGACCTTTTAGTATAACTGCCATAGTAAACCCGGTAACAGTAAAATTAGATTTACCAAAAGAATATCCAGTACATACTACATTCCATGTGTCCTTGCTTAAGCCGTACAATCCAAAAACCCGACCTGAACCACCACCTCCACCCATACCAATTAAGGGAAATCTAGAATATGAAGTGAAAAGCATAAAAGACTCAAAAAGAATTAGTGGACGTCTGTTTTATTTAGTAGAATGGAAAGGATATGATGAATCTGAGAATTCATGGGAACCAGCATCATATGTACATGCCCCACAGCCGATTAGACGGTTTTATTTAAAAATCCAGGAAAACCCCGTCCTGTAGGAGGGCCTTTGAGGGGGGCAACTGTTAGGGTTTGTGCACAGCAAAGAGCATGTCCCCTCTCACTGCACTAGTGGGTCCTGTAATAGCTCCCTTTTAAACTTACTATTGAAAGCCTTTCTTGTTATCTCACCTTTACCCCTGCCCCCTAAGCTTCTGTGTATGTTGTTTAATGTGCTGTTTTGTTTACACATTGGGCCTTGCTTTTACCAAGGCTTCTTTAAAACACTCCTCTCTAGGCCATGTGTTAATTCAACTCATTTGCATAATAACTGAAACTCTGCACACCTTTCAAGAACATGTGCAGCATGTGAGGACCACACCCAGCTCTTCAAACCACACCCAGCTCTGCACACCTTTCAAAAACATGTGCAGCATGTGAGGACCACACCCAGCCCTGTCTATAAAAGGCAGCCCCCGAGCCTCACCCAGTGCTTGTGCTCGTCTACCTCCCGCTTACCTGAGAACAGATCCCTCGGCGCTGGCACTCCTGCTCTCTACAGACTTCCATTGGCTTCAATGGGCGCAGCTGCTGGCTCTTCCTTCTTCCGGTTTCCGGTTCCTCCTTGCCCCAGCCTCTCTTCTACAAGCAACCTGCAAAAGAGAAAGAAGACAAGGTTAGACTGATCAGTATCTCTTGCCAGCAACAAGTAAGTGCAAAACTTTTTATTACCTGAAAGAACTTTGACAACAATTTCTGGATTCGTGTATAGACAATTTGAAACAAGATACCTTCCACGAACATTGTGATTCAAACTCTTTGTTACAAGAATACTTTGCGGAACTGTGTGAAGCAAACATATTTTTTTTATGGAACTTTTAAGAATCGAACAGTGAAAACCATTAACAGCAAGGCAAACAGTAAATCAAGGACTTGCACAAATTACATGCTGTATTTTGATGTAAAAGTACAGTATTTGTTTTATAAAAGATTCTGGAAATATGGGAAAAGTGAGTCTGCTATTGGGAATTTAGGCTTTAGTTATATTAAGATGAATGTTTGATATTGGTAATTCTGATAACGGTATTTGTTTATGTTTTAGAAGCTTTAGAGTAATAGAAAGCACATCCCAGAGCAGTAACACATTCCAAACCTGGAAGCTAGAGACCAGGATCCAAGAGGTACTTTTAGAAGAGAATTTTTAATAAATAAAGGGATAGTCAGGAACCCAGTTAGGAATAGGTTGTACTTATCAGTTCTTTGTTTATGTTTCATTAGGCACCAGTTTCTACAGAAGTCAGAAAGGGCCGCAGATTTGTGCAGCACTTCAACAGTGGAAACGCAAGAACGGTGTTGTCTCTTTATTTTATTTTATCCACTTCCCCCCTTCCCTTGAGCTTCTGTTCTTAGTGCACTGTTTTAAAAACTAGTGAGCTGGAACAAGCAGTTTCAGGGTGGGGTCGGATTGTCTTCAACCTCCATCAGAACTGAACAAGGACTCAGGTGAGCTGGGCTTTGACAACTGGCTCATATCACCCAGCCCAAAGAATCGGACTCTATTCATAGTTTAGCACCATTTCCTATCTTTCTTCCTAAAGATCTTCCTCCTATAAAACAGGTGGACATAGTAGAGCAAAATAGTAGATCAGAGGAGTTTTGTAAATCTGTCACTCCGGAGGCAAGTACTTCGGATGCAATTGATGGTAGGTCTCATGTTGATGCAGCAAAGAAGGTGGGTTTCAGACTGGTAAGATCAACAAGGAGACCAGAGAAACTAAGAGACTACGTGTAATTTTACTTGCTTTCATGTCACCAATAGAACTATTTTTTTATGTCTGTAATGTAAGGGAGGTGATGTGGTATTGTATTCTTATTGTTGTACTAAGTTACTTGTTGATAAGCACTGTGCATATACTTGTTTGTATTGGAATCTCTGATTCCTGTGAGCAAGACGGTTCTAAGAATGTGGAACATGGAATGCTAGGAATCTAACAAGGTTCCTAACTGGGGCAGTTGGAGGTGAAGGTCTTGCTGACAGGATGAGGCTTCTGTATACAGGACTTATACTTAATAAAATGGATTAAACATTCAAGAAACGGTATCCTTGATTACCTCACCCTCCCTCCTGGATAGAGGAACTCAAGCTGGGAAATCTCAGGTTGACAAAAGAAGCACTAATATAGTTGTTCATCCTTTGGAGGAAAACAAGACATACTCTCTGGTCAATCTGTTTACTAGTTCACTCCCAATGCTTAATACTACTTCACTGGCTCATATCACCCAGCCCAAAGAATCGGACTCTACTCATAGTGTAGCACCATTTCCTATCTTTCTTCCTAAAGATCTTCCTCCTATAAAACAGGTGGACATAGTAGAGCAAAATAAACAAATTGAAATTGATCTTGGGCAGGCCAGCAGAACAAGAAGGAAAAAGTCTGGAAAGAAAAGAAACCGGAGAATCATAAATAAAAAAAACGGAAGGTTACGTTTGAAGAGAGAGAACAGGTGGAAAACATGGACACTGTGAAACAGGTCTCCCTTCCGAAGAATTCTCAGAATAAGACTGAGGGTGCGTTTATAGTCGGATATGCACAAGTCCCGGTTCAGACGGATGACCCAGTGATTCCAGTGTCTCCACAAGCAAGTTCTGACTCTACCAGCATGTTTCCCCCTGATCTGGCCCCCTGCGTGCCAAAGGGGCCTCATCTGGGACTTAGCTTCCAGAGAATGGGAGGAAAACTGAGAGGGGAAAACGCCCCTGATGGGCAGACTGACTTGCCTCATTATCTGGAATCCCTGTCCATATTTGACCCAAATGTATGCCTAAATCGATCATTTGTGTTGTCATGTTTTTTGAAAATAGATGAGCTCAATTTAATTGAAAGTACTGATATTGTGAGGGCTCTCCCTGGTTCCAGTAAAGGTAGAAGTCAGGCAAAGGCTTGTTTATTTTCCAAAACTATTGTGAAATTAATATTGGCTAATTGTGCCCAGCTACAACGCAGGGGAATAGACGTGATCCCGGTTAGGGAGAAGTCCTTGCTTTTGGGTGGGCCGCCCAAGTCTCACGGAGCAGATTCTAGAAATACTGTTATGAATCGGGGGGGAAACCTTCTTTCATATTAGGAGAAAGTGTCCAAGTTTCTTTACACCAGGGTATAAGAGTAGTTAATGTGGCAGATGGGCCCAAACCACAGGGTTACGGTGAGATTCAAGAAAACTGATATTGGCTACCGGGGGTACTGAATAGAACTAAGCCAAAGAGCATGCTGACTCAGCCCTGTTACTAGCTCTGGTCCTACCTGGTTTCCTGGAATATTGCAGGACTAGGGAAGGATCAGTGTAAATTACAAGTCTTGTGTTTCATCATGTTTGACTTGATTTGTATTCAAGAAACTTGGTGTCTAAACGAGTTCATCTGTCCGGGTTACACGGTTTTAAGCGAAAAAGCACTCCCTTCAAAAAAAGGGCATGCTAAAGGGGGTATTGCCGTCCTTTTAAGTAACAGATATTACTGGGAATATGTCTATCTCCCTGTCTCTACAAACTCTTCCCAAATAGTACAAGTACAACTCAGAGGGGAGAAGGGTGAGAAAATTCCACTAACCATTGTAAACGTGTATATCCCCCCTGAAAAAAAATGGGATGCTATACTCCAACAACTCTTTGGTCAAATTGGTGCTATAAGAAACCCCGTTAACCTAATGGTAATAGGGGACCTAAATTGCAAGGTGTCTAACACTTCGCTTTACGCCTTTAGTAACCCGGACAGAGAAAAATCGCTTAATATCCCTGCTATTAAGTTCCCTCCTAGAATTAGGACAGATTCAAGAGGCATATCCCCGTTGAAAGGCCTAAGGTCTTGCGGCTGTATCATTCTTAACAGGCGTTACAGTATGGACTCTCCCGCAGCCCCCACCCATAAGCCATTTAAGAATAACTCCATAATAGACTATGCTGGTCATTCTGACCTCGGCGGTAAAAGGCGCTTACCGCCGGTCAGAAGACCGCCACAACACCGCCGCGGTCGCGGTAAACCGCCACGGCCATTCTGACCCTCAACAGGCAAACCGCCAAAAACCCGACATCCACAAAAGTCTGCCACACCAACGGCCAGCGAAAAACTGGCGATGACCAAACCTCCACCGTCACGGCAACAGAAAAACGCCCATGCCATTACGACCCACGAATCCACGTGGCGGTCTTTCACCCGCGGTATTCCATTGGCGGTACACACCGCCGTGCTCAAAATACACACACACTTACAAAACACAACCACATTGGACAATTCAAAATACACACACCTGAAACACATACACACAACACTCCCACACACCCATTACAATATAAAACACACACCCACACCACCCACAAACCCCTACGACCACAAATCAGAGACGAAGCCCAGAGAGAGACAGCACAGAATAGAGAACACCATCACACAGAGGCACACTACACTATCACCCACACAATATCCACGCACAAAACACCACATACCACTACACTCACCACACTCATCAACACATACACCACCCCACACCTCATCCACACCACCCCATGCCACCCCCAAGACACCCCAGGTTTTCAGACGCTGAACTCAGGGTCATGGTGGAGGAAATAGTTCGGGTAGAGCCCCAGCTCTTCGGGACACAGGTGCAGCACACCAGCATTGCCAGGAAGATGGAGCTATGGCAAAGAATAGTGGACAGGGTCAACGCTGTGGGACAGCATCCACGAAATCGGGATGACATCAGGAAGCGGTGGAACGACCTACGGGGGAAGGTGCGTTCCATGGTATCCAGACACAACATCGCGGTGCAGAAGACTGGCGGCGGACCCCCACCTCAACCCCCAGAATTTACAGCATGGGAGGAGCAAGTCTTGAACATTCTGCATCCTGAGGGCCTCGCAGGAGTAGGCGGAGGAATGGACTCTGGTAAGTAGAATCTCAACTACTTCATCCCCCCCACCCCACCAGCATGCCCACTCATACCCCCACCCTCCCCCCCACCCCATCACACATCCTCCTTGCAAATGTCTCACCATCACAACCCACCCATCCCAACACCAAACCCTGCATGCCACCACAAACCATGGACACCCATCACCTAAGCATGCCCACTGCACATACCCATCTCCCCCACATGCCACCGTCACAACAGCCCCCACAAGGGAATGCCAGCACTGGGGTACACGGGCACCCACCCATTGCATGATATGGCACACACAGAAGCAATAACCATACTCTTATACCCCTGCAGGACCCGAACGCCACCACACCGCCCAGGAGGGTCCAGAAATGTCCATCCCACCCCCAGAAGAGGCCCACAGTGATGACAGCAGCTCTGTCTCCATGGACCCAGATGACCAGCCCGGCCCATCGGGGACCTCGGGACAGTCGGTTCCCCTCACACAGCCACAGGCCACAGCAGACCTACCCACCTCTGGGAACACCAGCACAGCTCCCACCCAGCGGGCCCATGCCTCTGTCTTCAGGACACGTCAATCAGTGGTGTCTCCACCACTACAGGGCACCCAGGTTAACCCACCACCCCAACAACAACAGGGACCTGGGGGCAGTGGTAGTGGGCACACGGTCAAGGGGACGGAGGCACAGGAACACAGGGGAACTGGGAGGGCTGCTGTGCGACAGGGGGGGACAGGCCCAGGGAACCCACTCTCCACGAGGCCCTCTCCTCCATCATGGGAGCATACCACCACTCCCAGGAGACAATGGCTACGGTACTGGCCAGGTTCCAGGAGATCCAGGTACTGCAGGAGGAACAGTTTATGGGGTTCAGGGAAGAACTCAGAAACATTAGTTCCGCAATGGGCACCATCGTCGTGGCTCTCAACCAGATTGTCACCACATTGCGGGACCATGTGGCACCACAAAGGGCCCCTGTCACTAGCATGGACCAAGAACAGGCTACCACCTCTGCCGGCGCTAGTGGACAGGAGGCCCCCACACAAGAACAACAGGCCACCAGAACCCCACCCCCTGCAGAAGGAGAACCACCCCGCAAGCGGGGCCTGAGATCTAGGAAGAAGACAGAGTAGGATGCCAAGACCCCAGCCAGGAAAGGATACCCCCTGATGTCATCCCACTGTCCCACATTGTCACCCTGTCCAACCTTAAACTGACCCTGCTCCCCCTTCCACAGGCATATGGACAATGCACCTGTGAGACTGAAAATCTGGACTCTGCCATGGACATTCCTCCACCATCACCCATCACCGAGTTCTCAACCATGTCCCTAAATTGAGCACTTTATTAAAAACACTTATTGCACAAAAATAATCTGGAGTCTGCCTGTATTTTGAACAAATGTATTAGACATAACCGTTGCAAAATGTCAAGTCACATTGTGATGACAACATACCACTGTCACACAGCTGTAGTCCATGGGCAAACAAAGCAGAGGTCACGCAGTGGGGCCCACATCTCTGAAATCGGAAGGGAAAGTCACAACTCAGTTACCATACACTGGGGGAAAAGGACAGACAGTAGAGAGGCAGGAGACTGTAAGTAAATGTAAAATGCCGGTGTTGACTCTTACCTGTGTGTTATTGAAAATACTGCTGTATTACTGTGTTCCTGTTGTCTGTGTCGTCCTCTTCGGCTTCCTCCTCTTCACTTTCCACAGGCTCCACAGCTGCTACAACACCACCATCTTGACCATCCTCCTGCAGAAAAGGCACCTGGCATCGCAAAGCCAGGTTGTGAAGCATACAGCAGGCCATGATGATATGACACACCTTCTTTGGTGAGTACATTAGGGATCCACCTGTCATATGCAGGCACCTAAACCTGGCCTTCAGGAGGCCAAAGGTGCGTTCGATCACCCTCCTAGTCCGCCCATGGGGCTCATTGTACCGTTCCTCTGCCCTTGTCCTGGGATTCCTCACTGGGGTCAGTAGCCAGGACAGGTTGGGGTAACCAGAGTCACCAATTAGCCACACACGGTGTCTCTGGAGTTGTTCCATCACATAAAGGATGCTGCTATTTCGCATGATGTACGCGTCATGCACTGACCCAGGGAACTTGGCATTTACATGGGAGATGTACTGGTCAGCCAAACAGACCACCTGGACATTCATCGAATTATAACTTTTTCTGTTTCTGTACACCTGTTCACTCCTGCTGGGGGGGACCAAAGCCACATGTGTCCCATCAATGGCACCAATGATGTTGGGAATATGTCCAAGGGCATAGAAATCACCCTTCACTGTAGCCAAATCCCCCACCTCAGGGAAAACAATGTAGCACCGCATGTATTTCATCAGGGCAGACAACACTCTGGACAACACCTTGGAAAACATAGGCTGGGACATCCCTGATGATATGGCCACTGTTGTTTGAAATGACCCACTTGCCAAAAAATTGAGTACTGACAGAACCTGCACTAGAGGGGGGATCCCTGTGGGTTGGCGGATGGGTGACATCAAGTCTGGCTCCAGCTGGGCACACAGTTCATGTATAGTGGCTCAGTCAAGCCTGTATGTCAATATGACATGTCTTTCTTCCATTGTCGACAGGTCCACCAGCGGTCTGTACACGGGACGATTCCTCCATCTCACCGCATGTCCCAGCGGCCGGTGCCTAGGAAGGACAACAGCGAGCACAGAGTCAATCAACCCACAGGTACGTTCCCACAGCTTCCACAGTACACGATTCTCTATACAGTGAATGGCTTGTATGAGTGTCGATGCAAGGCCTAGGCATGTGTGACGCAGTAGAAATTAAGCCATGTGGGCCTTTGAAATGGCGGCTGTCTGACCTGTGAAGTGCGACAATGGGATGTGAGGTCAATGCGCTGGCGTGGCACACCGTGGCGGTAAGCGGTCAAAGACCGCGGCGCAAAACCGCATTGGTTAACATTGAACCCTATGGGTTTCAGGAGCCAATGACGATGTGCGCCGGCGGTCGCGGTACGCACCGTCGCAGTACGCAGCGCCGCGGGCGTGACCGCCATTTTATATCTCCTTAATCACTCGAGACCTGATCATCCACAGGAGAGGACCTATACTGCAAGTGCTGCTGTGACCTCGGTCTGGAAGAGACAATGGCTGCTGCGACTGGGGAAAGGGCCCCTGCCTTCACTTCAGAAGAATTGGAGACACTCGTGGATGGGGTCCTCCCCCAGTATGCGCTACTATACAGTCCTCCAGACTAACAGGTAAGTACACTGGGACCATGCTTTGTGGCCAATGCCTGGGTTGAGTGGGGTGAATGAACGATGGTGGGGAGGGGAGCGAATGAGGCATGCATCAAACGACAGATGAGTGCATGTGCCACATGGCAAGGGTGGGGAGGGGGGGGCCACTCACATCGAGCATGCAGAAAATGATGATATTTTATTTTCTCCCCCTGTACATGTCACATAGGTCAGCGCCCATCAGAAAATCGACATTTGGCGTGCCATCGCCAAGGACGTCCGGACCCTGGGGGTACACAACAGATGGGGCACCCACTGCCGCAAGAGGTGGGAGGACATCCGTCGCGGGAGCAGGAAGACCGCGGAGGGTCTGCTGGGGATGGCCTCCCAACGTAGGAGGGGTGCCACTCGTCAATTGACCCCCCTGATGTCCCAGATCCTGGCGGTGGCCTACCCAGATTTGGATGGGCGCGTGAGGACATCACAGCAGACACAAGGGGGTGAGTACAAGCACATTCTGCTATCTTAGCGCGCAGTGGAGGTGTCTGGGTGGGGGAGGAGGGCTGTGGGTATCCCTAGGCCATGACGATTTCTGTAGGCTAGGCCCCTCCGTAAGGCATGGCCCTGTGCCCCCGCCCCCCACCTCTGTAGGGTGCCAAGTACAGCAACTATTGGCCCTGTGTCACCTATGTGTGCAGTTGACGTCCATAGGCTTGTAGGCCATGTCCCACGGATTGAGTAGTGTACCCCAAGTGCGCGGCGTAGTGCAGGGGGCTTCTGTGTCTGTCCTCTCCGCCAACTGTGTCGCCAATGCATGCACTCAACATGTCTTTATTTTTCCTCCCCCCCTTTTTTGTTGGTCTTCTTGTTCATGTGTGCATTAGCATCATCAGGCGGAGGAAAAATGGCATCAGAGCACGAGGGAGCTGCATCTCACATGGCCCTGGAGGGCCATGCTACCGACTCGGAGTGCACCAGTGAGACGGAGGGCGAGGGGAGCTCCACAACGGGGACATGTGGAGACACCAGCGACACAGACACGTCCTCGGAAGGGAGCTCCCTTGTGGTGGCGGCAACATCCGTGCCCACCGCTACAACAGGTATAGCCGCCACCCAGCGCACCAGCTCCGCCCTCCCAGCAGCCCCTCAGCGTTCGCCCCGTGCCCGCTCACCCAGGAAGATGGGCATCTCCTTCGCCCCAGGCACCTCAGGCCCTGCCCCAGTTACCCCTGCTGCCCTCAGTGAGGAGGTCATTGACCTCCTCAGGACGCTCATTGTTGGGCAGTCAACCCTTTTGAATGCCATCCAGGGGGTAGAAAGGGAGGTGCACCGGAGCAATGCATACCTGGAGGGCATTCATTCGGGTCAGGCTGCCCATCAGCGATCGTTCAACGCTCTGGCCTCAGCACTGACGGCAGCCATTGTCCCTGTCTCCTGCCTCCCTCCTCCAACTTCCTCAACCCAGTCCCACTCCCCTGTTCCTCTGCCTATCCCAGACACACCTACAGACCAGCCTGCACACACCTCAACACCCAAGGGCAGCTCATCCAGACATAAGCACCACACATCACACAAGCATTCACACATGCAACATCCACATGCAGACATGCCAACAGCCACTGCATCCTCTGTGTCCCCCTCCTACTCGTCTCCCTCCTCCCTCCCTGTGACGTATCCACTCACACTTGCATGCACAACATCATCAGCCACTACGTCCATCACCAGCACACCCACCAGAACACTCCGCACACGTGCAGTCACCACCCCCACTGCCATTTACACGTCCCCTGTGTCCTCTCCGAGTGTGTCTGTCACCCCCTCTTCCAAACCACACAAACGCAGGCAGCCACCCACCCAACAGCCATCCACCTCACTACAGCCTCCAGCACAAGCACCTGCACCCAAAGGCACCAGACTTGACTCTCCTACAACCACATCCTCTTCCTCCACTCCCATACCCACTGAACCTACCCTTCCCACTGCTCCTAAAAAGTTTTTCCTTTCCAAAATTAACCTCTTTCCATCACCTGACCCAAACCCTCCATCTCGTAAGAGTCCAATCAGCACCTCAGCCACCACAACCCCTGGACCTACAAGGACCATAGTACAGGGATATTGGAGTCCACCACCTTCAAGGGCAGCTACTTCGGCTAGCAGTAAAGGGACAGCCAGCCCACCTCCTGGGAAGAAATCAAAGAAAAGCAAGGCCTGGCGCGAGAGGCCAGAGACGGCAGCCTCCAAAGGCACTACCCTGGCACCGCCAGGAAGTGGGGTGCCACCTGGCACATTGACAAAGGGAGGCAAGGGCCACAGAGAAGCAGGGAAGGATGGCAAGGGCAGCACACCCGACAAGTCCGGCAGCAGGCGAGCTGCCCAGGAGGGCCCCCCCAGCCCCATTCCAGGTGTGAAGGAGGACACCCACAGGCCCGGGACACCAGCACAGGAGGGCCCCGCAAGCGAGAAGACAGATGTGCACGAAGGGCCTGGCAGCCACATGCCGGGTGGCGAGTGAACTCCATATAATGTCCGGATCTGGTGCCCTGAAGACACATGTCAAGCACCGCTGAACAGGGCCCTTCTTGTCAAGAACCGCTGAACAGGGCCCTTCATGTCAAGAACCGCTGAACAGGGCCCTTCATGTCAAGCACCGCTGAACAGGGCCCTTCTTGTCAAGAACCGCTGAACAGGGCCCTTCATGTCAAGAACCGCTGAACAGGGCCCTTCATGTCAAGAACCGCTGAACAGGGCCCTTCATGTCAAGAACCGCTGAACAGGGCCCTTCATGTCAAGAACCACTAAACAGGGCCCTTCATGTGAAGAACCGCGGAACAGGGCCCTTCATGTCTAGAACCGCTGAACAGGGCCCTTCATGTCAAGAACCACTGAACAGGGCACCACCGTCTCAAGAACCGCTCAACAGGGCCCTTCATGTCAAGAACCGCTGAACAGGGCACCGCCGTCTCAAGAACTGCTGAACAGGGCCCTTCATGTCAAGAACCGCTGAACAGGGCACCGCCGTCTCAAGAACCGCTGAACAGGGCCCTTCATGTCAAGAACCGCTGAACAGGGCCCCGCCGTCTCTGCACCGCTCCGCTGGGCCCTTCATCTCAAACACCGCTCCGCTGGGCCCTTCATCTCAAGCACCGCTCTGCTGGGCCCCGCCGTCTCTGCACCGCTCCGCTGGGCCCTTCATCTCAAGCACCGCTCCGCTGGGCCCCACCGTCTCTGCACCGCTCCGCTGGGCCCTTCATCTCAAGCACCGCTCTGCTGGGCCCTTCATCTCAGGCACCGCTCCGCTGGGCCCTTCATCTCAAGCACCGCTCCGCTGGGCCCTTCATCTCAAGCACCGCTCCGCTGGGCCCCGCCGTCTCTGCACCGCTCCGCTGGGCCCTTCATCTCAAGCACCGCTCCGCTGGGCCCTTCATCTCAAGCACCGCTGGCCCATTGGCAGAAGGGGCAGGGCCGGATCTGTGTCGAGCAGGGCTGCACGATGCACTCTGGGCACCATGCCTCCTCCAGTACCAGTGGAGTCTGTAATCCACTTGTGAGACTGTGGCTTTGCACTCCCCAGGATGGCACAGTGGGCAACCCACCCACTGTAGAGACTTGCGAGACTGTGGCTTTGCACTCCCCAGGATGGCACAGTGGGCAACCCACCCACTGTAGAGACTTGCGAGACTGTGGCTTTGCACTCCCCAGGATGGCACAGTGGGCAACCCACCCACTGTAGAGACTTGAGAGACTGTGGCTTTGCACTCCCCAGGATGGCACAGTGGGCAAGCCACCCACTGTAGAGACTTGAGAGACTGTGGCTTTGCACTCCCCAGGATGGTACAGTGGCCATGGAGGCCCCTCGTGGATCTGGCGTCGTGGACTCATGTGGCTGAGGTGGTCCCCCTTTCATTCCCCCTGAGGTGCCTGTAGTTTTGCTATCTGATGCCCCTGCAGTGTTCTCTCCAATGGAATCGGGTCTCCTGTGTGGGCTTTGCCCATGTGTTTAGGCCCATTGGCCCACGTACAATGGCAGAAACCCAATTTGGACCGGACAATTTACATATGTGAATATAGTTATAGATATTCAAAATAATTTTTTACTTAGCCGAACAATATATTTCAAATTCATGATCATTTTATTTTGTCTTTCCATTCTTCCGGGGGGTTTGGGGGGTGTCACTCTGAGTTGTTGCTCTGCATTGATGTGTAGGTAGTTGTGGGTGAGGGTGAGGGTGGGTGTGTCGCGTATGTGTGTGCCCATAATTTTTTGCCTCCCCCCTCCCTTGTGTCGTAGGTGCGGTACTCACCGTTGTCTTCTGCGCCGGCGTAGAGGAGCAGGTAGACAATAGCTGGTAGGATGTGTAGTTCTGGTTCCATGCTGTCCAGAATCCTCGTGGAGTGTGTAGAAGTGAGCGTTTTCCCGTTCGTAGTCTGTTTCCGCCGTGTTTTTATCGGCGGGGCTCCCGCCCCGGAAAAGGTGGCAGATTGGTGAGTTGTGATAGGGTGGGCGGTACATTGTCTCCCACCTGTCTGTTGGCGGTGACCGCCACGCTGTTTGTTTGTCCCGCCGTGGCGGTCGGAGTGTTAAAGTGGCGGTCTCTGTCGGCGGTTCCCGCCAGGGTCAGAATTCCATTTTTTTTTCCGCCTGCCTGTTGGCGGGTTGGCCGTCGCTTTAACACCGACCGCCAGGGTTGGAATTACCCCCTATATCTGTGCTTCGTATAATCTGGCTCAAAAAGTTAGGGACATGGAGGTATTAGACACCACATATAGTGACCACAAAATATTAAGGCTCTCTCTATGCATGAAGCTAGGGGCAACAGATCCGTGGTCTGCAAAAGGCATAGACATAACTACTAATGGAAAAATTATGAGAATGTCTTGGTCGATAGGCAAAATGCTATTGATTAAGCCATTGCTGGAGAACATAGAGGGTAATCCTGAGGTGTGGGGGAAAGATGCTTTAATACAATTTCCTAATTTAATAAGGCATAGCACCTCGCATAAACTGCCCGAACGTAATACAAAATGAGTGGATAACGTACAGCTTCCTATTTTGAATTTGAATAGAGAAATAAACAAGATAGTACGTCGACAATTAGAGCACAAGTCTAAGGAAATGAACAAGGAAATAACAAAATTAAAGAGAAGAAGATCAAGGCTGAAATTGACTATCCGAAAAAAAAGGAGGATCAGAATTGGGTGGCACTGAGGGAGGCGGCCGCAAAGAGAAACCCCAGACTATTCTGGGCTATTATCTCGGAGGGATGTGGTAATCGTAAATCCTTCGCCGCCACTCAAATAGCAGAGGAAGTCTGGAAATTGTATATTCAAGAACTGTATGCTGAAAATCAGGGGGCCAACGTGGGAAGAAGGGAGAGAGTACTAAACAGAGGTGGAGAAAGGGGTAATACAGGGGCACTGACAGTGACAGAACTAGAAGGGATCATAACTTCAATGTGTTCTTCAGGTGCCATGGGCCCTGACGAGATCCCAATGACTTTAATTAAAAGGGAGCCTTTTCTTTGGGCAAAACTGCTCCAACCAGTGATTGGTCTCTGCTATGCCCATGGTATTATCCTGGAATCATGGACAGGTAATAAAATAATTCTATATATAAAAAGGGGGCTAGATCAATCCCGTCAAATTATAGACAAATTGCCTTACTAGACACTACTGGAAAGATATTTGCAAAAAGTATCCTCCTACAACTGACGGATTGGGTGGAGGAAAATGGTATCTTTTGTATTTTTGTGAAGAGCTCAAAACACCTTAGATAATATCTTGATCATGCACACTATAATTGACAAGTATGTCCAGACTAGGGGAGGCAAAGTGTATGCGGCATTAATCGATTATTTCACAGCATTCGACAGAGTGGATAGGGGAACACTGTGGAAGAAACTCCAAGATCTAGGGGTTCCACCTGGCCTTCTGCAATTGGTAATTGCCCATCACTCATTAACCTGGTGTAAAATCCTAATGGGCGGAGAACAGGGATTATCTACTAAGGTACTGACATAAAACAGCCTAAAACAAGGCTGCCCACTGGCCCCATTAATCCTCTCACTTTACATCCATGATCTACCCACAAATCTCAGGAACTCCCCCGGCGATGCCCCTGTGGTGAGGGGCCGGCCTATTGTCTGCTTGATGTATGCAGATGATATAGTAGTGGACGACCTTACCCAAAAGGCCTAATCCATCGCCTGGCCGCACTGAAAATCTACTAAGAGAAGCTCTACCTGAAAATGAATACTGCCAATAATGAATACTGCCAAGTCGCAGGTGGTTTGCTTCTCTGGGAAGATCTTTAGGAAAAAAGTTGTGTTCCCCTGGGTAATGGGTCAACATAAACTGGAACGGTAAGTATCATACCAGTTTTTAGGCAAGATCTTTTCAGCCTCAATAAAAGACTCAGATCATATACGACACAATATCAATAAGGCCCTCTCACTAGCCCAAGGCCTGTCAGCCTTTTATAAGGCAAATGGTAAGCACCACTTTTCCCACTTACTATTAGCATATCTGGTTAAGATTCCAGCGATTCTTTTATATGCGATAGAGTGTATTGACATATCTAAATGGGGCTTTTTGGACAAGACGGAATGCCGCATTCTGAGACACATGGCCTCTGGCAGCCATGCAGTCTCTCGGGCTGCATTACGCCTCGAATTTGGCATTAAGAACATCTTTGTGCAAGGCCTTGTGGCAGTGATAAGAAGGGCACATAACCTCATGCATAGTGAGGATTGTCCACTGAGAAACCTAGCCTATGGTGAGATCTTCAACAATCTGAGGGAAAATCTGTATTCTTCAGAAACTACATCAAAGCAATTCAACTGCTAGAGCTAGACTCGGGCTTTGTCCTTCAAGTCCTTATGTATCATTAAAAAAAATTCTGAAGGAAGCCGAATGGTCTAAGGGTTTTTTGATTGATTTGGAGGTGTGTCGTAAAAGAAGAGGCCTGGATTTATGTTATACCCCCCATAATGAAAGATTTTGTTATTGGATTTTTAAGTTCTTCCAATCATTTTTGCAGATATTTTGAACTATGTATATTAATAACGTATTTATCTATTTTTCCCTTTTTTAAGAAATAAGTATTATTTTATGTGGAAGTTTGTTTCTTTTTAAATGATTTTGTATCTGAATTCATGTGGACCTCTTAGGAGTTCCATAACATGATAATAAAATAGATTGAATTGAACATTGGTTAACTTTCCGGCAAGTGATAAATGTACTTGACAGACCTACAATAAAAGCAAGATGCATCTATATTAATAGAAAAGACACCAAAGTAGATACCACTGTTTACGTTTTCACCCATATATAAAGCAGGACACTGCATTGTATGCCTGAAGTACAACAGTGATCAGCAAAGGGACATGCTATCATTGTGTGGAAATGATTTTCTGGTTTATTTTTTTGTGCATCAAAAATGAGGAATAACATCTTTTTACAGGTTACATATACAGATTCAATTAACATGATTGTAACTGAAATTAATTTCCAACAATATGTATGTGTGTTTATTAATGTGTTTTTGTTATGTCACATTTCCCTGTTAAACGACATGTTAGACAAAAATGGATGCCATCTCTTTCACTCACTCCTGCTTCCTT
Organism: Pleurodeles waltl; assembly: GCF_031143425.1. Lineage (NCBI taxonomy): Eukaryota > Metazoa > Chordata > Amphibia > Caudata > Salamandridae > Pleurodeles > Pleurodeles waltl. The sequence goes on from NC_090438.1 coordinate 77,453,849, forward strand.
CCCCCCTCCATGTGCATCCTGTCTCCAAAGGCTCCGAAACACATAGTTGAACTGAGTTCATGATACTTTTTTTCCATTGCTGTAACTTTCTATGGGTTAGATATAAGATTTGCAACAATTATCTATCTCATTCATTTCTTCACTGGGTTTATTCACTGGGAGAAAGTTTTATTGTTTAATGGTTCTTATCTGTTTCAGCAAATGCAGATGACATTAGCACAGAATTGCGAGTGCTTATGTTTTAAGGGAATGACGTGTATTAGCCTTTTGTTCTGACTTGCTAACAAAATGAAACTTTTTCTCACTCCCTGATAATTTTTAAAAAATACTAATTTCATATCCAAGTATTGTGTATAAGAACCCCTTGATTCTGGGGTTGAGGCAGAGATTTCTCTGAGTTTCTCTATGCTGCTAGGAATGAAGCCCAATTTCCTTATGATTTTGCCACTCATTTGAGGCTTAGAATATTTCCTGATTTTACATACTCTGTATAACTTTGGATCTGAGAGCCTTCATAGTATTGACTCTGTACCACTTATTTTGAGTTTTTATAATAAAATTGTTTAACTTTTCTTCTATCTAGAACTCAATTATTGAGTGGACATCATTACTTATTGAACTGCTTCTGTTAATTTGATATTCTGGAAGGCGTCTTAATGCGGGCACACATTATCTCATGAAATTAAGGGTTACTTCATCTCCAATCCAGTAATCTATGCAAGAACTGAATGAGGTAAATTTTGTAGTGTCTAAAGAGGTGCAACCATCTAATGTTCATGTACAATCGCCATATTTCCAGACATAGCCTTGAATGTCCAGGCATAAATTCTAATGTCAAATCAATTTGTTTCAGCACTAAGTAAATTGCAGATTTAGCTATCTAGGGGCCACCATCAAAATTGCTCAACATTGCTTTTAAAAATAAAGCACACAATCTGTTGACTGGCCTGCTTGAGATCAGCTCTGTCTGTTGCAGCAGCTGGACTAGTCTGAAACTGCCATGCAACTCTTAAAGCCATTTGTAGCCATTTGTACTTTGGTCAGATTCATTCACATTTCATTGCCCATCTTCATGGCTGAAATCAATGGATAAACAGAATCATATTTTTCTCAGGGATGTAGACACATACACTGAGAGACCCATTTCTGTGGTGCCTGGCTTGTGATAACTGTTTCCTGACTGAACTTCTGACTTGTCAGTTAATTGCTTTCTGAATTACTGCATTTAAGCAAGCATTTAACACTGTCTGAAAACAAAACTGAAAGCTAATTTGTGGTAAATGTGTCAGTAGCTGCAGCTTTGTTCTGTGCTTTTAAGACAAGGTGACAGCATAACAGCGAAATTCTTGTTTAGAAACATTATTCAGTGAGCCTGGTTTAGTGCTTGATGCGGATATAATCACTAAGGTGGTCATTACAACCCTGGCGGTCGGTGTTAAAGCGGCGGTAAAAGCGCCAACAGGCCGGCGGTAAAAAAAATGGAATCACAACTATGATGGAAACCGGCAACATAGACAGGCACTTTAACACTCTGACCACCACGGCGGTACAAACAAACACCGCGGCGGTAACCGCCAACAGACAGGCAGAAGACAATGTACAGCCCACAGTATTACAACAGGCCAATCCTCCACCTTTTCCGGGGTGGATTCACCGCGAACAAAAACATGGCGGAAACAGGAATTGGAAGGGAAAACGCTCACCTCTACACACCCCACGAGGAACCAGGACGCCATGGAACAGGAACTCCAGATTCTCCCTCCCTTTGTCTTCCTGCTCCTCTACCAGGAGCACGAACGCCGGAGGCGATGACCACGGTGAGTACTGCACCTACGACACAGGGGGAGGGGGAGGGAAAAAAGAGTGACACACAGACACGCAACACCCCCACCCCCACCCTCACCCACTACAACACACACACTAATACATATTGATACATTACAGTTACACCCCCAATCCCCCCAGAAGAATGCAAAGACAAAAGGAAATTATTTGAACATTTGTAATCTATTAAAATCCAGTACTCAAAAATATATATATACTATAAACAAATATATACAACAAGAATACAAGTCCATGTATTGCACCATTAAAGTCCGTGGACCACTGGGCCCAAAATGCATGGGTGAGGCCCACACTCAATACCCGATCAAAACAGAGAGACCACTGCAGGGGCATCAGATAGAAAAACAACAGGCACCTCAGGGGGAAGGGAAGAGGGGGCACCTCAGCCGGATGAGTGCACAACGCCAGATCCATGACGGGGCTCCATTCCCACTGCTGTATCCTGGGGAGTGCAAAGCCACAGTCTCACAAGTCTTTTCAGTGGGTGGTTTGCCCACTGCTTTATCCTGGGGAGTGCAACGCCACAGTCTCACAAGTCTTTTCAGTGGGTGGTTTGCCCACTGCTTTATCCTGGGGAGTGCAAAGCCACAGTCTCACAAGTTTTTTCAGTGGGTGGGTTGCCCACTGCTTCATCCTGGGAAGTGCAAATCCACAGTCTCACAAGTCTTTTCAGTGGGTGGTTTGTCCACTGCTTTATCCTGGGGAGTGCAAAGCCACAGTCTCACAAGTCTTTTCAGTGGGTGGTTTGCCCACTGCTTTATCCTGGGGAGTGCAAAGCCACAGTCTCACAAGTGGATAACAGGTAGTGGATGTGAATCTCTACTAGTTCTGGAGGGCGCTTTGTGCCCAGAGTGCTTCATCCTGCCAAGGACAGAGGTAGTGGATGAGATTCTCCACTGGTTCTGGAGGGGGCTTTGGGCCCAGAGTGCTTCACCCTGCCAAGGACTGAGGGAGTGGATGTAACTCTCCACTGGTTCTGGAGGGGGCTTTGTGCCCAGAGTGCTTCATCCTCCTTGTGGCGGCCTCAGTAGCGTTGGAGCTTTCGGCGCTCATTGGCCTGCGGTGCTGGTGGCGGCGGTGTCCTGTGAAGCAGTGCTGGTGGCAGCGGTGTCCTGTGAAGCGGTGCTGGTGGCGGCGATGTCCTGACAGTGGTGCTGGTGGCGGCGGTGTCCTTGGCAGCGGTGCTGGTGGCGGTCTTGTCCGCCGTGCAGGTTTGCGGTGACTTGCCTTTCTTTCTGTGCCCCCTCCCCACCTTGGATGGTGGTGCAGCTGTCTTCCCACTCCCAACTGTACTCCTGGGAGAGTCTTTGGTGGCAGATGTTTTGCCTTTCTCCCGCCGGGCAGTGGCCAACTTTTTAAGCTTCTGAGGTGGGGGACTGTCCGTGGTCTGGCTCCTTGGCAAATGGCTGCCCTGCTGCTTGGCGCACTCCCGAAGCCGGTTTCTGCTGGCACCATTGTTACCGCTGATGTGGTGGCTGAGGTGCTGGGTTGGGACCTGGAAAGGCGGGCCCTAGGGGACTGAAGGGGTGGGGGAGGTGAGTGGACTGAGGGCAGCAGGGCTGACAGGGGCAGGGGCTGAGGTGCCTGGGGTGAAGGAGATGCCCACCCTCCTGGGTGAGCGGCCACGGGGCACACGCTGAGGGGCGGCTGGAAGGGCGGTGCTGGTACGGGGGGTGGCGGGTGTACCTGTAGATGCGGGCGGCACAGAGGGGCCCGCCACCGCAAGGGAGCTCCCGTCAGAGGAGGAGTTCTTGTCGCTGGTCCCAGCTCCTGTCCCCGCCGTGGAGCTCCCCTCACCCTCCGTCCCACTGGTGGCTTCAGACTCCATGGTGTCGCCCTCCAGTGCCATGTGGGATGCAGCTCCCTCCTGCTCCGGTGCCACTGCTCCTCCGCCTGATGATGCTAAAGCACACAAGAACAGGGAGACCACAAAAAGGGGGGGGAAGACAGAAGAAAGACATGTTCAGTGCATGCAATACCGCTACCGTTGGCGGACACTACAGACACAGAAGCCCCCTGCACTACACCATGCACTTTGAGTTCCCTAATTAATCACAGGGACATGGGTTACAAGGCCTATGCCCGATTGGTGCACACATGGAAGTCACAGAAGCCTGACTAGGTTTAGTTGGCTCTGAAAACAGGTGGGGTGGGGTGCCACATGGCCTGCCTTATGAAGGGACCTTGCCTACTAAACTCGCCCTGGCCTAGGGGAACCCACAGCCCACCTCCCCCACCCAGACACCTCCAATGCACTCTGAATGAGAGTTTACTCACCCCCTTGTGACTGCTGATGCCCTCAAGCGCCCATCCAACTCCTGATACACCACCGCCAGGATCCGGAACATCAGGGGGGTCATGGTGCGACGGGCACCCCTCCCACGTTGGGAGGCCATCCCAAGCTGGTCCTCCGCCGTCTTCTTGCTCCAGCGGTGAATGTCCTCCCACCTTTTACGGCAGTGGGTGCTCCGTCTGTGGTGGACCCCCAGGGTCCGGACTTCCTTGGCGATGGCACGCCAAGTATCCTTCTTCTGGTGGGCGCTGACCTACAGGAATAGTACAGGGGAAAAGGAGAAGATATAACCATCCGCACCGTCACAGTCATTGTCCCGCATCCCTACCCTTGTCATGACGCACATCCACTCACCGTCGTTTCATGCACGCCTCATTCCCCCCCCGGTCTTCCATCCACACCACTCCACACAGGCATTGCCCATTCAGCATGCTCACAGTGTACTTAACTGTTTGTCTGGAAGACCGTAGAGTAGTGTGTACTGGGGTAGGACTCCATCCACTAGTTTCTCCAACTCCTCCGTGCTGAAGGCAGGGGGCCTTTCCGCAGACACATAAGCCATTGTCTCTTCCAGACTGAGGTCACAGCAGCACTTGCAGTGTAGGTCCTCTCCTGTCGAAGATCAGGTATCAAGTGAGTGAACAGAGAGAAAATGGCAGTCACGTCAGCGGCAGTGCGTACCATCACCGCCGGCGTACATCGTCATTGGCTCCTGGGACCCATAGGGTCCAATGTTAACCAATGCAGGATAGCGCGCGATCTTCATCCGCCTACCACAACAGTGTACAACGCCAGCGCAGTTACCTCATATCCCCTTGTCCCACATTACAGGTCAGGCAGCCGCCATTTCAGGGGGCCACATGGCATTAGTTTTAAATGCGTCACACATATCTAGGCCGTGCATACACACTAATACAGGCACATAGCAGATTAAAACAATTGTGGAATAAAGTTGTGTTTTCGTACCTCAGTGTTGGCTGACTCTCTGCTCGCTGTTCTCCTCCATAGAGCACGTCCGCTGGGGCAGGTGAGGAGATGGCAGCATCCTCCGGTGTACAGACCTCTGGTGGACCTGTCGACAATGGAAGAGCGACATGTAATTGTCACCTACAGACTGGACCGTGTCACAATCCAGGAACTGTGTACCCAGTTGGAGCCAGACCTGATGTCAGCTATCCGCCATCCAACAGGAATCCCCCCCCAGTGCAGGTGCTGTCAGTACTCCATTTCCTGGCAAGTGGGTCTTTTCAAACTACAGTGGCCATAGCATAAGGGATGTCCCAGCCTATGTTCTCCAACGTGTTGTCCAGAGTGTTGTCTGCCTTGCTGAAACACATGAGCAGCTACATCGTTTTCCCTCAGGTGGAGGATTTGCCTACAGTGAAAGGTGACTTCTATGCCCTGGGACATATCCCCAACATAATAGGTGCCATTGATGGGACACATTTGGCCTTGGTCCCCCCGTAGGAGTGAACAGATGTACAGAAACCGGAAGAGTTACCATTCGATGAATGTGCTGATGGTGTGTTTGGCCGACCAGTATATCTCCCATGTGAATGCCAAGTTTCCTGGCTCAGTGCATGACGCTTACGTTCTGAGGAATAGCAGCATCCCTTCTGTGATGGGGCAAGCCCAGAGGCACTGTGTGTGGCTATTAGGTGAGGACGTGGACCCTATACAGTGTGACTAGGTGTCTGGGTCTGGGGATATCCCTAAGAGTTAGTGTGTGTCTAACAGATTTCCCTCGACATTTGCAGGTGACTCTGGTGCCTCCATATGACAGGTGGTTCCCTATTCTACTCACCAAAGAAGGTGTGCCAGATCATCGTGGCCTGCTGTATGCTTCACAACTTGGCTTTTGCGACAACAGGTGCCTTTTCTGCAGGAGGATGGTCCAGAAGAAGGTCTTGTGGCAGCAGTGGAGCCTGTGGACAGTGAAGACGAGGAAGCAGAAGAAGAGGATATCAACAACAGAAACACTGTGATTTTATCAATACTTCCAGTGAGACACAGGTTAGAAGACATCACTGCCTGCTACATCTGATACCCTTATTCTACCTCTCATCAGTCTGTCACTTTCACCCAGTGTATGGACCCTGAGTTGTCACTTTCCCTTTCAATTTCACAGATGTGGGTCCCACTGTGTGACATCTGCTTTGTTTCCTCATGGACTAGAGCTGTGTGACATAGGTATGTTGACAATACAATGGATATAGCAGTTTTCCACAGTAATTGCAAATACACATTTTCGAAAGCACAGACTGACTCCAGATTGTTTTGTAATTTAAGGGTGTTTATTTGAGTGCTAAATAGTGGAGGGTGTTGTAAAATGGTCAGGGGTGATGGTGGAGGAATGTCCATGGCAGAGTCCAGTCTATTAGTCTCACAGGTGCATTGTCCAAAGGAGCATAGGAAGTGGAGCTGGGGCAGTTTAAAGATGGACAGGGTGACAAAGTGGGACAGAAGGGTGGTCTCATTTATTGGCGGGGTCTTGGCATTGTTCTCTGTCTTTGTCCCAGATCTCAGGGACCGTTTGCGTGGTGGTTCTCCATCTGCAGGGGGTGGGGTGCTGGTGTTGTGGTCCTGTTGCGGTGACTCCTGTCCACTAGCGCCGGCGGAGGTGGTGGGCAGTTCATCGTCCAGGCTAGTGTCAGGGGCCCCTTGTTGTGCCACAGTGTCCCTCCTGGTGTTGACGAGTTCCTTCAGCACCCCTACAATGGTGCCCAGGGTGGTATTGATGGATTTGAGTTCCTCCCTGAACCCCAAATACTGTTCCTCCTGCAGCCGCTGGGTCTCCTGAAACTTGGCCAGTACCGTTGCCATTGTCTCCTGGGAATGGAGGTAGGCTCCCATGATGTTGGAGAGGGCCTCATGGAGAGTGGGTTCCCTGGGCCTGTCCTGCCCCTGTCGCACAGCAGCCCTCCTAGTTCCCCTGTGTTCCTGTGCCTCTGTCCCCTGAACCGTGTGCCCACTGCCACTGCCCACAGGTCCCTGGTGTTGTTGGGGTGGTGGGTTAGCCTGGGTTCCATGTAGTGGTGGACACACTGCTGCTTGACGTGTCCTGGGGACAGAGGTATGGGCCTGCTGGGTGGGTGCTGTGCTGGTGTTTCCAGAGGGGGGAGGCTCTGTTGTGGCTTGTGCCAGTGTGAGGGGAACCGACTGTCCCAATATCCTAGATGGGTCGGGCTGGTCATCTAGATCCAGTTGGACAGAGCTGCTGTCCTCACTGTGGGCCTCTTCTATGGCTGGAGTGGACATTTCTGGAACCTCCTGTCCAGTGACGTTGGGTATGGGTCCTGCAGGGGTGTAAAGGCATGATTATTGCATCTGTGTGTGCCATGGTGTGCAATGGGTGGGTGACCCTGTACCCCAGTGTTTGAATTCTTGTTCTAGGACCTTGTTTGCTAAATGTTTAGGGGTCTGTGTGGGTATATGTAGTGGACATGCATTGGTGATGGGTGTCCATGCTTTGTTATTGAATGCAGGACTTGGTGTTGGGATGTGCGGTTTGTGATAGTGGGACATCTGTGAGGAGTTGGAGTGATGGGGGTGAGGGCGAGAGTGGGGGTATGTGATAGCATGCAGGTAGGGTGGGGGAATGAAGTAGTTAAAGATTTGCCTTACCAGAGTCCATTCCTCCAGCTACTCCTGCAAGGCCCTCAGGATGCAGTATAGACAAGACCTGCTCCTCCCATGTTGTTAGTTCTGGGGGAGGAGGTGGGGATCCGCCGCCAGTCCTCTGAACAGCAATCTGGCGTCTTGAGACCACGGAACGTACCTTCCCCCGTAGGTCGTTCCACCTCTTCCTGATGTCATCCCGTGTTCTTGGGTGCTGTCCCACTGTGTTGGCCCTGTCCACGATTCTGCGCCATAGCTCCATCTTCCTAGCTATGGTGGTGTGCTGCACCTGTGATCCGAATAGCTGAGGCCCCTACCCGGATGATTTCCTCCACCATGACCCTGAGCTCCTCCTCAGAAAACCTGGGGTGTCTTTGCGGTGCCATGGGGTTGTGTGGGTGATGTGTGGGGTGGTGTGTGTTGTGATGTGTGGGGTGATGTTTAGGGGTGTGTGGTGTTTTGTGCGTGGATGTTGTGTGAGTGATGGTGTTGAGTGCCTGTGGATCCTGGTTTGTAGCTGGTGGTGTCTCTCCCTGGCCTTCTGTCGCAATCGTGGTCGTAAGGGTTTGTGGGTGATGTGGGTGGGTGTTTTATATTTTATTGGATGTGTGGGAGTGGTGTGTGTATGTGTATTTGGAATTGTCCAATGTGGTTGTGTTTTGTAAATGTGTGTGTATTTTGAGCGCGGCGGTGTGTACCACTAATGGAATACCGTGAATCAAAGACCACCGCGTGGATTCGTGGGTCGTGATAGTGTGGGCATATTCCTGTTGGTGTGACAGTTGAGATTTTGTTATCGCCAGTTTATCACTGACCTTTGGTGTGGCGGACTTGTGTGGGTGTCCGGATTTTGGCAGATTCCGGGCTGTGGGTCGTAATAGCTGTGGCGAAATTCCGCGGTCGCGGCGTGTGTTGGCGGTCTTCTGCACGGCGGTAAGCGGCATTTACCGCCAATGTTGTAATGACCCCCTTTGTGTCCATTCTTAATATATCGAATTCCAGGCATATCCCTGCATGCCTGGTTGATCTAGGAATCTGAAATATCTTTTTGTAGGCTCTCATCTGGCAGTTCTCAAGCAGTGTAGTAAGCCTATTGGGATATGCAAGATGCTCATAGAAGATTGCTAGTGGTAATTTTGCCTTGGTGACTCTCCTAATTGCCTCTGTGGTTGGTGATTTGAGCCAGTGGTAGAGTTTACTTAGAGCATAAGTAGTTCTCTCTGCCTTTGCAGTCAATGCAGCAGCCTGATATGACATTTTCCAAATGTTTGATATCCAGACTCCTAGGTAATGGTACTTGTTAGACTTGGCATCCATGGCATGGTTTCCCCTAAGTAAGGCCCTAGGTAGCTCCATGGGCAGGGTACAGTGTACGTTTAAGGTAGGACATATACTAATGTGTTTTATATGTCCTGACAGTGAAATACTACCAAATTTCATTTTCACTGTGCAAGGCCTATCTCTCTCATGGGTTAACATGGGGGCTGCCTTTAAATATTGTTTGGGAGCAGATAGAAATATGGAGTCTTTCATTGGGTCTCTGAACTCACAATTTAAAAATGCATCTTTAAGTAAAAGCTGTTTTTAGAATGTGTGTTTGAAAATGTCACTTTTAGAAAGTAGTCATTTTCTTGCTTAAACCATTCTGTGACTCTGCCTGTTTGTGGATTCCTTGTCTGGGTCAGTTTGTCAGTTGGGCTGTTTGCACCTCTCTCTAGACAGTGACACAATGGGAGCTGGGGTGTAGCCTTTATATCCTGATGAGCCATCTGTGCTGGGAGGGAGGGGAGGAGTGTCACTCACAACTGAAAGGACTGTGCCTGCCCTCACACAATGCAGTCTCCAACCCCCTGGTATGTATCTGGGGCCTGGCCTGGGCAAGGCAGGATCTTACAAACAAGAGAGGCTTTCCTTTGAAGGTTGCCTACTTCAGAGGCAGAAAGAAGTATAAGTAGTAATCCACAAATCCCTGAAAATCAGATCCCTTCTGGAATCAAGAGGAACCTCTGCCAAGGACAAGAGCTGAAGAGCTGAGGAGAAGTGTTGCCCCGTCTGTGACAGTACTTTGTTGAGCTATCCTGCAGTTGCTGTTTCTGCCTATAAAAAGGGAGAAAAACTGGACTTTGCTTTGCATTCTTGCTTGAGAAGAATCTCCAAGGGCTTGAGTTGAGCTTGCCTCCTGTTGTTGAAGTCTCAGGGCCATCAAAGGTTTCTCTCTCCCAGCAGCTGGACTCTCTGCTGAGACTTCTGCCCTGCCAAGTGGTGCCCCCATCAAGTCCCAGGCCTCTTGAAAGGTGAAGATGGTTGAAAAGGACTGAAATCCATGCCGTGCGGGGACATTTTCGATTCACCTTCTGCAATGCGGCTGATAAACGAAAATTGACAGTCCACCTATATCGCAGCTGGGAGATCGACGCACAGCACAGTTTTCTGACACCGTGTGTTAGAAACAGGGTTTCTGGTTGGCTAGGGTATGCACCTAAGCCAGGCAGAACCCACCCAGTCTAGTCAGGGCAAGGGAGTTACACATCCAAGATAACCCCTGCTCACCTCCTTGGTAGCTTGGCACGAGCAGTCAGGCCTAACCCGGAGGCAAATGTGTAAAGCGTTTGCACAACACACGTGACGCAACATGTACACCAGAAAGTAAACACAACACTGAGCTATGTAAAAATAAACCGTACTGCATAAAACATAATCAGACCAAACATTACGTCAGAGGTACCCTGCTACCTTAGCAGTTGTCAGAACGTTACACAAGTTACTAAGCAGTAGTCACATTAGAACACGTAAGTACTCAGGATTCTGCAACATAATCAGTAGTCAGGAATCACATTATAACAGAATATGCCTATACTACGAGTGTAATAAAAACCTATGGCAAGTCACAAAATACATATAAGCCTGTTATGCCCATAAAAGGAACACTTAGCAAACCTATGTGGCACATCACGGAAAGATACAGATTAACATAACATTACATCATGTGTCCTTTCAGAGGGACCTGTTTGGTGATGATGAAGAAGGCTTCTCGAGTGCCCTGAAGTCCCAAGAAGTGGGCCAGCGGCACTCCTCTGCGTAAATGGGGGCCTTACACTAGTTTTTTGGGGGAGAGCACCCCCTCCTGCTTTAATAACAGACTCCTTCTGGGGCACTGCGATCTCAGCGGGTCCCCCTGGGCCTAAACTGGCCCTCCAGAGGGGGGACAAAGTACACAGCACTTGGGGAGCCCTTCCCCTCCTCGAAAAAGGGGGGGAAGGACCAACAACCCCGCAAAAGGGGGAAAAGAAGAGATCAGGCGATGCGGGGGCCTCCCATGAGTCGTCCGCTGGTGCGAAGGAAAAGAAGGGCGGAGAGCCTCCGTTGAGGCCTCCTTCTCGATTCACGCTCCTATGGGGAATGGGGCCTGGTGGAGCGGGGGGACCTTCAATGAGACTTCCCCCCTGCTCAGGTACAGCTGCACCCAATGCGGTGTGCGAGAACTTCCTCAGCCCTTACCCGGGCTGCAACGGTGATACTGCACCACAGTCAGAGCCTGTTTGTCTCCCGGGGGCTCCTCCTTCAGCATGCTTCAACCCGGGGGGACTTAGGAATGCCCAGCAGCTCCTGCCAGCACTCACCCATACCCGGGGGCAACCGCTGTAGCGCGTTTCCAGCAGAAAGTGAGCCGGGGCCGCAGCGGTGAAATCGGGCACTCAGTCCAGAAAGCGCTTACGAGCGCCCGGGGCCCAAAAGCGCTCATGAGGTGCTAGGGGAGCCCTAAATAAAATGCTGCACTCAGCGTATGGCCCCAAACAAAAGAAGATGGAGCCCTCCTCGTGTTCTGGCTGTAGTTGCAGGGGTCAAGGGCCACAGCACCCTGCCCCTGGAGACAGAAGGGGGGGAAGCAGAGGGCTAGCAGGCCCAACAACTGGCCAGCAAAAGGGATGCAGATGGTGGCAGTTCCTCCTAGTGACCAGGCAGGTCACAGGTCAGCACAGCAGCAGCAGTCCATGGTGGTTCCTGGTGAGTCCATTCAGCAGCGTCCTGTGTCCAGTTCCAGCAGAGTCTCTGGAGTCCCAAGAATGTCTAAATTGTGGGGAAAATTCCCCTGTACTTATACTCAGTTTACAGTGTATTTTTCAACAGGAGGGGAGAGGAAGTTCCAGCCAGTTACAACTGGTCCTGGGAGTGACCCCTCTCTCCTGCAGCACAGGCTCCAAACACCAGCTGGGGTAAACAGCCCTACTGTGTGAGGCCAGGGCACAGCCTTTACAAATGCAGGTATGCCCCGCCTCTCCCTTCTCTCAGCCCAGGAAGGCCATACAATATGTAGATGCACCTCTGTGACACCTCCACCCTCCGTGTGTACAGGCTGTCTGAAATGTGTGCACAAAGCCCAATTGTCACTCTGCCCAGACATGGATTGGAGTCAAGCTGCAAAACACCAGAGACATAAGCACAGAGAAATGCTCACTAAACATGCCTACTCTACCTCTCATAAATTAGACAATACCCCTTACACCTAAGGCAGGGCATTTCCAATGCAATCTTATGAGAAGGCAGCACTCACAGCAGTGAGAAACCAAATAGGCTGTTTGTCACTACTGGGACAGGACACATTACTAGGCACATGTCCTGCCTTCTACATACATGGCACCCTGCTCATAGGGCTAGCTAGGGTGTACCTTAGGGGTGACTTACATGTAGTAAAAGGGGAGTTATGGGCCTGGCAAGTAAATTTAGATGTCAGGTCCCCATGGCAGAAAACTGTGCACACAGGCCCTGCGCTAGCAGGCCTGAGACAGATTTGAAAGGCTATTTCAGTGGGAGGCGCAGGCTGCGCTGCAGGCCTACTACTAGCATTTACTTTGCAGGGGTATAGGGATACCACTTTACAAGGGACTTATAGGTAAATTAAATGTGCCAATTAGGTATATGTCAATCATAGCAAGTTTACAACAGAGAGCACATGCACTTTAGCACTGATTATCAGTGAAAAAGTGCTCAGAGTCATAATGTCAGCCAACAAGGGTCAGAAAAATAAGGAGGAAAAAGGCAAAAAGTTTGGGAAATAACACTGTAAAAGGACCAGGTCCAACACCGTTCAACCAGATTTGAATGCAACATCGCTGGACGTGAAAGATCGGCGCAATGCCTCCCTGGACCCGAGGTGCCCCATATAGAAATCAACTCATTGCTCTCTTGAGAGGGAGAAAAATGACACATCTCCGACCTGACCAGAGAAGAGACCGACGCACAACCTCACCTGCAAGTAAGAAACTGACGCATCACTGACTTTTCCGATGCACGATCGTCCGTGCAGCTTTATGATTGACGCTAACCAGGTACTTTGTGCAACAACAGCATTCTCACTGTTTTCTAAGGATTAAGGCCCTCATTACAACCCTGGCGGTAAATCCCGCTTTCCGCCGTGCTGAAAACTGCCAACATACCGTTGTGGCTGTGGAATTCTGCTACAGGTATTACGACCCACATCTCGGAATCTGCCACAATACAGACACCCACACAAGTCTACCACACCAAAGGTCAGTGATAAACTGGCGATACCAAAATCTACACCGTCACGCCAACAAGAATACGGCCACACTATCACGACCCACGAATCAACGTGGCGGTCTTACAACCGCGGTAATCCATTGCCGGTACACACCGATGTGCTCAAAATACACACACATTTACAAAACACACCTACATTGGACAATTCAAAATACACACACCTGATACATATACACACACCACACCTAACACCCACAACATTATAAAACACACACCCACATTACCCACAAACCCTTACAACAATTTTTTGAGAAGAAGCACAGAGAGAGGGATAAGCAAACACAACACCAGCATTGACAGGCACACAACACCATCACCCATACAACATCCACGCACCTCAAACAACACACACCAACACATCCCCCCACACATCACAACAGACAGCACCTCACACATCACCCACACCACATCATGGCACCTCAAAGACACCCCAGGTTTTCTGAGGAGGAGCTCAGGATCATGGTGGAGGAAATCATCCGGGTAGAGCCACAGCTTTTTGGATCACAGGTGCAGCACACCTCCATTGCTAGGAAGATGGAGCTATGTCAGAGAATCGTCGACAGGGTCAACGCAGTGGGACAGCATCCAAGAACACGGGATGACATCAGGAAGAGGTGGAACGACCTACGGGGGAAGGTGCGTTCCATGGTTTCAAGACACCAGATTGCTGTACAGAGGACTGGCGGTGGACCCCCACCTCCACCCCCACAACTAACAACATGGGAGGAGCAAGTCTTGGCAATACTGCATCCTGAGGGCCTCGCAGGAGTAGCAGGAGGACTGGACTCTGGTAAGTCATATCTTTATTACAATATCCCCCACACCCCACCTGCATGTCATCACATACCCCAACCCTTACCCTCACTCCCAGCATCTCACATATGTCCCACTATCACAACCCACACATTTCACACCAAGGCCCTGCATGCAACACCTATGCATGGACCACCGTCACCAAAGCATGTCCAGTACAGATACCCACACAGACCCCAAACCAACTATCACAAAAGGGCAAACACAATTATACAAGCACAGGAGTAGAGGGTACCTCACCCAATGCACAAGATGGCACACACAGATGCTAAAACTATGCATTTACACCCCAACAGGACCCATACCCACCGTCACCGGACAGGAGGTGCCAGACATATCCAGTCCCCCCACAGAAGAGGCCCACAGTGACTACAGCAGCTCTGCACGCCTGGATCAAGATGACCAGCCCGGCCCATCAGGGACCTCTGGACAGTCGGTTCCCCTGCCACTGTCACTAGCCACAACTGACCCTCCCCCCTCAGGAAACACCAGCACAGCACCCACCCAGCAGGCCCATCCATCTGTCCCCAGGACACGTCAATCAGCAGTGTGTCCACCACTACAGGGAACCCAGGCAAACCCACCAACCCATGACAATCAAGGACCTGGGGTCAGTGGCAGTGGGCACACGGTTCAGGGGACAGAGGCACAGGATAACAGGGAAGCTGGGAGGACTGCTGTGCTCAGGGGGAGGACAGGCCCAGGGAACCCACTCTCCGCGAGGCGCTCTCCAACATCATGGTAGCATACCACCATTCCCAGGAGACCATGGGCATGGTACTGGCCAAGTTTCAGGAGACCTAGTGGCTGCAGGAGGAACACTACCTGGGGATCAGGGAGGACTTGAAGTCCATTAACACCACCCTGGTCACCATTGCAGGGGTGCTGGCAGACCTTGTCAACACCATGATTCACACATATTGTTGTACTTCATCGTCATTTTCCTGACAAATAGGATCCTCAAAGGAGCTGAACATAGATATCACCACGTGGCCTCCAACAACACAGCATTTACAGCACAGATGAACAAAATGTCACCTAACATGAGGGCAGTACTTACAGACGTATAGCACAATATGGGGTAAAGTTAATGATGCAGAATATGAAACACTTCCATACATGAAATATGCTCAAAATGGCAGCCGTCTAACCTATTGTACTGGACATGCGGAAGTGACCTATGACCACCGGCGGAAGTCATCATGGTGGTAGGAGGTCACAACCGTGGTGTAACTAGACATTGGAACACATTGCTGCCTTTGGCGGACTCGGGCCAATGCAGATGTCCACCAGCAGTGACGGTGATGCACGTGGCGGGCATGACTGCCATCTTCTGCAGTATTTCTCACTTGACTCCTGACACTGCTGCCAGCTAGACCTCTACGACCTGAGCTGCTGTGTACTGCCTCTGGGAGCTATCATGCCACGTCCTGCAGGTGATAGGGCCCCTGCCATTACCCCTGAAATGCTGAAGAAGCTAGTGGAGGAGGACCTACCCCTGAATGTACAACTATATGGTGCACCAGAGGAGTAGATGAGTCCAATGTCATACCAATGTGTGATAGGTGTGGTGTTTGACGGTGTACCGTTAATGTAAACTGGTGGAGGTGTGGATGTGTGCAGATGGTATATTGTGAGGGTGTGTGAGTTGAAAGAATGGAATGTGTGCCAACCTGCTGTGACTGATGAGTTCTGTCCACTACTATTGGTATGGTGCATGTGGACATGATTTTCGCCTTTTGTCTGTGTCATTCATGCCGGTGAATGTCATCAGAAGAAGGGATTTGGCATGCCATTGTCAAGCAAGTGCAAACCCTAGGGGCCCACAGCTGGTGGAGCACCCACTGTAGGAAGCGGTGGGAAGACCTGAGACACTGGGCCCGGAAGATCGCTGAAGCCCAGCTGGGGATGTCCTCCCAATGAGGGAGGAGTGACCGTTGGGCCTTGACCCCCCTAATGGCCCACATTTTGGCGGTGGCCTACCCTGAGTTGGATGGGCATTTGAGGGCAGCACAGCAGCCACAAGGGGGTAAGTACTGATAGAACCCATGTACTCTCAGTACTGGAGCTGTGACAGTGTCATAGGTGCTACAGGTATATTGACTACTGGTTTTACATGGTACTCCAGTTACCTACATACAGACAGAGATGTGATCTTTGTATTGTTCATAGAAACATGTTGATCAACTGTGTCCAGAAAAATGTATGACTGCTTGTGGAGATGCACATGTGGCTGAGCCATATGTGTGACTCTACTCAGCCATACATATTTCTTAGCTGTTGTGACATCTTTCCCACCTAGTGTCCCCAGGTCCATTAATCCAAATGGTGTGTTATGTAGCTCTAAGGTGTCCAACCACTCCTATGACAGTGGATCTGCTCTATGTGCAACATTTGGTCTGACAGATCAGTTACAGGACTAGTTATCCTGTGTCCTGAAACAGTTGGAGACTTCATATGAGGCTGACATACAAATCAGGATTTTGGTATGGCCAATTTATATCTGTCCCTATGAGTTTTGAGGAGGTGTCCTCATCGTCATGTAATATTCATACAATGGGGAATGTGAAGTTTGAAAAGGTTGGAAATCCCACAATGGGGTACTCATGTTGTCTATTGGCCCTTAACATTTCATGGTATTACATTGACATGTTTACAAATAACTTGTATCTCAATCAATCAATCAATCAATCAGTGAATTTATAGAGCGCGCTATGTCCCCGACAGGGTTTCGAGGCGCTGGGGGGGGGGTGCTGCTAGCGTTCGAAGAGCCATGTCTTGAGGAGTCTCCTGAAGGTGAGGAGGTCCTGGGTCTGGCGTAGTGAGGTGGGGAGAGAGTTCCAGGTCTTGGTGGCGAGGAAGGAGAAGGATCTGCCGCCAGAGGTCTTGGGACGATGGCGAGGGCGAGGTTGGCAGAGCGGAGTTGACGTGTGGGGACGCAGAAGTTGAGTCTGGTGTTCAGGTAGGTGGGTCCGGTGTTGTGTAGTGCCTGGTGTGCATGGGTGAGGAGTTTGAAGGTGATCCTTTTATCCACAGGGAGCCAGTGGAGGTCCTTCAGGTGGGGGGAGATGTGACATCGGCAGGGTATGTCGAGGATCAGGCGGGCGGATGCGTTGGAGTCGTTTGATGTCTTTTGTTGGGATGCCTGTGTAGAGTGCGTTGCCGTAGTCAAGTCTGCTACTGACGAGGGCTTGAGTCACCGTCTTCCTGGTTCCTGTTGGAATCCACTTGAAGATCCTGCGGAGCATGCGGAGGGTGTTGAAACCAGAAGAGGAGACGGCGTTGATCTGTTTGGACATGGTGAGAGCAGAGTCGAGGACGAAGCTGAGGTTTCGTGCGTGGCTGGCTGGGGTGGGTGGGGGTCCGAGGGCGGTGGGCCACCAAGAGTCGTTCCAGGCCGAGTGGGTGCGTCCGAGGATGAGGACTTCCGTCTTGTCGGAGTTGAGCTTCAGGCAGCTGTTGCTCATCCACTCGGCGATGGATTTTAGTCCCTCGTGGAGGTTGGTTTTGGCGGTGAGCGGATCTTTGGTCAGGGAGAGGACGAGCTGGGTGTCGTCGGCATAGGAGATGATGCTAAGGTTGTGATGATGGGCCAGTTGTGCGAGGTGGGCCATGTAGACGTTGAACAACGTTGGGCTAAGAGAGGAGCCTTGGGGGACGCCGCAGATGAGGTTGGTGGCTTTTGAGCAGAAGGGTGAGTGTCGGACTCTCTGGGTTCTGTCGGAGAGGAAGGATGAGATCCAGTTGAGGGCTTTGTCTTGGATGCCGGCTTCGTGGAGACGGGTTAGCAGGGTGCGGTGGCAGACTGTGTCGAAAACGGCTGATAGGTCGAGGAGGATGAGGGCTGAGGTTTCGCCGTTGTCCATTTGTTGTCTGATGTCATCTGTGGCGGCGAGGAGTGCGGTCTCAGTGCTGTGGTTTCGTCTGAATCCAGATTGTGAGGGGTCTAGGATGGAGTTGTCTTCTAGGAAGTGGGCGAGCTGTGCGTTGACGATCTTCTCAATGACCTTCACTGGAAAAGGGAGGAGAGAGATCGGTCGGAAGTTTTTGAGATCGTTGGGGTCAGCCTTGGGTTTCTTGAGGAGGGGTTGGATTTCTGCGTGCTTCCAGCTGTCCGGGAAGGTGGCGGTGTTGAAGGAGAGGTTGATGATCTTGCGGAGTTTGGGGGCGATGGTGGCGTCGGCTTTGTTGAATACGTGATGTGGGCACGGGTCCGTGGGAGAGCCTGAGTGGATGGAATTCATGGTTGTTAGGGTTTCGGCGTCGTCTACTTGGGTCCAGGTGGTGAGGCGGCAGGCGTGGGCGGAGTCGTCGGGGGTGGGGTCTGGCGGAGGTGCGGTGTTGAAGCTGTCGTGGATGGCTGCGATTTTCTGGTGGAAGAAGGTGGAGAGATCGTTGCAGAGTTTCTGGGAGGGAGGGACGTCGTTGACGTTTGCGTTAGGGTTGGAGAGTTCCTTCACAATGCAGAAGAGTTCTTTGCAGTCGTGGGCGTTGTTGTTGAGGCGTTCTGTGAAGTGGGCGCGCTTGGCGAGTCAGATCCGTTGGTGGTGTTCACGGTTGGCGTCCTTGAGGGTAGCAAGGTTGTCGGGTGGGCGCTCGAGGATCCATTTCTTCTTGAGTTTCTGGCAGGTGCGTTTGGAGGTGGTCAGTTTGTCTGTGAACCAGGCTGTTTTTTTCTTTTCTTGGTTGGCGGTGGGTTTCTTGAGTGGGGCTAAGGTGTTGGCGCAGTTGAGGATCCATTGATGGAGGTTGATGGCGGCGGTGCTCGGGTCGGTGGGTTCGGGTGGTGGGTATTTGGCGAGTGTGCTGGTTAGTTGGTCTTGCATTTGTTGTAGGAAAGACAAGTGGCTAGGCTGCTTAACCCTTTGCCCAGTAGTATTGTCCATGCTAGCTACGCCACTGTCATACGTTTAAGAGTGCTACATATGCTATTTGCTACCTACATCGTGTCTCAATTGATACTTCATGCCTGATCATATATTGTAGTCTATTTTTTCCCAGACTTACCTTAGCTGATCTGACGCTGTTTGGACAGGTATGGTTTTGGCTTTGCTCATTTTAGCCTGATTTAATGGTATAGCAGATGTTCCATATCACATACACCTGTTGGTGTTGTGGGATATGTTATCAGTAAAATAGCTTTTGTCTAGGTGCATGTGCCATTCATGGGAACATTGGTTTTCAGTTGTGTAAGTGTTTAGTCTGGAGTTAGGTAGTGAGAATCACATGTCAGGGCAGCTGTAAGTGATGTAGGTGTACTCATGTTGTCATGTAGAGGCTCTGAATAAGCATGTCAGGTGGAATGTTATGAGCCCTTCTAGCACATTGCATGCTGTCCATAGTTTTGTTGCTGTAACTATGGTCTCTGTGATTGTCTGTGGATGTTTCATGTGCGCTAGATAGCCTCCAAAATTGCAGTACATGGAGTTGTTGTCTATGTGACAATGTATCTGAATAGTGAGTGCAAACTTTCCCGAAGAATCTTTCACTAGTATTTAGATAGATGTTTACCAAACATGGAATGTTAAAGTGTGATGGCCACTGCTTGGGACTTCCGCGTGCAGTGTATTTATCAGAGATTGTTGCCATTGTGTTAGTTATGTACTGAATGATCAGCTAGGCATGTGATTGGAGGGCAAGATGTTGTGTTGTATGTGAAGTGAGATAACTTTCTTTCATGGAACATGACCTTTGGTGATGGCCTGGGCAGATGTGGAGTTGGTGTAGGCATGATATTGTGTTACCTGTCACTTGCATTTCCATGGACTGATATGATGAGGGACAGTGATGAGCTGTATGTGAATTAAAGTTTTGCTTTATCAAGGCCATATTGTGCATGATGCCTTAGTGTTAATGGTAATTTGATGGGATGGTCAAGTAGTGCTCAAATAGTTGGCTTATGTTGTCGGTGAGTCAAATGACAAATGGGGAAGTTGGAAGTATTATCTTTGGACATGATGTAGGCTCTGAGGTGTTTTTAATTGGAACTTTCCTAGCAGGAGATGTATACCTACTATTGTGCTTGTTGCAATGTGTGTGTGTGAAGAATATGATGACCCTCTCTCTCTGTTTGTGTGCATCGGCATCAGCAGGCGAAGGAGACGGGACACAGGCGAGTGGGAAGCCGCTGGCCACTGGACCCGGAGTGCTGAGAACATCGACAGCGAGGGACCCAGTGGCCCGGAGGGCGAGGGGAGTGCCATGGGGAGACAGAATCGATGCCAACATCCTCAGAATCCTCCTCCAGCGGACCCTCCCTGGCAGTGGCGGACCCATCTGGGACCACCCCAGCACCATCATTGCCCGCCAGCCCTCTTTCCACCACTACCCTTCCTGTAGCTTCCCACCCAGTTGGTTGTGCCCGCTCTCCCAAGAGCCCCTGCCCCTGTCAGCAGTGCTGCCCTCAATGAGGAGGCTATTGCACTCCTGAGGTCAATTCTGTGGGTCAGTCGACCATTGTAAATGCTATCCAGGGACTTGCAACTCAAGTCCAACAGAGTAATGCATTCCTGGAGGGCATTCACGGTGCACTGGCTGGCCTAAAGAAATCCTTTCAGGCTCTGGCCTCCACACTGACGACAGCCAGTCACCCGTTGTCTTCCGCCCCCCCCTCCACCTTCCTCTTCCCAATACCAAACCCATATTCCCTGACCCAGCCAAAGCACAGACAGACAAGCATGCATCCATCTCAACATCCAGGGATAGCTCAGACAAACATAAACACCACAAGACACACCACCGGCATCGACACAAGCAACATACACCTGCAGACACATCACCAGTCACAACCTGCCCTGACACCCCGACCACACCCAGCATCACAGACACAACACCTGCACACCTGGAGACACCACATTCACAGATCCAGCCACTATACCTATCTTACACACAGACAGCATGACAGCAGACCCTCAGACATCCACCCCAGTCACCACATCTGCAGACACCACAACCACAGACACGCCTACATGCAGCACATCCACCATATGTGCAGTCACCATCCCAACAGACACCCACCAACCACAGCATCCCCCAGCACCTCCACTCCCCTCCTCCCAAGACACATAAAAGCCCACACACACCCACCCAACAAACACCCACATGCATACCTTGCACAAACATGCACCACAGATATCCACAACACCACCTTAGACAACCACTCCCTCTCCCTCTACACCCAAACCCTTTTGCCATGACCGTCCCGTGTGTCAAAGAAAGCTTTCCTCTCGGAGTTCGCACTTTTCTCTACTCCTCTCCCACCCCGTGATACCCCTAAGCATTTTGTGTCCCTCCCCAGGTTTGGCCCTTCCACCTCCAAGGCCTCCCCTGCCAGCTGCAGGTACCCATGCCCCTCCCTCGCCAAGAAGTCAACTGCTCCCAAGAGTACCCAATCCTCCCCTAAGCCTTGACCTAAGCCCCCAACAAGCCCAAACCCAAATGTCCCCCTCCCAATCCAAAGCCCAAAATCCCCCTCTAATCCCTGAAGTGCTTGTCTGGCAACTTGATGTCCCTACATGTGAAGGTTACATGGCAGTCAGGAGTCACATTGGGGGCACACACATGTGCTTTGTGTGCATGTTGCACAATATTGTCTTGGACTGGCCTGTGGCCTTGGACATTTTAACATAATATATTCAAATATTACATATTTGGACCAACCTATTGTTGGTTTCAATGTTACATCTTTGTCCTGCATTTCTTTTCTTAGGACAGATTTGTTCTTAGCTGACATTGTTTATATGTGAGTATTTGTGTGTCAGTGGTGGTTGTGCTACCTGTTTTGTCTGGGAGCATGTGAGGTTGTGTGCAGGGAATTTGCCCACCAGTGATGGGTGTGTGTTGTGTGATGGGCATGTTGTATATTGGGAACATGTTGGGATGGTATTGAGTGGTGTTTGTTTTGACATGTGTTTGATGCAGTGTTGTGTGCCTTTATGTGCTTGGACTGTGTGCGAGTGTGTGTGGTGAATTGTATGTCAGATACATTGTGGTTTGTGTTTGCGGTATGCTTTGTTGTATGGTTAAGTGATAGTGTGTGTTCGTTCCCTTGTGGTGGTATGTGGTGTTGTATGTATGATTTGACAAGGGGTAGAGTCTATTGTGGGTGCTTGCCAATGCTTTGCTGGTGTTGCGGTTGTGGTATAGTAGTGTTGTTTGGTGGTGTTGTGTATTGTTGTGTGTGACTGTGCTAGTGCTATGTATCTGGGGGTTGGTGTGTGTTTTTGACGTGTGTGTGATGGCCGTAGTGTGTACTATGTATGTGCGGGTGTATATGTGGATGTCTGTGAGTGAGTGTGATGTTATGTGTGTGAGACACCCTCGCCACCAATTCTCGATTTGTATGTTGTGTGTGCGTAGGTACTTTGCCATTTTACAACAGTGACAGATAAGTGTGTATGTACTCAGGGTTGCTATCGTCATCGTCATTGCTGGTTCCAAAGTCGTTGGGCGAGCAGGAGCAGCTGGAAGACGTGTAGTTCTGGTTCCATGGCGACTCCAGATGAGTATGGCTTTCTGAAGGTGAAAGTCTTCTTTTATACGGTTGGTTTCCGCCTGGGTTTCTGTGGTGGTACGACCACGACGGACACCTTGGTGGTGTGTGCTGCATCGTAATCTGTCTGGCGGAATCATGGTCTGCAGGTGGCTACTGTTGTCCGTGGCAGGAAAACCGCAGTGGTGGTGCCAGCAGTGGTTTGGCTGTATTCTGTTTTGAATACCGCCATGGTCATATATTTGCGGTTTTCTCACCACCTGTTGGTTGTATGACTGCCACCACCAACATGGTCCGAAGACTGCCACACTCGTAATGCCCCCATAATGTCAGGGCTGTCTGAGCTACAGTTCTCAGGAGGCTTGAAATTGCTGCATTTGCTGAAGAAGCAGAATATATCTTGGATTTCTGGGTATAACCTCCCTCATGTTCCACAGCTTATTTGCTAGGCAATTGTGATACACTATTACTGCAGCAAAGTCCTTACTACATGCATCTTAGAATTCCCTTGCCAAGACTTGTTGCTTTCTAAGGATTTGTATTGGTGAACATTGGGAAAAGAGAGCTGCATTCATAAACGTGTTGTTAATGAAAATTAACTTTTACTATTTCACAGTTCTCTCAGTTCTTCATAGACTTTAGGTTGTTATTTTATGCTAATGGTTTTATGTGACAGAATAGGATGATTCCCTGAATGGACGATCTGGCATGTGCATTAAAGAATGTCATGCATGCGTTCTAAGAAAGTTAAGTGAAAACTAATACCACATCTTCCATAAAAGAGACAAACTGACGACGCTTGACTTTTCAGGAAATGCCAGTTACAGAGAGTTTGTTACAAAACAATACTGCTAAGATGTCTACTACACAGTGCAGACTGTCCTGTGTGTCTGATTTTTCTCTTATCCAATCTCCTTTTCCCAGCTTGTAACACAGAAATGGAAAAGTGCATCACTCTTGTGATTTTGAGTACAAAGGTTACTGCATCATGACCGTTTGTTGCTGTTTTGCTTTTTTGGATATGGCTTTGGCTTTGGTGTGCTGTCTGGTTGAGTATCTTCTTGGGGGTTGTTCCAGTGTTATGGCTTATTGTGGGGGCTCTGCTGTTGAATCTCCTTCCTTGCCTGCCCCTGGTCTGTTGGTTCAGCCTGACTTAGGTGAATTGGGGCTCTGTCAGACCCTTTGATCCTCCCTTGTTTCCTTGACATTCAGGCTGGGCTGTTTGGCCTTTCCACTCTTTCTTTGGTCATGATACCTCACTGTTTGTGGAATTCATTGTAGTGCTTCTGTCTGAGGTTGATTCCTCACCGTGGTGACCTAAGTGCTTGAGCTCATGATATGGGTTGTTTGGTGAGTTGGATCCTGGTGTGTCTCTTGATACTTATTGGTGGGTTGTTGTTCCTTTAGTAGCACTGCATCAGGGACCTGGCACTTCCTAACGTCAGTCCTTCTTGTCTTCTGTACAGAAGGTCATGGGATGGAGGTCCATGTGTAGCCTTACGGGACAAAGGTTAATGTGTACTTTTTCGGTACCAAAGTGTTTGCCTTTCTCCAAGATGAAAATTGTCTTTAAAGAGAAAGAAATAGGACAAAGAAGAATTGGAATTAGACTAATGAGGATTGCATGTAAGTAATCAGACCATTTTCTGACATTGTTAACTGCATGGAACTAATGCAAGAATATATTTAGGTATATATATATATATCTATATATATATATCTATATATATATATATATATATATACATATATATATATATATATATATGATATACATAGTCACTGAAAAAACAAAGGTTAAAGTAACATTATAGCTAGGTGTGAAAATATATCTGTTTGTAGTTTAAAAAATCCTTACAAAATCACAAAATATAAAAAAGGTTATACTGATGTATATGTCAATGGCAACATTGAAGTTTTTAACTCAAACAACCACAGAAGTTCACCAGTTATAGTTAGCAGAGCTAGCTATAACTTGCACCCCTACCATGCACTGCTTATGGCCTTGCATATAACATAATTTATGACATCACTGATGATATCCCAAATTGATGACATCACCGATAACATCATGCAATGAGTGTGTTAGTTTGTTTTGCAGTTTACAAGACAGAAGTGGATGCTACATTGCAACAGTTTAAGGGTAGTTGTGCTCTGTTCAATGTCCTAGATGTATGACAAATAATGAAAGGTCTGACACACAGGCAAGCAATTATGATTAAACCATTGATTGTGCAAGAAATCCAGATGAAACATTATTTGAAACACAACTGATTATCATATGATGACCAATTAGAATTATTTTCCTAGTTTAACCCCTTTGATATGTGACTCAAGAGACACTGTTATGAAAAGCCACATGTTAGAAATGGGGTCTCTAGTTGGCAGAGGTACACCCTTGTCCAAATAGGGACCAGAATCCTAATAAGGGTAAGTCACACACAATCCAAATTATCCTATGCCCACCCTTTGGTAGCTTGGCACTGAGCAATCAGGTTTAACTTAGAAGGCAATGTGTAAAGTATTTGTGCAATAAGTCATGCAATAGCACAGTGAGAACACCACAGAAAGACACTTCACAGGTCTAGAAAAATATAAGATATTTATCTGATTAAAATAAGGTCAAAACAATCCAGATTTGATAATCACAAGTTGAAATATTACCTTTTGTAATGATAAGAAGAGTCTTTAGTTCTTAAAAACAACAATGGTTTCTTATTAGCACAAGGTATCTGATTTGCGTCACAATTACACGCACGAAGACCGCAGAGGAGGAGAGGTGTGGAAAAAGGTAGGTGTGCGTTGGTTTTCCGGGCGCACACAGACGATGCATTGATTCTTTTTCCATGCGGCAAGGGCTTTGCATCGATTTCCGGCGTGCAGGCTTGAATCCTCTTTGTGAAGCGGGGTCTTTTGACTCCCAGGGACGATGCATGGAAATCCTGGGCTTGCAGGATGAAGTCACAGCTGTTGCGTCGATCCAATGGATGATGCGGTGGAATTTCTGCCACACGGCTGGCGCTGCGTTGATTCCTCTCGCAGGAAGTCAGGCTGCGTTGTTCCAGCTCGGTGATGCGTCGATCCAGTGGGCTGTGCGTCAAAGTTCCGGTTGCAACATTGGCGCTGCGTTGTGATTTTCTCACCGCTGGACAGGCTGTGTGTCGATTCCGGTAGGCTGTGGTTCGATTTTCACCAAACAAGGAGTTTCCTTGCAGAGATGAAGTAATTTTGGCCCTGAGACTTCAGGAACAGGAGGCAAGCTCAATCCACGCCCTTTGAGAACACTTTTCAGCACAGCCAGGGACCAGCAAGGCAGCAGGGCAACAGCAAGGCAGCAGTCCTTTACAGCAAAGCAGTCCAGGTAAGTCATTTTGGCAGCCAGGCAGCTTCTCTTAGTAGGTTGCTGGTTCTGGTGCAGAGTGTCTGTTTTAATTTATTTTTGACTGAGCCAAAATATACACACTGAAAGGAGTCTAGAAGATTCTCTGGAATGCACTTTTTAATTTGAAGAAGACATTTATTATAGCCTTTTTGCAAGGTTCGTGAAGGAAGGTTTGAATAGTAAAAAGTGTACTTTCAAAATGTGCAACTGTTAGAAATGGGGTCTTTGGTTGACAGTCAGGTTACCCCCTCACTCAAGGACCCTCACTCTAGTCAGGGAAAAAGAGAATCACCCTCAGCTAACCCCTGCTTACCTCCTTGGTAGCTTGGCAGAGCAGTAGGCTTAACTTCAGGTGCTAGGTGTAAAGTATTTGTACCAACACAGACAGTAACTTAATGAAAACACTACAAAATGACACAACACAGGTTTAGAAAAAAAATATTTACCTAAACAAAACAAGACAAAAACAACAAAAGACCACCATACACAAGTCAAGTTATTAATAAAAATGCTAAAAGAGTCTTTAAGTAGTTTTAAACACACACTAACACTAGCGTGAAAAAGTACCTGGGGTGCGTAAAAAATAACCCTGCACGGGCGAGTGCGCATCAAAAAAAGGCTTGCGATGCATTGATTCCACTCACGAGCGGTACTGTGCATCGTTTTCTCCTTTCGCCGGGTCGGGCGCTTTGTTTCTTCTCTCCACAGGAGAGCGATGCGTCGATCCGGTCAACACTCTCAGGTCCGGGCAGGCCTTGCGTTGTTTTTACACACCCAGTGATGCTTGAGTCAGAAATCTGCCCGCAAGATGATCCGAAAACAACGTAGCACGGGTTGCGATCTCCCAGCCTCCGTCAGCGATGCTGCGCGTCATTTCTCCTGCTCCCTGCGTCAATTCTTTGGTCTCTTTTCCAGCAAGCGTCGATTCTTAGTCGAAAAGCTGGCGGCGCGTCGTGTCTTCAGCCGCAGATCGGAATCATGTCGATCTTTTCCCCGCACGGCACTCTGTGCGTGGATTTCCTTTTCTTTAGGCTGCAAGCTTCTCCTTTCAGGGTCCCAGGAACTGGATGGGCACCACAGGGCAGAATAGGA
The DNA here is from genome assembly GCF_031143425.1 of Pleurodeles waltl. Classification (NCBI taxonomy): domain Eukaryota; kingdom Metazoa; phylum Chordata; class Amphibia; order Caudata; family Salamandridae; genus Pleurodeles; species Pleurodeles waltl. The sequence goes on from NC_090438.1 coordinate 77,480,942, forward strand.
GTCTCTCCAGAGACTCCAGGTGCTGGCAGAGAGAAGTCTTTGCTGTCCCTGAGACTTCAAACAACAGGAGGCAAGCTCTAAATCAAGCCCTCGGAGAGTTCTTCTCAAGATGGAAGGCACACAAAGTCCAGTCTTTGCCCTCTTACTGTGGTAGAAGCAGCAACTGCAGGATAGCTCCACAAAGCACAGTCACAGGCAGGACAGCTCTTCTTCCTCAGCTCTTCAGCTCTTCTCCAGACAGAGGTTCCTCTTGTTTCCAGAAGGGTTTCTAAAGTCTGTGGTTTTGGGTGACCTTCTTATACCCAATTTCTCCTTTGAAGTAGGCCTACTTCAAAGTAAAGTCTCTTTTGAATGTGAAATCCTGCCTTGCCCAGGCCAGGCCCCAAACACTCACCAGGGTGTTGGAGACTGCATTGTGTGAGGGCAGGCACAGCCCTTTCAGGTGTGAGTGACTAATCCTCCCCTCCCTCCTAGCACAGATCATCAGGATATGCAGGCTACACCCCAGCTCCTTTTATGTCACTGTCTAGTGTGAGGTGCAACCAGCCCAACTGTCAAACTGACCCAGACAGGGAATCCACAAACAGGCAGAGTCACGGAAATGGTATAAGCAAGAAAATGCTCACTTTCTAAAAGTGGCATTTTCAAACACACAATCTTAAAATCAACTTTACTAAAAGATTTTTTTTTTAATTGTGAGCTCAGACACCCCAAACTCCACAAGTCCATCCGCTCCCAAAGGGAATCTACACTTTAATCAGATTAAAAGGTAGTCCCCATGTTAACCTATGAAAGGGACAGGCCTTGCAACAGTGAAAAATGAATTTAGCAATATTTCACTGTCAGGACATATAAAACACATTACTGTATGTCCTACCTTAACCATACACTGCACCCTGCCCTTGGGGCTACCTAGGGCCTACCTTAGGGGTGTCTGACATGTAAGAAAAGGGAAGGTTTAGGTCTGGCACGTGGGTACACTTACCAAGTCGAATTTACAGTTAAAACTGCACAAACAGACACTGCAGTGGCAGGTCTGAGACATGATTACAGAGCTACTTATGTGGGTGGCACAACCAGTGCTGCAGGCCCACTAGTAGCATTTGATTTACAGGCCCTGGCACCTCTAGTGCACTTTACTAGGAACTTACTAGTAAACCAAATATGCCAATCAAGGATAAGCCAGTTACATACACATTTTGTAAACGAGCACTTGCACTTTAGCACTGGTTAGCAGTGGTAAAGTGACCATAGTAACAAAAACAGTAACATCAGAGTCCAGCACACATCAACAACCTGGGGAACAGAGGCAAAAAGTTAAGGGAGACCACGCCAAGGATGAAAAGTCTAACAGCAACAATAACATGAGACTATGAGGGTCATTCTGACCCTGGCGGCCGGTGGCCGCCAGGGCCACCGACCACGGGAGCACCGCCAACAGGCTGGCGGTGCTCCAATGAGCATTCTGACCGCGGCGGTTCAGCCGCGGTCAGAAGCGGAAAGTCAGCGGTCTCCCGCTGACTTTCCGCTGCTCATTGGAATCCTCCATGGCTGCGGAGCGCGCTCCGCAGCCATGAGGATTCTGACCCCCCCTACCGCCATCCAGTTCATGGCGGGAAAGCCGCCATGAACCGGATGGCGGTAGGGGGGGTCGCGGGGCCCCTGGGGCCTCCTGCCGTGCCCATGCCAATGGCATGGGCACGGCAGGGGCCCCCGTAAGAGGGCCCCAAAATGTATTTCACTGTCTGCCTTGCAGACAGTGAAATACGCGACGGGTGCAGTAGCACCCGTCGCACCTTCCCACTCCGCCGGCTCGATTACGAGCCGGCATCCTCGTGGGAAGGTCGTTTTCCCCTGGGCTGGCGGGCGGTTTAACTGGAACCGCCCGCCAGCCCAGGGGAAAACTCGTAATACCCGCCGCGGTCTTTTGACCACGGTGCGGTAATTTGGAGGGCGGGATCCTGGCGGGCAGCCTCCGCCGCCCGCCAGGGTCATAATGAGGCCCTATGTGTAAAGACTCTTCAATCTCTAATTAGCAAATATATATATGCAAGATACAAACACTTATATTGATATATTGATATATATTCATGCACAATGCAAAGCAAATAATTTACACAATTTCATCACTGTAGGGCCTGTCAGATTCTTCATCTTTCTCATGCCAGCAAGAAGATGACCCTGTTCAACTGCGAGAAAGAGAGCTCCACCCTCACGGGACAGGTGTCAGGCATTTGACATCTAAATCCTGACCGAGGTCTCGGAATCCACAGCTGCAGAGCAGGGACATCTTTTATATGTTAAAGAACCGGAGAAGGGGCATTGTAGAAAACACCCTCCCATAAAAAAAGAAATATTCTAAAATGCTGGCTAGTTTAGGTAAGCTTTGAAAGAAATGTGTTGGGATCTGGCCAAAAACCCAAAGCACCCCTCACCAAGTCAAACTATTCCCTGATTGCATTATAAACATCAGTCTTGTACATTCTTATCGTGCTGACTGCCTAACTCCTCCATATTATGTACTAGTTCTTAGGTGATAATATGTCCTAGCTCTTCGGTGAGAAAGAGAACACGCAGATATAGTAAACACGTTGCATAACATGTTTGTACGGAAAAGTACTCGCACCTCTAATGTGGCGGTGAAGCTAAGCTGAACACCAAATAGAGTCTAGGCTGAATACAAAAGAGAGTTTATAACTAGTGACCACTAAAGTAACAGTGGGCAGCTAAGCCAGGTGCAAAGTGATGCAACACAAAGTCAGTGGTCAACACACAAATATCACTACATTCCACCCTTTGGTCATTGAGTCGTGTAGCCTACAGGTTTAAAATAAACTTTTTTCAGTCTAAACATTGCAAGCAAATTAGTAATACATTGTACACAGCAACATAATGATATAATAAGAACTAATGCTACAAAAATTCCACCAAAAACTTTGCGTAATTGTCAGAAATCAGGTAACCATTGAAATAACCAGTCCCACCATCCCTTATCTACATCCTGCTTTACCCCTTTCACTAATGTATGTAGGGTATCAATGTGGGCCTGAATAGATTTAGAGTGGGCAGAAAGATAAAAACAACACATCCCTTCAAATTCATTGCAACCATGATTATGTTTTAGCAAAAGATAGTCTATGGCAGCTCTATTTTGTAATGCAGCTTTCCTGGTACCACGTACAAAAATTCAGATAAAGCAGTAGAAGTATGGTTAATATTTTTAAATATTAGACAAGCTAACCTATTGAACACCCTGGTATTGTATGCAGCTAAGCCAGGCACACCTACAATGGAAAGACTTAAGCTTAGATACTCTGATTGGGATAATAATTGAACATCTGAATAACAATTTTCATCTAGTTGCATAGTGTCTGTAGGATAACGAGTATATATAGAGTTAGAGTCCCACACGTGTGAAAGTACACGGCCCGTCCGTTATGTTAGCTGGAATATAAGTGAAGGTCAGGTTTCCACACGAAAACAGCCAGCCAGCTGGCAACTTGACATGTTTAATGTGACTGGCAGCAGTCACTAGATGACGACAAACCATAAGATTCAACATATTTTTGCAATGCCTATCCGTTCAGTAAAAGCACAAAACTCTGTGTTCCCACAGTAAGTTTTGAGAGGTTGATGTTTTCTTTTCTAAGCTCAATTGAATGCATTTTCCAATGTCACAAGAATTGCAGGACATGTAGTAACACACGTCACCGGTAGTAATGTTGTAGGTAATTATCTGAGATTGTCCCACTTTTCATTGGTTGTTTCCTGACAGTCCCTGCAATACTCGTAGGGGCTGAAGTGGCTTTCAACATCATGATCTTGCACACCTTTATCGCAGTTAGTAGCACTGAAAATATCTAACAAGATGCTGTAGGAAAGTACCATCTTGCTTGGCATGTTACCCCCATATTTCACTGTATATATGTTGTTTTAGTCTATGTGTCACTGGGACCCTGCCAGGCAGGACCCCAGTGCTCATAAGTGTGCCCTGTATGTGTTCCCTGTGTGATTACTAACTGTCTCACTGAGGCTCTGCTAACCAGAACCTCAGTGGTTATGCTCTCTCTGCTTTCCAAATTGTCACTAACAGGCTAGTGACCAATTTCACCAATTTACATTGGCATACTGGAACATCCTTATAATTCCGTAGTATATGATACTGAGGTACCCAGGGAATTGGGGTTGCAGGAGATCCCTATGGGCTGCAGCATTTCTTTTGCCACCCATAGGGAGATCTGACTATTCTTACACAGGCCTGCCAGTGCAGCCTGAGTGAAATAACGTCCACGTTATTTCACAGCCATTTACCATTGCACTTAAGTAACTTATAAGTCACCTATATGTCTAACCTTCACCTGGTGAAGGTTGGGTGCAAAGTTACTTAGTGTGTGGGCACCCTGGCACTAGCCAAGGTGCCCCCACATTGTTCAGGGCAAATTCCCCGGACTTTGTGAGTGCGGGGACACCATTACACGCGTGCACTATACATAGGTCACTACCTATATAGAGCGTCACAATGGTAACTCCGAACATGGCCATGTAACATGTCTAAGATCATGGAATTGTCACCCCAATGCCATTCAGGAATTGGGGAGACAATTCCATGATCCCCGGGTCTCTAGCACAGAACCCGGGTACTGCCAAACTGCCTTTCCGGGGTCTCCACTGCAGCTGCTGCTGCTGCCAAACCCTCAGACAGGTTTCTGCCCTCCTGGGGTCCAGGCAGCCCTGGCCCAGGAAGGCAGAACAAAGGATTTCCGATGAGAGAGGGTGTGACACCCTCTCCCTTTGGAAATAGGTGTGATGGCTGGGAAGGAGTAGCCTCCCCCAGCCTCTGGAAATACTTTGATGGGCACAGATGCTGCCCATCTCTGCATAAGCCAGTCTACACCGGTTTAGGGATCCCCCAGCCCTGCTCTGGCGCAAAACTGGACAAAGGAAAGGGGAGTGACCACTACCCTGACCTGCACCTCCCAGGGGAGGTGCCCAGAGCTCCTCCAGTGTGCCCCAGACCTCTGCCATCTTGGAAACAGAGGTGTTGCTGGCACACTGGACTGCTCTGAGTGGCCAGTGCCATCAGGTGACGTCAGAGACTCTTTCTGATAGGCTCTTACCTTTCTTACTAGCCTATCCTCCTTCCTAGGTAGCCAAACCTCCTTTTCTGGCTATTTAGGATCTGTGCTTTGGGGAATAATTTCAGATACCGAATGCAAGAGCTCACCAGAGTTTCTCTGCATCTCCCTCTTCACCTTCTGCCAAAGGATCGACCGATGACTGCTCAGGACACCTGCAAAACCGCAACAAAGTAGCAAAGATGACTACTGCAACCTTGTATCGCTTCATCCTGCCAGCTTTCTCGCCTGTTTCCTGGTGGTGCATGTTCTGGGGGTAGCCTGCCTCCTTCTTGCACCAGGAGCTCTGAAGAAATCTCCTGTGGGTCGACGGAATCTTCACCCTGCAAACGCAGGCAACAAAAGACTGCATCACTGGTCCTCTGGGTCCCCTCTCAGCACGACGAGCGTGGTCCCTGGAACTCAGCAACTCTGTCCAAGTGACTCCCACAGTCCAGTGACTCTTCAGTCTAAGTTTGGTGGAGGTAAGTCCTTGCCTCCCCACGCTAGACTGCATTGCTGGGTACTGTGTGATTTGCAGCTGCTCTGGCTCCTGTGCACTCTTCCAGGATTTCCTTTCTGCACAGCCAAGCCTAGGTCCCCGACACTCTAACCTGCAGTGCACAACCTTCTGAGTTGTCCTCCGGCGTTGTGGGACACCCTTTTGTGACTTCGGGTGGACTCTGGTTCAGTCCTCTTCTAAGTGCCTGTTCCGGTACTTCTGCGGGTGCTGCCTGCTTCTGTGAGGGCTCCCTGACTTGCTGGGTGCCCCCTCTGTCTCCTCATCCAAGTGGCGACATCCTGGTCCCTCCTGGGCCACAGCAGCATCCAAAAAACCTAACTGCGACCCTTGCAGCTAGCAAGGCTTGTTTGTGGTCTTTCTGCGTGGGAACACCTCTGCAAGCTTCTTCACGACGTGGGGCATCCATCCTCCAAAGGGGAAGTTCCTAGTCCTCTTCGTTCTTGCAAAACACCAAGCTTCTTCCATCCGGTGGCAGCTTCCTTGCACCCTCAGCTGGCATTTCCTGGACTCCTGCCCACCCTTGACACTGTCGCAACTCTTGGACTTGGTCCCCTTGTCTTACAGGTACTCAGGTCCGGAAATACACTGTTGTTGCATTGCTGGTGTTTGTTTTCCTTGCAGAATCCCCCTATCACAACTTCTGTGCTCTCTGGGGGTTGTAGGTGCACTTTACACCTACCTTACAGGGTCTTGGGGTGTGCTATTTTTCTAACCCTCACTGTTTTCTTACAGTCCCAGTGACCCTCTACAAGCTCACATAGGTTTGGGGTCCATTTGTGGTTCGCATTCCACTTTTGGAGTATATGGTTTGTGTTGCCCCTATACCTATGTGCTCCTATTGTAATCTATTGTACTTTACACTGCTTGCATTACTTCCTTTTGCTATTTGTGAGAAAACAGGGCTGATTGCAGAGGCCCCATAACTTTTTGCCCCCATTTTCCACTTTTTGCTGGTGTTTTCCTGACTTTAAAGGTGCCCTGGGTACTGCTAACCAGTCCCAGGCCTGTGCTCTGTGTAAAATGGATATGCAAATTAGGCTAATTATAAGTGGCTAAGTTAACCTACCTATAAGTCCCTAGTATATGGTTGGGCATGTAGGTTTAGGGACCACAGCATAGGTGGTGCACACCTAGGTGCATTGCTGAGGTGCCCAGTGTCATTTTAAAAGCAAGCCTGCCTTGCTGGCTGCTTTTAAATTAAAGTTATATGCAAATTCGACTTTGGAATTAAAGGTACTTCCAAAGTCTTAAACTACCTTATTTTTACATATAAGTCACCCCTAAGGTGTGCCCTATGTGCCCCTAGGGCTGGGTGCCATGTAACTATAAGCAGGGACTTTATAAAAATAGATTTATAAGCCCTGGTGAGGTAAAAACAGCCAAATTCGTTTTTCCCTCATTGAAGTAAATGACCTTCATAGGCTAGAATGGGCAGACTTTATTTTAAATTTTAAAGTCTCCTTAAATGTTGCATACCAAGAATTTGGTATCAAATTAATTGTTGTAATAAATCCTACAACTTCCAGTTGTTGGATTTAATATAACTAGTTCAGGTAAAAAGTTTAGACTTTACCTAAAAAGTTGCCAATTTCAGCTCTGCATTGTTTTTGCTGCTGTGCTCTGATTGGCCAACCTGCAGCAGCTTCTGCCAGGCTGCCTTGATGAGGTGTGAAGTGGCCAGACTTCACACAAAGGAATGTGCTTGGGGGAGAGAATCTCCCCTCAGCAGATGGTGAGGCAGGAAGGGGGAGGGCTGCCAAACTGGTCTTCAAAGGCAGAGAAGGACATTTGCAGCACCCAGCAACACCCCCACATCCTGCAACCCCAGACAGCTAGGTGCCCCCTTGATTAGATTAGGAGAGGGCAGGAGAGGGGTGTGTTTATGATTTTTAGCCACACCAGTGGGTGGGCTCAGCCAGATGTAACCTCCAAAAATCAGATTCATCCATGTTGGATTTTTAGAGACTGTTGCCTTCTGGGATGGATTTTTGCCACACTTCCCAGGAAGTGGTCATCACAGGGGGACGACCCTGTCCCTGATTGGAGAACCAGGGCCCCCCTGCTTTTCACCCAGGAGCAAGGATAAAACTGGCAGACCTGCACCCACACCTCAGATCCCCTCCAGAATTCAACAAGAAAGGAACTAAAGAAGAAGAAGGACTGCCCTGCTGGACCCCTGGCCTGCACCTGGACCCTGCACTCAGAAGGACTGCACCAGCTGCACACTTGGGCTTCACCACAAGAAGGACTTTGCCTGGCTTCAACTGGTTCAAGGAGGGACTCCCTGTTTGCTACAGGTGAAAAATTGCTAAACCAGAGTCTCCTGCACCAACTCCTGAAGAAAGCGACCAGCTAACCACTGTCCAGTGGCCAAAAAGGAGTTTGCGCCAGGTGCATTCTGGGAGTTGAAGTCCGCACCCCCCAAGGACCATCACAGAACTTCTGGACCCTTGGGGTGAGCTGTGGACCCCAAAAGAACCTTAAAAGAACATCTGGGTGAAGCCCCAGAAGTTTGGAAAAGATTTGAGAATTTTTGGAAAAAAGCTCCAGAGAGGGACCGACCCGCCGCGGAAATTCTAGCCGGCTTGCCTCAACAGCGACCCGGCCTGACTTCGTGGTTCATCCCGGTAAAGAAAAACATCCAAAAAAGAGACTAAGTCTGAACGTAAAAAGTTGACCGGGACCTCCCAGCCATCGTATCCGAGAAGGGCTCCATGGACGTCGGATCAAGATCCAGGTTTACCCCGGTCGAAGGATTTTCATCTCGAAAAAACGACTAAGTCCGAAGGTAAAAGTCTCCACCGAGGAAACCCACATCGCGTATCCGGACAAGGGCTCCAGGAGGTCGGATTCAACTGGCAGGTTCGTCCCGGTGAAGAAAAACTTCAAAATAAAGACTAAGTCAGAAGGTAACTTTTTAACCGAGGCCTCCCGCGACCTGTAGCCGAGCAGGGCTCCATCGCAGTCGGCCTGAAAGTTTGACTTTGCCCCGGTCGAGGTGCAACCAGATGACCCGATTGGCGCTTTTTGTTTCTAAGCGCTAGAAAAGTAATAATTCTTTAAAAATTCATATCTCCGGTTCCCCTGAACCGATTTTAATCGTTGTTGTGTCATTTTAAAGATAAAAATATAAACTATTTTTATAAATTGGTTTTGGATTTTTAAACTGTTTCCTGTGTTTTATTTAATTACTGTTTTGTGATATTTGAATGCTTTACACTTTGTCTCCTAAGTTAAGCCTTGACGCTCGTTGCCAAGCTACCAAGGGTTGAGCTGGGATTAATTTACTGAGACCTAACTGTACCTATGTGGAGGTTAGTGGCTTGTTGCTAGGTGTAGGTACCTACCTGCCCTACCAATAACCCATTTTCCAACATAATTGGAAACAGCGACGGGATCCTGTACTTGTGTTCAATATCACGTTACAGTTTTAGGTAAAACAAATTAAAAATCCTTTAAATTGTCCTAGTGCAAAAAATGTTTTTAATTTTTAATTTGGATTAATTTCAATTATTGAATTTTTGTAATTTTTCTAAATGCTTGTTTCCAATTTTTGCAAAATGTTTTTGTTGACACAAAACTAGGGAACCATGGAGCTTGATCTGGCTAGCCTACCCACACTGACAGTAGTCCAGCTTAGGGGGTTGTGTATTGAAAGATGGTTGCCTGCAACCACTGACCTCAGGAAGCAAATCCTGATCACATCCCTGACAGCATGGGCTGAGGCCCAAGAGGTAGAGTCAGAAGAAGCTCCAGAGGAGGGAGAAAGAAGGGAGGATGCAAGCTCTAACCACTCAGGGGAGGGAAGGCATCTGAGCCCAAGTGAGGATGAGGAAGAACGGTCCTCAGTAAATACAGTCACTAGGGGCAGATCCAAAGCTAGTGGTGGGAAGGGGGTCCTTTCAGGAGGAGAGAACCCATCCATCAGAGAAAGAGAGCTGGAGGCCCAGCTAGCATACATAGCTTTGGAAGCAGAGAAGCTGGCCCTAGAAAAGAAAAAGTGGGCATACAAAGAGAAAAGAGATGGAAGCAGCGATAAAGAAGCTGAGGTGTCCATGGGTGGGGGAGTTTGCCCCAGATTACCCAAGGGGGTAGTCCCTGCTTATGTAGAGGGGGATGACATAGATAAGTGGCTCGGGGCCTTTGAGAGGGCACTCCAAATGAGAAGGGTTAGGCCTCAATACTGGGGTTCTCTTTTGTGGGAGTTGGTCCCCAACTCAGGGAGGGATAGGCTTCTGACCTTAAGGGGGGAGGAGGCAGATTCATACCCTAGTATGAAGAGGTGCTTAGCCAAGAAGTTTGGTCTGACCCCAGAGCAATATAGATGAAGTTCAGGGACACCCAGAAGGTCAGTACCCAGTCTTGGGTTGACTTTGTGGACATTTCACTAAAGGCACTAGAGGGCTGGATTATTGGTAACAAAGTAGATACTTATGAGGGGTTATACAATCTGATCATGAGAGAGCACATCTTGACCAATTGTACCCAAGAAAGGTTACGCCAGCATCTAGTGGACTCTAAGCAGACCAACCCTAGAGAGCTAGGGGAGGCAGCTGATGAGTGGTTGAGAACCAGGGTGGTTGTCAAGTCCCAGGGGGGAGACTCCAAGAAGGGGGGGACAGGTCCTCAAAAACCTAAGGAGGGAGGTGGTAAGCCCACCACAGAGACTCCCTCTGTACCCCAGAACCCTAAGAAGGAGGAGAGTAAATCCCACTCCCACTCTGACAAGCAGAGACAGGGAGACCCAGGGTTAAAAAAACTCTTGGACAGTAGGGCTTGCTTTGACTGTCAGCAGACAGGTCACTTCAGAGGAGATGCAGCCTGTCCAAGGAAGGTGGTTAGCACTGGGCTGTCCAGTGTAGCCATAGAGGAGGATTCCTCAGATGATGAAGTCCTCCTAGCATTGTGCTGGGAGACAGGACCAGATGGTAAGCTGGTGATCCCTGAGGGTGGGAGTAGGCACTTCCACCACATTCAAGTGAATGGGATCCCTACCACTGGCCTGAGAGACACCTGTGCCAGTCACACTATAGTGAGTGACCGGTTAGTGACCCCAGACATGTATGTCCCAGGAAAGACAAAGAAAGTCAGGATAGCCACAGGGGAGGTCACCTCCAAACCTGTAGCCATAGTGCCCCTAGAGAGGGAGGGTATCCTTGACTGGATTAGGGTGGTAGTCAGTGCTGACCTTCCCCTAGATTGTATCCTGGGCAATGACCTCCCAGAGGTGAGTCTGGTCACAGATGGGGTGGTCGCCCAGGGCACCCCCCCCAACCCAAAGTCCTGGGGAGTCAGTCCCTACAGTTAGGAGACAGGGGTCCCCAAGAAAAGGAAAGAAGAAAAGGAAGGGTAGGCCACTCTTAAAGAGAGTTCCAGGGAGCCAAAGGCCTTCTGCCCCAGTAGGGGGGGAGCCCAGAGTTGGCACTGGTGAGGCCTCACCTGACCCCAAGGAAGTCCTGAGTAGTCAGGCAGCTGTCCAGATGCTAGGTGTTGCCCCTGCACTGACAGAAGGGAGAGTGGAAGGAGGGTGTCTGCCACAGGAGGTGGTAGCCCCCCACTCTAGACAGCAAGAGGGGTGCCAGGACCCCAAAGTTGCCCTTAAAGCAGCTCAGCCACCTGTCAGTGGAGAGCTTAGGGTGTGGTTCTGGGTACTGACAGCTGTCAGTAGCCTCTGCTGGGTGCTAGCCTTCCTGGCAGCACTGTACTTGGCCTGGGAGGCAGACCCCAGGGCCAATAGCAAAGTAGGCCCCCTGACTCTATTGGTCATGGTGGGGTTGCTCAAGTGTTGGGTGACCTCTTTGGGTAAGCTAGGTGTTGCCCTAGCAAAGTTTGGAGTAGGGGAGGTGGGCACCTCACTACCCAAGTTGGCAGAGAGAAAGGAGGAAGACCCCCCTAGAGGAAAGTTTCAGTTTGTGTTGGGTCCTTTTACTGTTGGGATGGCTTCACTACCCATAGGGAGTGACCCTGACAGGAGGATATAAGGCAGAGTAGGCCCTGCAAAGGGACAGCCAGTTTTCTTCACTGTCTTCCTCGCCTAACAAGCCAGGAAGACTCTCCCAGGGTTGGGCTGAGTCTCCTGGGCGTGTGGGCTGGGGGGGGGGGGGGCTGTGTGAGAAAACAGGGCTGATTGCAGAGGCCCCATAACTTTTTGCCCCCATTTTCCACTTTTTGCTGGTGTTTTCCTGACTTTAAAGGTGCCCTGGGTACTGCTAACCAGTCCCAGGGCCTGTGCTCTGTGTAAAATGGATATGCAAATTAGGCTAATTATAAGTGGCTAAGTTAACCTACCTATAAGTCCCTAGTATATGGTTGAGCATGTAGGTTTAGGGACCACAGCATAGGTGGTGCACACCTAGGTGCATTGCTTAGGTGCCCAGTGTCATTTTAAAAGCAAGCCTGCCATGCTGGCTGCTTTTAAATTAAAGTTATATGCAAATTCGACTTTGGAATTAAAGGTACTTCCAAAGTCTTAAACTACCTTATTTTTACGTATAAGTCACCCCTAAGGTGTGCCCTATGTGCCCCTAGGGCTGGGTGCCATGTAACTATAAGCAGGGACTTTATAAAAATAGATTTATAAGCCCTGGTGAGGTAAAAACAGCCAAATTCGTTTTTCCCTCATTGAAGTAAATGGCCTTCATAGGCTAGAATGGGCAGACTTTATTTTAAATTTTAAAGTCTCCTTAAATGTTGCATACCAAGAATTTGGTATCAAATTAATTGTGTAATAAATCCTACAACTTCCAGTTGTTGGATTTAATATAACTAGTTCAGGTAAAAAGTTTAGACTTTACCTAAAAAGTTGCCAATTTCAGCTCTGCATTGTTTTTGCTGCTGTGCTCTGATTGGCCAACCTGCAGCAGCTTCTGCCAGGCTGCCTTGATGAGGTGTGAAGTGGCCAGACTTCACACAAAGGAATGTGCTTGGGGGAGAGAATCTCCCCTCAGCAGATGGTGAGGCAGGAAGGGGGAGGGCTGCCAAACTGGTCTTCAAAGGCAGAGAAGGACATTTGCAGCACCCAGCAACACCCCCACATCCTGCAACCCCAGACAGCTAGGTGCCCCCTTGATTAGATTAGGAGAGGGGTGTGTTTATGATTTTTAGCCACACCAGTGGGTGGGCTCAGCCAGATGTAACCTCCAAAAATCAGATTCATCCATGTTGGATTTTTAGAGACTGTTGCCTTCTGGGATGGATTTTTGGCACACTTCCCAGGAAGTGGTCATCACAGGGGGACGACCCTGTCCCTGATTGGAGAACCAGGGCCCCCCTGTTTTTCACCCAGGAGCAAGGATAAAACTGGCAGACCTGCACCCACACCTCAGATCCCCTCCAGAATTCAACAAGAAAGGAACTAAAGAAGAAGAAGGACTGCCCTGCTGGACCCCTGGCCTGCACCTGGACCCTGCACTCAGAAGGACTGCACCAGCTGCACACTTGGGCTTCACCACAAGAAGGACTTTGCCTGGCTTCAACTGGTTCAAGGAGGGACTCCCTGTTTGCTACAGGTGAAAAATTGCTAAACCAGAGTCCCCTGCACCAACTCCTGAAGAAAGCGACCAGCTAACCACTGTCCAGTGGCCAAAAAGGAGTTTGCGCCAGGTGCATTCTGGGAGTTGAAGTCCGCACCCCCCAACGACCATCACAGAACTTCTGGACCCTTGGGGTGAGCTGTGGACCCCAAAAGAACCTTAAAAGAACATCTGGGTGAAGCCCCAGAAGTTTGGAAAAGATTTGAGAATTTTTGGAAAAAAGCTCCAGAGAGGGACCGACCCGCCGCGGAAATTCTAGCCGGCTTGCCTCAACCGCGACCCGGCCTGACTTCGTGGTTCATCCCGGTAAAGAAAAACATCCAAAAAAGAGACTAAGTCCGAACGTAAAAAGTTGACCGGGACCTCCCAGCCATCGTATCCGAGAAGGGCTCCATGGACGTCGGATCAAGATCCAGGTTTACCCCGGTCGAAGGATTTTCATCTCGAAAAAATGACTAAGTCCGAAGGTAAAAGTCTCCACCGAGGAAACCCACATTGCGTATCCAGACAAGGGCTCCAGGAGGTCGGATTCAACTGGCAGGTTCGTCCTGGTGAAGAAAAACTTCAAAATAAAGAGTAAGTCAGAAGGTAACTTTTTAACCGAGGCCTCCCGCGACCTGTAGCCGAGCAGGGCTCCATCGCGGTCGGCCTGAAAGTTTGACTTTGCCCCGGTCGAGGTGCAACCAGATGACCCGATTGGCGCTTTTTGTTTCTAAGCGCTAGAAAAGTAATAGTTCTTAAAAAATTCATATCTCCGGTTCCCCTGAACCGATTTTAATCGTTTTTGTGTCATTTTAAAGATAAAAATATAAACTATTTTTATAAATTGGTTTTGGATTTTTAAACTGTTTCCTGTGTTTTATTTAATTACTGTTTTGTGATATTTGAATGCTTTACACTTTGTCTCCTAAGTTAAGCCTTGACGCTCGTTGCCAAGCTACCAAGGGTTGAGCTGGGATTAATTTACTGAGACCTAACTGTACCTATGTGGAGGTTAGTGGCTTGTTGCTAGGTGTAGGTACCTACCTGCCCTACCAATAACCCATTTTCCAACACTATTACTACATAATTTTGGTATTGTGTACATATATCTGTGCATATTTGGCATCCTTATACTGAGGGTACTCACTGAGATACTTTTGGCATATTGTCATAAAAATAAAGTACCTTTATTTTTAGTATATCTATGTATTGTGTTTTCTTATGATATTGTGCATATGACACTAGTGGTATAGTAGGACCTTTGCATGTCTCCTAGTTCAGCCTCAGCTGCTCTGCTATAGCTACCTTCTATCAGCCTAAGCTGCTAGAAACACCTCTTCTACACTAATAAGGGATAACTGGACCTGTCACAAGGTGTAAGTACCTCTGGTACCCACTACAAGCCAGGCCAGCCTCCTACAGATGCTTGTCGGCGTTGGTATGGGGATCAAACACATTGACAAAACATCTACAGTGCTTCGCATGGCACCCATGCAGAAGTCAGATATCTTGAGCACGGTTTGCTCCAAATGACTCCAAATATTGTCATTCAGATACAGTACAGGTGTCGCACGACGTGGTCGATCAATCAAGTTGAAATTGTGGGTGTTAGGTTTCTCCCATCCCCACACACACACACCCAAAAGGAGACCACATGGAACACTCAGGCAAAAACAAGCTGTAGTATGATGTGTAAAAGAAACAAGAATGATCATTCTCGTAAATAACAATTATCAGCTGGAATATGTTCCCATTTTTCCTTTCCTGGTTTCATAATCAACAGGACATTTTGGGGCCCTTTGCTATAATTTTTGCAGGTTCTGGAGGGCCATTTGGTGATTCAACCCAGACTTTAGCACCAGGGTATTTATCAGTGGAACCAAAGCCTCCCTCCCCACGCACAGTAAGAAGGGCTGGGACAGTCCCCTTCCTCACCACTCCTCCAGACACACACTGGAATTATGACAAGTTGGGCAATTCTGTCTCCAATTTGAATGAATAAGTCAACGTCTCCACTATTAACAGGATAACTTTGATTTCTCCTTGGTAATCTGCATCAATAACTCCCCCTAAAATTGGAATACCTTTGAGGGCCAACCCAAATCTGGGAGCAATCAATCCAAACTCCTCTGGGGGAATCTGTACTCCAACAGCTGTTTCACACAGTGCTATGTCTTGGGGTTTCAGTCTGTATGCTTGTAAAGCATGTAAGTCAAGACCTGCAGATTCGGGTGTGGCTCTGTAAGGAGCTAAGGCTCCAGGTTTTATTTCCCAGTATGTGATGGTATCGGTGGCCACATGTGGTTGTATTTGCAAAGCTGGAGTTAACATTCGCATAAAATGTGTTTCAGCATTTGTTAATGGTCTATTGTTCAGAATCTGGAGGGCTTCATTTAAATGCTCTCTCCAGTTTTTAAAAGTTCCATCCGATAATTTTCATAATTTAGCTTTCAGTGAACCATTCATTCTTTCAAACAGTCCTGAGGCCTGTGGATAATAAGGAATATGATATATCCACTCAATATTGTGCTGAGAACAGTAGCCCTGCACCAATTTGCCTTTGAAGTGTGACCCATTGTCACTCTGGACCCGGAGTGGTACTCCATAGTATAAAATTAACAAATCCAAAGTTCTGATAGTATTATGCTGAGTAGCACGTTTGCAAGGGACAGCAATCAAGTATCCAGAATAAGTGTCCCCTACGGTGCAGGCGTATTGACACCCACGACTAATCGGTAGTGGTCCAATGAAATCAATTTGCCATATCTGTCCTGGTAACTTTCCTCTCCCCAATTGACATTTAACTCTTTGCGGGGCAGATCTCTGTTGTGTGTGCTAACAAATAGGACTAGGTCTAGGGGAATCCCTCTAATCTCTGCCCACCTGTAAGTGGCTTTTTCTCCCAGGTATCCACATTTTTGGTGCGCCCATTTACCCATCCCCACCAAGTCAGAATCTGGTATTACCACTTCTCTCTCAGAAATGTTGGCTTCATCGTCTGAAAGGGAATTGAACCATTGTTCTAATGAGTCAATGGGACAATGAGCATCCATGTGATGAACATTGACTTTACTTTGTTCTAACATTTCCCACATTTCCTGCCACAACTCTTTGTCTCACAACTCCTTTGAGTAGATAAACCTGCTATGTGTATGCTATGTTGGAAGCCAGGTGGCTAACCCATTGGCAGTGGACCAAGAATCAGTGTAAATATGACAATTCTCAGGCAGCTCTTGCTTGAGAGCATGATAAACAGCATACAACTCTGTATATTGGCTACTTTTTCCTTCTCCTGTGGTGGTCAGCAACTGTTTGGTAACTGGATTGTATGACACTGCTTTACAATGTCTTTTGGTACCCACATATTTGGATAAACCATCCATGAACCATACACATTTTCTATCCTCAGGGGACAAGGATTCAAATGGCGCACCTCATCTTACTGGTGACTCTTTTACCTGTGGTACCTCCTGCACCCTTTCCTTGTCCTGTATAAGGGCTTGTGACACCTGTTCATGTAGGGCTGCAGTGCCTGACATTTCTACTCGAGCCCTGTCTTATATGTACCATTTCCAGCGTATGATGCTAGCCTCTTGTGCATGTCCTATACAGTGAGATTTAGGTGAACTCATCACCCACTGCATGATTGGTATTTCACGTCTCAGAATTACCTTATGACCTAGTGTTATTTGCTCAGTATCCACTAGAGCCCAATAACAGGCTAAAAACTGTTTCTCAAAAGGAGTATAGTGCTCCCCAGTGTCAGGTAGTTTTCTGGTCCAGAACCCCAGGGTCACCCTCGTCCTTCCCTGTTTTTTCCACATACTCCTATTTGCATATTATCCCTGAACAGTTACAGGTAACTCAATGTCTCCCTCCTGCACTGGCCACAAGTCTAAGGCCTGTTGAATTGCTTCCTTTGCCAAATCAAAAGCACGCTGCTCACCTCTTCACCTCATTCAAATTCATGTTTCTTCTTGTCACTTTGTACAGAGGGGCCAAGAGCAGACTCAAATGAGGAATGTGCTGTCTCCAAAAACCAAACCATCCAATTAATTTCTGTGTCTCCTGCTTAGTGCGGGGTATGGCAAACTCGAGAATCTTGTGCTTTGCTTGTGGTAACACCTCTCTATGTCCCTGATTCCACTGAATGCCTAGAAACTTCATAGTTTGAGAAGGTCCTTGTGTCTTATCTGTGTTAATCATCCACCCCTTACTCTGCAATAGTTCCACTGATCTCGCCAACTGAATCTGCACCTGTTCTTCGGTCTCTCCCTGAATCATCACATCATCAATGTAATGGGTCAATTGCATACCTGGAATGACAGATACTTCATCCAGGTGCTTTACCACCAGCCACTGAGATAGTGGGACTATGTATGTACCCCATTGGCAAAGATAACATCTTAAATTGCCTTCTGCAGTGGGAGAACGAAAATTGCTCTTAGCATTCTGGTGCCAAGGGTATAGAGAAGAACGCTTTGGCTATGTCGATAGTGGCATACTATGTCCCTGTATTTTTCTGTATCTCTTCAATCAGCTGTCAGTGGAGGTTTATGTTTATTCAGCTCGCGGTAATCAATTGTCATTCTTTACCGCCCGTCAGGTTTATGCACGAGCCATAGAGGATTGTTCTATTCAGTATTAGTTGGAGATATTACACCAGCATCAATCATGTCTTTTATAGTTTTACTTATTTCATCATGCCCTCCAGGAATGCAGTACTGTTTCAAATGAATTACTTTAGTTGCCAGGGGCACCTTCACTGGGGGAATTTTTAAATGACCCACTTTCCTGGCAGCCACTGAAATGTATCTTTTTATTTCGAACTGATAACAACCATAATCCAAACACAAACTCATTCCTTTCAAAATGTTAATTCCAAGTATGTATTCCAAAAGAGGCACAATCAGCACAGTATATTCTCTATTTGCTGTTCTCCCTATTTTCATTTGTACTGTGGTTTGTACAGCGGCGATCTGCCTTCCCCCCAACCCTGTGATGGTATAATGTGGTCCGTTAAACTTCTTAGGGTTCCCATAAATCAAAAAGGCCTCAGCTCCAGTGTCAACTAAGGCTCAAATCTTTTGCTCATTTTTGTGTTTTCAATGTATTTCTAATTCAACATGAGGTCTGTTATCTCGACGAGCCCAATGTTGTACTGAAGCTTGGCCAGCTTCCTAGTCTGATTTAAACCTGTCAACTTTTGCACATGTGAGATCTGGATATATGCTTTCATATTTGGGAGCAGGCTCACTCCCTTCGCTGTTCCCAAACGTTAACCAGTCACTGTCCAGGTTTTCCTCACTCTCTCATGAGGAAATATTTTTCTCCCTTTCGTTTTCTTCCGTTGATATCTGTGACTGGCTCTGCATTTAACGCTTGTTATCTTGCATGTTTATAATTTTGCTGCTTTCCTTTGATCAAAGCCCCTTTTACGGTACATCTCCCACAAGCTTTTGGTATCTATCCAAACAATCTGTTCTTTTTTGACACAATCTTTTAGTAGCGCCATAAACATGTCTTTTCTGTGCACTCTGTTATTATCTGTTCGACTCTCAGACCTTAAAGATCTCTCAGGTTTGTCCCAAATTCCTAATTCCCCTAACTCTCTGACTGCTTCTAGCACATCTTTCAAAGCCTGCCCTGTCTGATTGATCAATAAAGTCATAATTACTTGCTTATAGGCAGGTGGAGCAAGGCAAATTATTTTGTTTCTCATTGGCACAGTAAGCTGTCCATCTAACAATTGGTGTGCATTGGCCAAGAAAATGGCAGATTTCATTGCCTCCTCCTTAATTCTTTGCATTGCATCACGTAAAGTATACCAGGGTTTCTCATTGGGAGGACAGTCTGAATCAGTGGGGTACTTCAAATTACATCCATCAACAACTAGTTGTAACAAAGTAATCTAGTGGTCTCCTTGAGAAGCCCTGAACTGTTCATATATTACTAGATCAGAACTTAGACTACAGAACTTATGAGAGTCCCCAACATCTAACATAACACCAGAAGAACCAGTTTAAAACAAACTCACAACCCAAGCAAGTAGGGACTCCCCTGTTCTCTGTTTAAAATGATCCATAATGTAATTTACTTCTTGCTGAGTGTAATCTTCTAAAGCATGTAATGCAACTCCTGCTGGATCTTGTGGTGAGTGCTGCAATTTTTATCTGAAAATTGGCTGTGCACGCACCACATTGCGCTCATGTAGGGCCCCCTGTTCCCCACCTTTTTCACCCTCCTCTTCTCTAGAGTTTGACCGCTCACTGCCGGTCCAAACGCTATCCATCCAACACGAATCTGGGCACCAATCCAAACCAGCATCACCAATGACGAAATTAACCTTTTTCTGATTTATCCTTCCTCTACGTTTACAATATCTTTTTTGAGGTATTTTGACCGCAGGTCGTTCTGCAATGGTTTGATACGTGTCTGCCTTATCTCGTAATAATTTAGTTTGACAAGACAACATAGTAACACTATTTTTTTAATCCACAAGCTGCTTTTCCAGTTGTTTATTTACCTTTTCTAACTATTTATATTTGTCACACATTTTTCTGTAGGTAGACAAAAGTAGCCACCCCTGTCTGTCAAGAACTGAAAGATCATTCCCTTCAACCAGTACTTTTATAAAGCAAGACAAAACATCTGTTTGTTCTGCTTCATCCAAACATTCATCCCAGCTTTCTGATAAACCAAATGTGAAAATTCACTAGCTAACTCATCATAAGGTGCGAGGCACAATCCAGGAATTAGAAAAACATCCTTTTGACACACGTTTTTAGAAGCAGATGCTTTAGTCTTCCTAACAAACATATTTCCACTTTTAAATGTACACTTTTGACCTACAAACCCTTCCCTTGCTGACCTATGCCAAAGTGTTTTGCTTTACTTTTGACTGAGCCAAAATACACACACTGAAAGGAGTCGAAAAGATTCTCTGGAATGCACTTCTTAATTTGAAGAATACATTTATTATAGCCTTTTTGCAAGGTTTGTGAAGTAAGGTTTGAATAGTAAAAGTGTACTTTCAAAATGTGGACCAATAACGTGAGACCATGTATAACGAATCTTCAATCTCTAAACAGCACATATATACATGGAAGGATACAAACACTTATATTGATATATGGATATATATTCATACACAATGCAGAGCAAATAATTAATAAAAATTCATCACCGTAGGGCCTGTCAGATGCTTCATCTTTCTCATGCCAGCAAGAATATGACCCTGTTCAACTGTGAGAAAGAGATCTCCACCTTCACAGGACAGGTGTCAGGCATTTGACGTCTAAATCCTGGCCGAGGCCTCGGGAATCCATGACTGCCTAGCCGGGCCATCTTTTATATCTTAAAGAACAGGAGAAGGGGCTTTCTAGAAAAACTCCTCCCATAAAAACAGAAATATTCAAAAATGCTTGCTAGTTTAGGTAAGCTTTGAAAGAAATGTGTTGGGATCTGGCCAAAATCCCAAAGCACCCCTTCCAAAGTCAAACCTTTCCCTGCTTGCACTATAAACATCAGTCTGGTACTTTCTTATCGTGCTGATTGCCTAACTCTTCCATATTATGTACTACTTCTTTAGTGATAATATTTCCTAGCTCTTCGGTGAGAAAAAGAACATGCAGAAATAGAAAACACGTTGCATAACATGTTTGTACGGAAAGTACTTGCACCTCTAACGTGGCAGTGAAGTTAAGCTGAACACAAAATGGAGTCTAGGCTGAATACAAAAGGGAGTCAATAACTAGTGACCACTAAAATGACAGTGGGCAGCTAGGCCAGGTGCAAAGTGATGCGACACGTAGTTATTGGTCAACACACAAATTTCACTACAGTGTCTGTCCCAAGAATTGTCTGATTTGTTAGGTTCAGGGACCCAGTTTATATACCCCAAAGTGCCTTTAAAGTGGGGGACACTTCAAAGATTGGTTTTGAAGTGCACAAGATCCCCTTTCAGTACAACCCTGTCTGCCAGTGTCCCAGTAGGGGGGTTGGCAGTCCATTGTGTGAGGGCAGGCCTGAAATGTAAGTGTCAGGCCCTCCCCCCTTCCAGCCCAGGAAGACCCATTCAGTATGCAGATGTGTGCAGGTGTGACTGAGCATCCTGTGTTTGTGGCTGTCTGGGTGAAATGCTCAAGGAAGCTGTCAACCAGCCCAGCCCAGCCGTGGATTAGAGACAGGCTGTAAGGCACAGCAGGATTTAAGTGCAGAGAAATGCTCACTTCCTAAAAGTAGCATTTCTAAAATAGTAATATAAAATCCAACTTCACCAATAAGCAGGATTTGGTATTACCATTCTGGCCACACGAAATATGACCTGTTTACCCCTTTCTAATCAGAATCTACCAAACAGTATATGAGGGTAGCTCTAATGATAGCCTATGAAAGGAGCAGGCCTCACAGCAGTGGAAGGCGAATTTAGGAGTTTTACACTCCCAAGTCATTTAAGAGACACAGATATATGTCCTGCCTTTTACCTACATGGCACCCTGCCCTCTGGGTTACCTAGGGCCTACCTTAGGGGTGACCTATATGTAGAAAAAGGGGAGGTTAAGGCTTGGCAAGTACTGTTAAATGCCTAGTTGAAGTGGAAGTGAAACTGCACACACAGGCCTTGCAATGGCAGGCCAGTGACATTGTTAGGTGGATACTTATGTGGGTGGCACAACCAGTGCAGCAGGCCCACTAGTAGCATTTAATTTACAGGCCCTGGGCACATGTAGTGCACTTTACTATGGACTTACAAGTAAATTAAATATGCCAATTAGGTATGAGCCAATGTCACCATGTTTTAAGGGAGAGAGCATATGCACCTTAGCACTGGTTAGCAGTAATAAAGTGTGCAGAGTCCTAAAACCAGTAAAACAGTGTCAAAAATTGGAGGGAGGCAGGCAAAAAGTTGGGGTTGACCACCCTAAGGCTGTCAGGTCTAACACCACACATAAGGCTGAGAAGAGAAATGTTTTTATCAACCGATTGTACTACAAATGTTTTGAATTTGTTGAAATTGTGTAGCCTGTTTTGTGTCCTGATTCTTATACATAAAGTGCGACAATAATACTCAAAGCAGTGGTTGAAATATACACATTTTTGTATTTAATTTACTTATTTTTGGGGACTCATAAACAAATACCAGAAATACTCCTGAAAAGATAGGCATGCTTAGATTTCCACTACCTATCAGCACAATATACTCCATGATTTCCACTAGGAAATCATGAGCAAATCATACATACATGAATTTCCCCATTAGCCTTTTTTGTAGTTTTGGCTTAAGCACGTTCTTTAACCATTCAAAGGCTCTGCTGAACAAACCTATGAATTTACAATTCAAGTATTTCAAAAATTCACAAACCACAATTTTTGAATCATAAAACAATATGTACAAATGATCTTCATTACCAAACAGAGGGCTTGATTTAGAGTTTGGCGGAGGAGTTACTGTGTCACAAATGTGATGGATTTCCAGTCTGCCATATTATGATCCCTTTATTGACGGATATCCTGTCCACTGTATTAGGATCCCTATAGGCTATAAAGCGATCATGTGACAGAGCAACCCCTTCCGCCAAACACTACATCAGTCCCAGAATTTTGTTACCATTGACAATTGCTACTGATTTCCAGTGTTAGTCGCAAATTGAGAATATTTGTTCCATATTTTGAACATCGCATAGGCAGCAATATGCAGCAAGTGATGAAATCACTGACACAGAAAGTCAGCCCAGAACAGCGCTGAAGAACAAGAAGGCCACGGAAAGGAGCAGACGTTCAAACCACAGCAGTGAAAATAAATAAACAAAATGACTGGCAATCCAGGAGCCAAAGGAAGATGGTCAGGAGTGGGGGAGAAAGAGAAAGTTCAGTGACCATGAACTGGTTGTGGAGTGTGTGGCCAGAAGTGACAAAGGTTTTTGGAAGGCTTCAGACACTGTATCTGGGGCTATTTAGAAACCTGGGTTGGGCGTATCCTTCTTTGTACACTCACAGAAGCAAAATATTATTGCAAAGACTCTGATATGACTCAAACTGTTCTGCATTGTATCCCATGTTGCATTTTAATCACACTAAAAGCAATGCATCAGAGGTAATGTAGTCCATGCACCCTGTACATACACCAGTTGGCTGTAGTGTTATATTTGATCTGCAAATTCTATTGTAAATGTGGTTATTACCTCAATCATCAGTACAGATTGTATCTAATGTTTAGCTGTCACCTTTGTAAGTATACCATGTGTGGACTTCATGAGGGGACACACAATGTACACTCACTAAAAAAGTGTAAAAGCATATGAATATGAAAATAGATTATGGCCCTCATTATGACATTGGCGGTAAATCCTACTTACCGCCATGCTGACTGCCGCCAACATACCGCTGCTGCGGTGGATGTCCACTAACCATATTATGGCACACACACACCAATCCGTCACTATTCAGCCACACACACAAATCCGGCAGCCCAAAGGTCAGTGATAAACTGGCGGTATAAAAACCCACACCGTTAGGCCAACAGAACTACGCCCACAACATTATGACCCATGTATCACCACGGCGGACATTCAATGACGGTAAACCATTGGCGGTACATACCGCGGCGCTCAAAATACACACACATACAAAACAATACCAGATTGGTCAATTCAAACTACACACACCTGACACCCATACACACACCACACCCTCACACCACTATAAAACACCCACCCACATTACCCGCAACCCCTTATGAGTACAAATAATTGCCAGCAGAGAGAGACAGCAATAGCACTCACACAATCACAACCACATACTACTACCACTTATACACCACCCACGCACCTTACAATACACACCCCAACACATCACCCTACACATCCTCACCCACACCACTCACATTACACCCATGGCAACACAACATCACCCCAGATTCTCTGAGGATTAGCTAAGGGTCATGGTGGAGGAAATCATCTCGATAGAGCCACAGCTATTTGGAGCACAGGTGCAGCAGATATCCATTGCTAGGAAGATAGAGCTATGGGGGGGATCGTGGACAGGGTCAACGCCGTGGGACACCACCCAGGAACAAGGGATGACATCAGGAAGAGATGGAACGACCGACGGGGGAAGGTGCGTTCTATTGCAGCAAGACACCAACTCGCAGTACAGAGGACTGGCAGTGGACCCCCTCCTCCTCCCCCATAACTAACAACATGGGAGGAGCAAGTCTTTGCAATCATGCATCCTGGGGACCTGGCAGGAGTAGCAGGAGGACTGTACTCTGGTAAGTCAACTCTTTACTACTTTCACCCCCCTACCTGCATGCCATCACATACCCCAACCCCACCCTCACTCCCATCTCTCCACCAACTCCCACACACCCCACCATCACAACCCACTCATCCCAATGCCAAGCCCTGCATGCCCTACCAATGCATGGACACCACTCACAGGCCTGCAGGGACACCTATCACTACAGCATGCACACTGAGAATCACCTAGCCCACCAAATAACAACTCACACAAGGCAAAGTTGCCAGGGCAAGAACAACCATAGAGGGCAACCCACCCATGCACAACATGTCACACACAGAAACAATAACACTGCATTTATATCCCCACAGGTATCCCAGCCAATGTCACAGGAGAAGAGGTGCCAGCAATATCCAGTCCACCCACAGAAGAGGCCCACAGTGATGACAGTAGCTCTGCTTGCCTGGATCTGGATGACCAACCTGGCCCATCAGGGACCACCGGACAGTCGGTTACCCAGGCACACTCTCACACCACCACAGAGCCTCCCCCTCAGGAAACACCACCACAGCACCCAGCGGGTCCATACCTCTGTCCCCGGGACACGTCAATCAGCACTGTGTCCACCACTGCAGGGACTCCAGGCCACCCCACAAGCACAGGACAATCAGGGACCTGGGGTCAGTGGCAGTGGGCACATGGTTCACGGGAGAGAGGCACAGAACAACAGGGAAGATGGGAGGACTGCGCCAGGGGGAGGACCATCCCAGGGAACAGACTCTCCAGGAGGCACTCACCGCGATCCTGGGAGCATACCAACATTCCCAGGATACACTGGGCCAGATCCTGGACAAGATGCAGGAGAACATACGGCTGCAGGAGGGACAGTACCTGGGGATCAAGGAGGACTTGAAATCCATTAACACAACCCTGGTCTCCATTTGAGGGGTGCTGGCAGACATGGCCAACGGTATGAGGGAGGCAGTGGCACAACAGTGGGCCCCTGACACTAGCCAGACTACTGAACAGCCCTCCACCTCTGCTGCTGCTAGTGGACAGGAGACCCCGCCACAGGACCAACAGGCCACCACACCCCTCACCCTGCAGAAGGAGAACCACCCCACAAACATTCCCTGTGATCCAGGCAGAAGCCAGAGACTATTGCCAAGACCCCCTCCAGGAAATAAGACTCTCTTGATTGTCACCCTTGTGTCCCACTCTGTCACCCTGTCCACCTTGAACTGCCATTGCTCCCCTTCCTATGCCCCCTTGGACAATGCACCTGTGCAACAAATAGACTAAACTCTAAGCTGGACTTTCCTCCATCATCACCCCAGCCCATTGCACTTCCCCCTTCTCGTCAGAGCACTGCAATAAACATACTTTGAAAGAAATACAATATGGAGTATGTCAAATGATTTAAAAATGTATTCATTTAACAAGGTTCAAACATTACAATTCTACTGTGCAGTAAGGGAAACATCCTTTTTTACGAAGGTCGTGGTTAACGAAAGCGCAACAACGCTTTTTTTAACCACGACTTCGTTTTTTTGTGCCTTAACTACGTATGTTCTGAACAACGAACATGCGTGGTTAAGGTACAAAGAAGGGACTTGGCGAAGGTAAGTGGTGGGTTTAGGTTTTGGGGAGGGGGTGGGGGGTCAGGGGGTTTTAGGTTTTGGGATGGGATTGGGGGGGTGGGGCGTTTTTGGTTTTGGGGAGTGGGTGGGGGGTCAGGGGGTTTTAGGTTTTGGGGTGGGGTTGGGGGAGTGGGGCGTTTTTGGTTTTGGGGAGTGGGTGGGGGGTCAGGGGGTTTTAGATTTTGGTGTGGGGTTGGGGGGGTGGGGCGTTTTTGGTTTTGGGGAGTGGGTGGGGGGTCAGGGGGTTTTAGGTTTCAGGGTGGGGTTGGGGGGTGGGGCGTTTTTGGTTTTGGGGAGTGGGTGGGGGGTCACGGGGTTTTCGGTTTTTGGGGTGGGTTTGGGGGGTGGGGCGTTTTTGGTTTTGGGGAGTGGGTGGGGGGTCAGGGGGTTTTAGGTTTTGGGGTGGGGTTGGGGGGGTGGGGTGAGGGATGTAGGGTGAATGGTGCCTATTGCTAATGATTTTATCAGGAATGCCTTTACAACGAAATATCGTTGTTAAGGCATTCGTGGTAAAATCATTAGTAGTAGCAACGAGGTCGGTGTTCCGACCTCGTTGTTAAGGCAGTAGTTTTTTTTGCAGTCGTTGTTTCGTCCTACATTCGTGCAGTAATGTTTACATTGGAAAGACCTATAGTTGGCTGCACTGAGCACACCAGGAGCAATAGTGGGGCACCAACATCTGCAAAAAGAGATGCCAATGGGTACAGTGAGTGGGCATAGAAGTAGGAATTCACAGCCTGCCAGTGACAATGTAACACATCAAACTGTCAATGAAATGTGAAATAACACTGCCTTACCTGTGTGTCATTGGAAGTATTGACAAATGACTGCAGTTCTGTTGTCCTCATCCTTATCCCCTGCCTCCTCATCTTCACTCTCCACAGGGTCCACTGCTGCCACATGGCCATCTCCAGCCTCCTCCTTCTGCAAAAAAGGCACATAGTGTTGCAAAGCAAGGTTGTGCAACATACAGCATGCCACGATCATCTGGCAGACCTTCTTGGGTGAGTAGCACAGGGATCAACCTGTTAGATGGAGGCAACAAAACCTTCAGGATGCCAAAGGTCCTTTCTATTATCCTTCTTGTTCACCCATGTGCCTCACTGTAACACTCCTCTGCCCTTTTCCTGCGATTCCTCACAGGGGTCAGTAGCCATGAGAGGTTGGGGTAACCAGAGTCACCTGCAAATATTGAGGGACAACTGTTAGCCACACACTAACCCTTATGGCCCACACCATACCCATACAACAATATCTACTGGGTGGGAACCAGGGCTCACCTACTAGCCACACCCTGTGCCTCTGTAGTTGGCCCATCACATTTGGGATGTTGCTATGTCACAGGATAAAGGAATCGTGCACTGAGCCTACTACTTAGCATTGACATAGGAGATGTACTAGTCCGCCAAACACACCATCTGCACATTCATCGAGTGATAACTTTTACGATTTCTGAACACCTCTTCATTTTGCCAGGGGGGTACAAATGCAATATGTGTCCCATCAATCGAACCAATGATGTTGGGGATTTGTCCCATTGCATAGAAGTCAGCCTTCACTGTGGCCAAATCCTCCACCTGGGGGGAAACGATGTAGCTGCACATGTGTTTAATCAAGGCAGACAACACTCTGGTCAGCACTATTGAGAACATTGGCTGTGACATACCTGCTGCCAAGCCCACTGTCACTTGAAAAGAACCAGTTGCCAGGAAATGGAGCACAGATAGCACTTGCACAAGAGGGAGAATCCCAGTGGGGTGAAGGATAGCAGATATCAGGCCAGGCTCCAATTGGGCACACAGCTCCATGATTGTGGCCCTGTCCAGTCTATAGGTGAGGATAATGTGCCTGTCCTCCATTGTTGCCAAATCCACAAGGGGTCTGTACACGGGGGATGCCTCCATCTCCTATTCATCGCAGCGGTTGCATTCTTTGGGGTAAAAGAGTGAGCAGCTGGTCATTAGCTGTACATTGTAACCACTACAGTTCAATGCATATTGTGTTTGTTACAATATTTTGGTGGCATATGTCCAGATTGTGAAATTGTGAACTGTGACACAGTTAGGATCCATGGTCTGCCCCACCCATGAAATAGCGTCCACCTGTCCTATATATTGAGGGACAGGTGGAAATGAGGTAATTCTGCTGACGTTGTGCGCAGTTGCAGGAGGCGGTTGAGAACCGCTGTGCAACTCCTCTTTGGTTATCATTTGGCCCTATGGTGAACAGTGGCCAATGGGTATGTACGCCCGCAGTGATGGTACACACTGCCGCAGACGTGACCACCATTTTCTATCTGTTCACTCACTTGCTACCTGACCTTCAACAGGAGAGGACCTACACTGCATGTGCTGCTGTGACCTGTGTCTGGAACCTACCATGGTGCGTGTGACTGAGGAAAGGGCTCCTGCCTTCACCTCAGCCAAGTTGGAGCGATTAGTGGATGGGGTCATAGCCCAGTACCGACTGCTGTATGGGCCTCCAGACATAAGGTGAGTACACTGTGAGTATGATTCATGGGGCATGAATGAATGGAGTGCTGTGTGTGAAGGCCTCGTGTGGGTGGGGTTGGTGGATGGGCCCTGGGTAGCGTGAAGCATGTATGCTGGGCCATGTCTGTGCTAATGGGGATGAGGAGGGGCATGGTGGGCCACGTGTGTAACAGGCAGGATGGTCGGACTAATACCTTTCCCTGTGTGTATTTCTCTGCAGGTCAGGGCCCATCAAAACTAGGGTATATGGCGTGCCATCACCAAGGACGTGCAGACCCTGGGGGTCTACGGCAGGCGGAGCACCCACTGTTGCAAACGGTGGGAGGACCTGAGACGCGGAGGCCCAGCTGGGGATGGCCTCCCAAAGAGGAATGGGTGCCCGTCGAACCCTGACCCCCCTGATGGCCCACATACTGGCAGTGGCCTATCTGGAGCTGGATGGGCGCTTGGGGGCATCACAGCAGCAACAAGGGGGTGAGTACTGTGCCCTTCATTACTACTTACGCCTGGTGGAGTGGAATCCGGGTGGGGGATGTGGGCTTGTGGGTGCCCCTAGGCCAGGCCTGACATTGCAGAGTAGGTCCCATGTTGGGCAGGGTTCTGATGTGAAATTCCTACTACCTAGCTAGTAGGCATTCACTACTGGGCAGGCGTGTGTGGGTCTCAGGTATGCTGCAGTTGGCAGTATGTGTCCCTACCCATGGCCTGGTGACTAGCATTGTAACTGGTAGTGCATTGCCTAGTGCGTAGGGCTGTTCCCTGTGTGTGAGTGTGTTGTGTACGCCAACGGTGGTGTTGGTGCTGCCGTTGACCAAGTGTATCCTTTGCCTCTTCCCCATCCCCGGTTTTTGTTTTGTCATCCTGTCCTTATGTGCATTAGCATCATCTGCTGGAGGAGCAGAGGCACTGGCGACGGAGGGACCTGCATCCCACAGGACCCAGGAGACCGAGTTCACGGAAGGTGAGGGCACCAGTGGGACGGAGGGCGAGGGGAGCACCTCGGCAGAGACTGGAGGGGACAGTTCGGACATGGATACCGCCTCCGATGGAAGCTCCCTTGTGGTGACGGACACCTCTGTGCCCACCCCAGCTACAGGTACAGCCGCCACCTCCGTACCAGCAGTGCCCTCCCACCAGCCCCTCAGCGAGATTCCCATGCCATCTCACCCAGAAGGGTGGGCATCTCCTTCGCCCCAGGCACCTCAGGCCCTGCCCCAGTTATCCCTGCTGCCCTGAGGGGGGAGGCTATTGACCTCCTGCGATCCATCTCTGTTGGGAAGTCAACCATTGTGAATGCCATCCAGGGGCTGGCAGCCCAAATGCAACAGTCCAATGCATTTCTGGAGGGCATTCACACTGGCTTGACGGCCCAACAGAGATCAATCCAGGCTCTGGCCTCCTCTCTGATAGCAGCCATTGTCCCTGTTACCACCCTCCCCCCTCCATCTTCCTCTACCCAGTCCCATTCCCCTCAACCCCAACCTATCCCAAGCACACAGGCAGACCAGTATGCACACAAGACAACACACAAGTGTGGACATGGCAAACACAAGCACCACACTTCATCCCACAGGCACTCACACAAACACCATCCAGATGCAGCCATAGCAACATCCACTGCCTCCACTGTGGCCCCCTCCTCCTCATCTTCCACCTCCCTCCCTGTTGCGTCTCCACTCACAACTGCATGCACTACATCTTCATCCACTACCACCATGACCAGCACACCTATCAGAACACACACCTCACTGGCAGTCACCACCCTCACGTCCATGCACACATCCCATGTGTCCTCAACCACTGTCTGTGCCCCCTCCTCGCAAAGTACACAAACGTGAGCACTCAGACACCCAACAGCCATCCACCTCACAACAGCATCCAGCCCATGCACCCAAACACAGCAGACTGATGCCTCCTACAAGCACTCCCTCTTCCTCCACTCCCAAACCATCTCCCTCTTCCAGCCCCAATGTCCCTAAGAAGCTTTTCATCTCCACCATTGACCTCTTCTCTACTCCTCCCCCCTGTCCTTCACGTCAGGCCAGGTTGGTCAAAACCCAGGCAAGCACTTCAGCCACCCAGTCCACGGGCACAGCAGTGTCCTCAGCAAGTGGGAAAGGATCCCGGCCACCAGCCAGGCAGACGGAACGTGTGCCTGCCCCAAGTGCTGCAGGGCGGAAAATCAAGGAGCCTGCCCCAAGTGCTGCAGGATGGAAGGCCAAGGAGCCAGCCCCAAGTGCTGCAGGAAGGAAGGGCAAGGAGCCAGCCCCAAGTGCTGCAGGAAGGAAGGCCAAGGAGCCATCCCCTGCTGCTGGCAGGAAGGGCAAGGGGTCTGCACCAGCAGGCAGTAAGGACAAGTGGTCTGGTGCCGGGACTTAGACGGAGCCCCCACCACCAACCATGGTGGTTAAGCCGTCCGAGGCTGCAGGGGATGGGCTGGAGCTTTCCCCCACCACCAGCACCACCAGCAGCACCACCACCAGCAGCAGCAGCACCAGTGGGCAGCAGTCCGAGGCTGCAGGGGATGGACTGGAGCTTCTCCCCACCACCAGCACCACCAGCACCACCAGCAGCACCAGTAGGCAGCCGTCGGAGGCTGCAGGGGATGGGATGGGCTGGTGCCTCCCCCCATCACCAGCAGCAGCAGCACTGGCACCATCACCACCACCACCAGCAGCAGCACCAGTGGGCAGCCGTCTGAGGCTGCAGGGGATGGGCTGGAGCCTCCCCCCACCAGCACCAGCAGCACCGCCACCAGCACCACCACCAGCAGCAGCAGCACCAATGGGCAGCCATATAAGGCTGCAGGGGATGGGCTGGAGCTTCCCCCCACCACCAGCAGCACCCCCACTGCCACCACTGAACAGCCCTCACCGCCGGTGGACATTCTGTAGACCTGCATCCATGGGCTGTTGTGCAGCCTGTCCTCTGCAAATCCAGTGGGTATGACACCCATCCGAGAGACTGTGACCTTGCACTCCCCAAGATCTGCATAACAGGGCATGATGCCCCCTCCAGAACTAGTGGAGAGGCCAGCCACTCACCCCATCATCCCCAGGATGAAACTCACACACTCCCATCCTCCCCAGGATGATGATCACAGGGCACGATGCCCCTTCCAGAACCAGTGGAGATGCCATCCTCTCACCCCATCCTCCCCAGGATGAAGCTCACAGGGCACAATGCGCCCTCCTGAATCAGTGGAGATGCCATCCACTCACCCCATCCTCCCCAGGATGAAGCTCAAAGGACACAATGCCCCTTCCAGAACCAGTGGAGATGCCATCCTCTCACCCCATCCTCCCCAGGAAGAAGATCACAGAGCACAATGCCCCCTCCTGAACCAGTGGAGATGCCATCTACTCACCCCATCCTCCCTAGGATGAAGCTCACAGGGTACGATGCCCCCTCCTGAACCAGTGGAGATGCCATCCACTCACCCCATCCTCCCCAGGATGAAGATCACAGGGCCGATGCCCCCTACTGAACCAGTGGAGATGCCATCCACTCGCCACATCCACCCTAGGATGAAGCTCACAGGGTACAATGCCCCCTCCAGAACCAGTGGAGATGCCATCCACTCACCCCATCCTCCCCAGGATGAAGATCACAGGGCACACTGCCCCCTCCAGAACCAGTGGAGATGCCATCCTCTCACCCCATCCTCCCCAGGATGAAGATCACAGGGCATGTTGCCCCCTCCAGGACAAGTGGCATTGTACCATCTTCCGGTTGAGGTGCCTCCACCCGTTCCCCATCCCCCTGAGGTGCCTGCTTTTTTTCGACCTGATGCCCCTGCAGTGTTTTCTCTGTGTTGTTGCAAGAAGTAAAGTGGGGCCTTGGACTTTGAAATGTGGCCCTGTGGCCCACGGACATTGAGGACTGGGCAGTGTCCCTACATTTGTAAATATGTATATACTGTTTGATTTGGATGCACATATTTCTACTATTTTAACTTATTACACTCTTTTTACTCTATTGTAGTTGTCCTCGCATTATTCCCGAGGGGTACGGGGTAAATATGTTTTATTGCTTCAGCTGTATGTGTGTATGGTGTTGGGGTGGGGGTGTTGCGTGTGTGTGTCACTCTCTTTTTCCTCTCTCCCTCCCCTGTGTGCTAGGTGGCTGTACTCACCCATGTCGTCTTCGCCGTTGTTGGTGTTCGTAGTGGAGCAGCACGTAGAAGAGCATGGGGAAGACATGCAGCTCGGGCTCCATGGCGGTGTGGTTGTTCCCTGGTTCTCCCCAGGTGAGTCGTTTCCCTTCTGTGCAGGTTTTTGATGTCATTGGTACCGCCCCAGAAAAGGTGGCAGTTTCCTGTATCTTAATACAGTGTTTGGAACATTGTCTTCCACCTGGCTGTAGGTGGTTACCACTGTGGTGCCTGTTGATTCCGCCCTGGCGGTCGGTGTGTTAAAGTGGCTGTCTGTCTGAGCTGTGTCCGCCATGGTCAGAATTTGGCAGTATTTACAGCCAGCCTGTTGGCAGTATTACCGCCACTTTATCACCAACTGCCAGGGTTGTAATGAGGGCCTATGTCTTCTCTCGGAAAGGGCCTGTCCAGGAGGGCCTGATCCAGACAAAGGGAAATCAGCCTTCTGACAAAGACATACCACGGTGACAACTGAATCAGACACCAGTCCATGTGCTGAACACTGCCAACACAGCCAGTGAGGACACCTGACACCATACCCCCAAGATCTACAGCCACATCTATGCTTTCAACCATCACTCCAATTGTGGAACAGCCAACCAGGACCCTCTTGAGTAGCAGATGCAGCACACACAGAAAGAGGGAAAAATATGGAGAAATGAAAATATTTCTCCTCGTTACACCTTCCCTGGGGTGGCATAGGGCCAGATTTATGGAAAAGTGGTGCAGCGCGGTTCTGCGCCAAAATTGGCAGTCACTTTAGAAATGTAGGGATGTGCTGTATTTAAGTGACTAAGGCGTACCCCTGTGTTGTCCCCTGCGCTGGCGCTAAATTCAGCTGCCAGTGCCAACGCAGGCATCCTTGCACCATAGTGCAAGGCTGTCTGCATTGAGGGGTGTGATTGTTTATGTGCAGTAAGGTGTCCCTTCCCGCACATAAACAATCACTAATGGCCCTTTGGCACTTCTGCAGCACACACAGAAGTGCCAAAGTGTCATTTTTAAATGACTGTTTATGTGCAGGAAGAACACCTTCCCACACATAAACAATCATTTCTGGCATTTTGCTCTTTAGCACACACAGAAAAAGCAAAAAACAAAGGAGGAATAAAACTATTCCTCCTCGTTGCGCCCTGCTAACGCCACCCCTGGGGGTGGCGTTAGATTTTGACTCTCACCCCATCCTCCCCAGGATGAAGATCACAGGGCCGATGCTTTTTTTACCAAATTTCATAAATCTGAGGCCTTGTCAAAATGCAAAGGGTGTTTCTGTGGCACGCCCACAGCAAAACCCATTGCATGCCCTTTCCATGCACAGTGCTGCAAAAGAGCCGTATTTACAAGGTGACGTTAAGCCACAAAAAGTGGCTTAACGCCACTTTGTAAATACGGCACACTGCTTAGCACCACAGGAGGGTCATGAAAAGTGTTGCTCCTGTGGTGCTAGGGGACTATAAATACACCCCATAAGGTTTTGGCCCTGCTCAGTGTTATGTGATTAAATAAATCTGGAGCAGTGTAAAAAACCATGGGTGATGCGCAGGAAAACACACCGCAAAGCCCATGGAACATCTTCCTTTTCAGTGGCGCCTCAAAATTTGAGCCACCCGCCCCCAACAGTACATCGAGGGAGCCCCTCTGGACTCACGCAGGAGCTCCGGGGCCTTTGTTACGCCCCCGCTTCCTTTCATCGTGATTTGTAATTTGCAAATGCTTTGTATATAGCATTTGTGAACTGCTAATTGGAAATAACTTTTTTGGTAATTGATATTCACATGTCAAATAATAGTGATTTCTATTTCATTCCATCACACTCATTTTTGAAAATACATGATTCTTAATATACGGTTGAAAGCTGATGTAGTGCTTGCAAATCATTCACAAACATGTGCGCCTTTCACTAATCCTTGGTACATGATGCCCAAATTACGTTTTTGTGCTCTTCAATTACACTTATTTTTGTGATTAAGGACTGATGCTCTCAGCTGGATGGATCACTGTTCGATCTTAAATCCAACATAACTTGTAACAGCTGTAACCGTGTAGCGAAGGGATCATTTTAGAAACAATGATAAAACAAAAGCCTAAAACGCGCATTAGTGAGTTAAAATAAATTTTTAAAAAACGCGGTGCAGAGCTCTCGCATGAAAAGAACCGAAGGATAATTGTAACGACAAGAAAGCCTGAAAGCAGTCGGATAATGTCTGTGATTGGTAATGTCTGACTCACAGGGAAGGATGATGCAGTTGTTAGATGGCAGCCTCTGAAGCTGAACGTGAATTACTTTTGGAAAATGAAATGATTACGTCTAGTAATTTTTCTATGTCTGACACATACATTTGAATTATTAAATGAGGAAGTGATAATTGCTCCTGTTCTGTGAACCGAGTAATTCACATTACTATGAAAAAGCCAGGGGTAATGGATTGGCGGTAATGCTGTGCTGTTAATCACTGACTGAGCGGATTTGCACATTTATGGACTATGCTCCATTGCTTTGAGCGAAGTTCACACCCTATGTCAATAGCAGCACACCGATCCCCAATAAAACTTTAATGCTCAAAGTAAATATGATCAGAATGTAGTGATCGATTGGAGCATATTATGTTGAAGTTTATGACATGGTTGTATAAAAAACATCAAGCAAATGTCAAAATTATAGAAGATGTACGTCATAAGGGAAGTCTAACCAAGGCAACACTGAAAAACGCCTTAGGTTACTGCACAGCCCAGAGCATGTTTGTGTCTATAAATGGAATTCTGTTATCTGATTTTGAAGAAGCACATATGTTTTATGCTCTTTAAATTGTGGTTCTGTTTGAAATCGGGCTATATGTGGGAACTGCCCATAGCAGAGTGGCGGAATAACTTCACAGACCAGTGATTTACGCCCTGAGGAAAAAGGCCTAGTTTTAATGAGGGACCTACTACGTCACTGACATGCATTAAGGGTGTTCTATGCACCTCATTACTTGTTCCAGCCATGGGAAGCCTTATGGCTTTTGAGAAAGCCCGCAGTTGCTTGAGATGATTTAAAGACTGGATAATTTAGCAAGGTATATTATTTCTACTTCCTACAAATGATAACAGATGCTGATGTCCTAAGAAGGTTAGACTGCTTCCATCACCTTTCAAGTAAGAGGCTCTTACTATAATAACAATAATATTCTGGGAAGTGTTTTCTACAGAAAAATAAACTGGTGTGCTTTCCATCACCTTTCAAGTAAGAGGCTCTTACTATAATAACAATAATATTCTGGGAATTGTTTTCTACAGAAAAATAAACTGGTGTGCTTTCCTTGCAAGAGCATCACCTCCTCATCCAATACGCCTCCCATTCTCTACTATATGCACTTGGTGAGGCAAGGTCTCACCACTACCACACCTACCAAGCGCACTCTAAAATATCAAACGCAGCTCCACCACCCCTTTACCATTAAAAGGGAGAAAGGGCAAAGCACAACTGACACACCAAGCCTCCACAACCAATCTTTAAAAGAGAAAGAGGGAGTGAACACAAGTGATGGGATGTGGAATTAGGAATCGGAATAATGAAGATTACCGGTAAGTAATCCAGACATTCTGGGTAATTCATCTGTTTTGCTATTGTTTGAGCCACGACCCACACACAGTACCATTGATGGTGCATAGGCTAGAAGCAGATATGACTTCCAATTATTTGACCATGCAAGATCCAGCCAGCATCTATCCCACGGGTTGGCGGACAGTTTATTGTGTGGTTGTCTGATTGTGGCAACCGATACTGGATCTGTGTGCGCCCCTTGTAATAGATGTCCATGTGATGATGTCAGCATCTAGGGGGTGATTCTAACCCTGGCGGTCGGTGTTAAAGCGGCGGCCAACCCGCCAACAGGCTGGTGGTAAAAAATATGGGATTCTGACCCTGGCGGGAACCGCCAACACAGACAGCCACCTTAACACTCCGACCGCCACGGCGGTACAAACAAACAGCGCGGCGGTCACCGCCAACAGACAGGCGGCAGCCAATGTACCGCCCACACTATTCCAACTCACCAATCCGCCACCTTTTCCGGGGCGGGAGCACCGCCGATAAAAACATGGCGGAAACAGACTACGGACGGGAAAACGCTCACCACTACGCACTCCAGGAGGAAGGAGGACAGCATGGAACCCGAATTAAACATCCTACCTGCTCTCGTCTACCTTCTCATCTACCACGAGTACGAAGTCCGGCGCAGACGACAACGGTGAGTACTGCACCTACGACACACGGGAGGGGGAGGACGAAAGGTTACGGCCACACACATATGCGACCCCCCCCCCCCAACTATGTACTCACCAATGCAGCGCACCAAGTCACAGTGACACCACCCAAACACCCCTGAAAAATGCTAGGACATAATCATATTTGGAATAAATATTTATGTACCAAAAAGCTCCAGAAAATTAGCGTACAACCATGAAAGATATCCACAACAAAACTAATGACACACACATCAGTGTATAACTGAAGTACCAAGTCCTGCACAACCTACGATTCCACCATGTCCGTGGGCCAAAGTCTTGAGAAACAAGGGCAAAGCCCACACAGGAGACCTGAGTCCTTTGGAGAGAACACTGCAGGGGCATCAGATGTAAAAACTACAGGCACCTCAGGGGGAAGGGAAGGGGGGGGCACCACAGCCACATGAGTCCACGACGCCAGATCCACGAGGATCCACCATGCCCACTGGACCATCCTGGGGAGTGCAAAGCCACAGTCTCTCAAGTCTCTGCAGTGGGTGGATTGCCCACTGGACCATCCTGGGGAGTGCAAAGCCACAGTCTCTCAATGTCTCTACAGTGGGTGGGCTGCCCACTGGGCCATCCTGGGGAGTGCAAAGCCACAGTCTCTCAATGTCTCTACAGTGGGTGGGCTGCCCACTGGGCCATCCTGGGGAGTGCAAAGCCACAGTCTCTCAATGTCTCTACAGTGGGTGGGCTGCCCACTGGGCCATCCTGGGGAGTGCAAAGCCACAGACTCTCAATGTCTCTACAGTGGGTGGGCTGCCCACTGGGCCATCCTGGGGAGTGCAAAGCCACAGTCTCTCAATGTCTCTACAGTGGGTGGGCTGCCCACTGGGCCATCCTGGGGAGTGCAAAGCCACAGTCTCTCAATGTCTCTACAGTGGGTGGGCTGCCCACTGGGCCATCCTGGGGAGTGCAAAGCCACAGTCCATCAGGTGGATGACAGTCTCCACTGGTCAAGGAGGAGGCATGGTGGGCACAGTGAACCATAAACGGTGCTTGCGACGGCGGTGCCCAGCGGAGCGGTGCTTGAGAAGAAGGGCCCAGCGGAGCGGTGCTTGAGAGGAAGGGCCCAGCGGAGCGGTGCTTGAGACGGCGGGGCCCAGCGGAGCGGTGCTTGAGAAGAAGGGCCCAGCGGAGCGGTGCTTGAGAAGAAGGGCCCAGCGGAGCGGTGCTTGAGAAGAAGGGCCCAGCGGAGCGGTGCTTGAGACGGCGGGGCCCAGCGGAGCGGTGCTTGAGAAGAAGGGCCCAGCGGAGCGGTGCTTGAGAAGAAGGGCCCAGCGGAGCGGTGCTTGAGAAGCAGGGCCCAGCGGAGCGGTGCTTGAGAGGAAGGGCCCAGCGGAGCGGTGCTTGAGAAGAAGGG
Source organism: Pleurodeles waltl (assembly GCF_031143425.1). Taxonomy (NCBI): domain Eukaryota; kingdom Metazoa; phylum Chordata; class Amphibia; order Caudata; family Salamandridae; genus Pleurodeles; species Pleurodeles waltl. Next base: position 77,519,251 of record NC_090438.1, read on the forward strand.
CCCAGCGGAGCGGTGCTTGAGAGGAAGGGCCCAGCGGAGCGGTGCTTGAGACGGCGGGGCCCAGCGGAGCGGTGCTTGAGAAGAAGGGCCCAGCGGAGCGGTGCTTGAGAAGAAGGGCCCAGCGGAGCGGTGCTTGAGAAGAAGGGCCCAGCGGAGCGGTGCTTGAGAGGAAGGGCCCAGCGGAGCGGTGCTTGAGACGGCGGGGCCCAGCGGAGCGGTGCTTGAGAAGAAGGGCCCAGCGGAGCGGTGCTTGAGAGGAAGGGCCCAGCGGAGCGGTGCTTGAGACGGCGGGGCCCAGCGGAGCGGTGCTTGAGAAGAAGGGCCCAGCGGAGCGGTGCTTGAGAGGAAGGGCCCAGCGGAGCGGTGCTTGAGACGGCGGGGCCCAGCGGAGCGGTGCTTGAGAAGAAGGACCCAGCGGAGCGGTGCTTGAGAAGAAGGGCCCAGCGGAGCGGTGCTTGAGAGGAAGGGCCCAGCGGAGCGGTGCTTGAGACGGCGGGGCCCAGCGGAGCGGTGCTTGAGAAGAAGGGCCCAGCGGAGCGGTGCTTGAGAGGAAGGGCCCAGCGGAGCGGTGCTTGAGACGGCGGGGCCCAGCGGAGCGGTGCTTGAGAAGAAGGGCCCAGCGGAGCGGTGCTTGAGACGGCGGGGCCCAGCGGAGCGGTGCTTGAGAAGAAGGGCCCAGCGGAGCGGTGCTTGAGAAGAAGGGCCCAGCGGAGCGGTGCTTGAGAGGAAGGGCCCAGCGGAGCGGTGCTTGAGAAGAAGGGCCCAGCGGAGCGGTGCTTGAGAGGAAGGGCCCAGTGGAGCGGTGCTTGAGACGGCAGGGCCCAGCGGAGCGGTGCTTAAGAAGAAGGGCCCAGCGGAGCGGTGCTTGAGAAGAAGGGCCCAGCGGAGCGGTGCTTGAGAGGAAGGGCCCAGCGGAGCGGTGCTTGAGACGGCGGGGCCCAGCGGAGCGGTGCTTGAGAAGAAGGGCCCAGCGGAGCGGTGCTTGAGAGGAAGGGCCCAGCGGAGCGGTGCTTGAGACGGCGGGGCCCAGCGGAGCGGAGCTTGAGAAGAAGGGCCCAGCGGAGCGGTGCTTGAGAAGAAGGGCCCAGCGGAGCGGTGCTTGAGACGGCGGGGCCCAGCGGAGCGGTGCTTGAGAAGAAGGGCCCAGCGGAGCGGTGCTTGAGACGGCGGGGCCCAGCGGAGCGGTGCTTGAGAAGAAGGGCCCAGCGGAGCGGTGCTTGAGAGGAAGGGCCCAGCGGAGCGGTGCTTGAGAGGAAGGGCCCAGCGGAGCGGTGCTTGAGACGGCGGGGCCCAGCGGAGCGGTGCTTGAGAAGAAGGGCCCAGCGGAGCGGTGCTTGAGAGGAAGGGCCCAGCGGAGCGGTGCTTGAGACGGCGGGGCCCAGCGGAGCGGTGATTGAGAAGAAGGGCCCAGCGGAGCGGTGCTTGAGAAGAAGGGCCCAGCGGAGCGGTGCTTGAGACGGCGGGGCCCAGCGGAGCGGTGCTTGAGAAGAAGGGCCCAGCGGAGCGGTGCTTGAGACGGCGGGGCCCAGCGGAGCGGTGCTTGAGAAGAAGGGCCCAGCGGAGCGGTGCTTGAGAAGAACGGCCCAGCGGAGCGGTGCTTGAGAGGAAGGGCCCAGCGGAGCGGTGCTTGAGAAGAAGGGCCCAGCGGAGCGGTGCTTGAGAGGAAGGGCCCAGCGGAGCGGTGCTTGAGAGGAAGGGCCCAGCGGAGTGGTGCTTGAGACGGCGGGGCCCAGCGGAGCGGTGCTTGAGAAGAAGGGCCTAGCGGAGCGGTGCTTGAGAGGAAGGGCCCAGCGGAGCGGTGCTTGAGACGGCGGGGCCCAGCGGAGCGGTGCTTGAGAAGAAGGGCCCAGCGGAGCGGTGCTTGAGAGGAAGGGCCCAGCGGAGCGGTGCTTGAGACGGCGGGGCCCAGCGGAGCGGTGCTTGAGAAGAAGGGCCCAGCGGAGCGGTGCTTGAGAAGAAGGGCCCAGCGGAGCGGTGCTTGAGAGGAAGGGCCCAGCGGAGCGGTGCTTGAGACGGCGGGGCCCAGCGGAGCGGTGCTTGAGAAGAAGGGCCCAGCGGAGCGGTGCTTGAGAAGAAGGGCCCAGCGGAGCGGTGCTTGAGAGGAAGGGCCCAGCGGAGCGGTGCTTGAGACGGCGGGGCCCTGTTCAGCGGTGCTCTTCTCCACGGCGGGCCCTGTTCAGCGGTGCTCTTCTCCACGGCGGGCCCTGTTCAGCGGTGCTCTTCTGCACCGCGGGCCCTGTTCAGCGGTGCTCTTCTCCACCGCGGGCCCTGTTCAGCGGTGCCTATCTCCACGGCGGGGCCCTGTTCAGCGGTGCTCTTCTGCACCGCGGGCCCTGTTCAGCGGTGCTCTTCTCCACGGCGGGCCCTGTTCAGCGGTGCTCTTCTCCACGGCGGGGCCCTGTTCAGTGGTGCTCTTCTGCACCGCGGGCCCTGTTCAGCGGTGCTCTTCTCCACCGCGGGCCCTGTTCAGCGGTGCTCTTCTGCACCGCGGGCCCTGTTCAGCGGTGCTCTTCTCCACGGCGGGCCCTGTTCAGCGGTGCTCTCCTGCCCCGCGGGCCCTGTTCAGCGGTGCTCATCCAGCAGGTCAAGGGAGCCAGACCTGGCCTCGACTCCCTGCTCAGTCGCCCTCGGACCGTGACGTTTCTGGACCCTTCGGGGACGGACTCCTGGCCTCCTTAGTGTCCTCCTTCCCAGCTGGGATGTGGCATGTGGGGTCCACCTTCACCGCGCTCCTGCTGCCCTTCCGCTCCTTTGATGGGGCTCTCGGGCCCTTGCCTCCCCCAGATGGTGTGGGTGGTGAAGTGGCCGCATATTGCTCCTTGGGGGCAGCCCTGTCGGTCCTCGCACGGCGGTCCTTGGTTTTGCGGGTCCTCTTGCCGGGGGGGGGGCTGGACGTGTCCTTGCTGCAGCTCGATGTGTCACTGCTGGCAAAGGGTGGGCTCCAGAACCCAGGCACAACAGTGACACCCGAAGCTGGGCTGGTGGTGGCTGCGGTGCTCTTGGGACTCTTTGAAGATGGATGGGGGAGGTCATCGGGGGGAAAGAGGTTAAGGTTAGCCAGGAAAAGTTTTTTAGGGCCAAGGTAAAGGGTAGGAGAAGTGGAGATGGAAGTGGAGGTAGAGGAGGTGGTTGTAGGAGAGTCAGGTGTGCTGTCATTGGGTGAAGGTGCTGGTGTTGTAGGCTGTCGTGAGGTGGATGGCTGTTGGGTGGGTGGCTGCCTGCGTTTGTGTGTCTTGGAAGAGGGGGTGACAGACACAGTGGGAGAGGACACAGGGGACGTGTACATGGCAGTGGGGGTGGTGACTGCACGAGTGTGGACTGTACTGGAGGGTGAGGTGGTGATGGAAGCACTGGCTGATGTTGGGGTGCATGCAGGTGTGAGTGTAGACGTCACAGGGAGGGAGGAGGGAGACGAGGAGGAGGGGGACACAGGGGTGGCAGTGGCTTTTGGCATGTCTGCATCTGGGTGTTGCTCGGGTGAGTGTTTGCGGGATCTGTGGTGCTTGTGTTTGGATGAGCTGCTCTTGGGTGTTGAGGTGTGTGCAGGCTGGTCTGATGGTGTGGATGGGATAGGCTGAGGAACAGGAGACAGAGACAGGCTGGAGGCAGTCAGAAGAGGGAGGCTGGAAACAGGGACAATGGCTGCCGTCAGTGCTGAGGCCAGAGCAGTGAACGCTCGTTGATGGGCAGCCTGACCCGAATGAATGCCCTCCAGGTACGCATTGCTCTGTTGCACCTCCCTTTGCACACCCTGGATGGCATTCAAAAGGGTCGTCTGCCCAACAATGAGCGTCCTTACCAGGTCAATGAGCTCCGCACTGAGGGCAGCAGGGGCAACAGGGGCAGGGGCTGAGGTGCCTGGGGCGAAGGAGACGCGCGCCTTCCTGGGCGAACCGGCACGGAGCGAAGACTGAGGGGCTGCTGGGAGGGCGGGGCTGGTGCGCTGGGTGGCGGCTGTACCTGTAGAGGCGGGGGGCACGGATGTTGCCGCCACCCCTAGGGAGCTCCCATCCGAGGACGTGTCGCTTTCGCTGCTCTCACCAGCGGTCCCCGTCGTGGTGCTCCCCTCGCCCTCCGGATCACTGGTGCCCTCGGTGTCTGTTCCTGGGCCCACCGGGGCCTTGTGTCCTGCAGCTCCCTCGTGCTCCGATGCCATATCTCCTCCGCCTGATGATGCTAATGCACACATGCACAAGAAGATGAAGAGAAAGGGTGGGGGGAGAAAAAAGAAGACCAGGTTGAGTGCATGCAATGTCAACACCGTTGGCGGAGAGGACAGACACAGGTGCCTAATGCACTAAGCCGCGCATTCGGGGTACACTACTCAGTACTACTGACTAAGACAACAGGCCAAGAGACGTCAATCGCGCACATGGGAGATGCTGGACCTTCAATGGCTGTACTTGTCACCCTACCGAGGTGGGGGCCGGGGGCACAGGGCCATGCCTAAGGGAGAGGACTACACTACAGAAAGCGCCGTGGCCTAATGTCACCCACAGCCCTCCTCCCCCACCCAGACGCCTCCACTGCGCAGAAAGATAGGAGAATGTGCTGATACTCACCCCCTTGTGTCTGCTGTGATGTCTTAAAGCGCCCATCCAATTCAGGGTAGGCCACCGCCAGGATCCGGGACATCAGGGGGGTCATGGTGCGACTGGCACCCCTCCTAGGTTGGGAGGCCATCCCCAGCAGTGTTTCTGCGGTCTTCCTTGTTCCGCGGCGGATGTCCTCCCACCTCTTGCGGCAGTGGGTGCCCCGTCTGTTGTGGACCCCCAAGGTCCGGACTTCCTTGGCGATGGCACGCCAAATGTCGATCTTCTGATGGGCGCTGACCTATTAGACATGTACAGGGTGGAAAGGAGGAACTCATCTATGACCTGCATGTTAGATGTAATTGCCCACCCACTTTGCCATATGGCACATGCTCTCATCTGTCGGGCGTTGCACTCCTCATTCGCCCCCCACCCCACCAACTTACATCCACCCCAATCCACACAGGCATAGCCCATTCCATTAGCACCCGGTGTACTCACTTGTTGGTCTGGAGGACCGTAGAGTAGCGCATACTGGGGGAGGACCCCATCCACGAGCTTGTCCAACTCTTCAGACGTGAAGGCAGGGGCCCTTTCCCCAGGCGCAGCAGCCATTGTATCTTCCAGACCGAGGTCACAGCAGCACTTGCAGTATAGGTCCTCTCCTGTGGATGATCAGGTCTCGAGTGATTAAGCAGATAGAAAATGGCGGTCACGTCCGCGGCGGTGCGTACCGCGGCGGTGTGTACCGCGACCGCCGGCGCACTTCGTTATTGGCTGCTGAAACCCATAGGCTTCAATGTTAACCAATGCGGCTTTGCGCCGCGGTCTGCGACCGCCTACCGCCACGGTGTGCCCCGCCAGCGCATTGACCTCACATCCCATTGTCCCACTTCACAGGTCAGGCAGCCGCCATTTCAAGGGCCCACATGGCTTAATTTTGACTGCGACACACAGGCCTAGGCCTTGCATTGCCACACATACACGCCTTTCAACCCATTGCCATTCTTTAACTGTGCAAGCTGTCTGTACGTACCTGTGTTTTGGCTGACTCTGTGCTCCATGTTGTCCTTCCTAGGCACCGTCCGCTGGGACTTGCGATGAGAAGGAGGAATCCTCGCGTGTACCGACCGCTGGTGGACCTGTCGACAATGGAAGAACGCCATATAATACTTCGATACAGACTTGACCGTGCCACTATCCATGAACTGTGTGCCCAGCTGGAGCCAGCCCTGATGTCCCCCATCCGCCAACCCACAGGGATTCCCCCTCTGGTGCAGGTTTTGTCAGTCCTCCATTTTTTGGCCAGTGGGTCATTCCAGACCACAGTGGCCATGTCATCTGGAATGTCTCAGCCTATGTTTTCTAAGATTTTGAGCAGAGTGTTGTCTGCCCTGATGAAACTCATGCGGAGCTACATCATTTTCCCCGAGGAGGGTGACTTGCCTACAGTGAAGGGTGATTTCTATGCCCTTGGACACATCCCCAACATCATTGGTGCCATTGATGGGACCCATGTGGCTTTGGTACCCCCAAAAGACGATGAGCAGGTGTTCCGTAACAGAAAAAATTATCATTCGATGAATGTCCAGGTGGTCTGTTTGGCTGACCAGTACATCTCCCATGTAAATGCCAAGTTCCCTGGGTCAGTGCATGACGCGTATGTGATGCGAAATAGCAGCATCCCCTATGTGATGGAGCAGCTACAGAGACAACGTGTGTGGCTAATAGGTGACTCTGGTTACCCCAACCTGCCGTGGCTACTGACCCCAGTAAGGAATCCCCGGACAAGGGCAGAGGAACGCTACAATGAGGCCCATGGGCGTACCAGGAGGGTGATTGAGCGAACCTTTGGACTCCTGAAGGCCAGGTTTAGGTGCCTGCATATGACTGGTGGATCCCTAATGTACTCACCAAAGAAGGTGTGCCATATCATCGTGGCCTGCTGTATGCTTCACAACCTGGCTTTGCGACGCCAGGTGCCTTTCCTGCAGGAGGATGGTCCAGATGGTGGTGTTGTAGAAGCCGTGGAGCCTGTGGAGAGTGAAGAGGAGGAAGACTCAGAGGACGACACAGACAATAGGGATAGAGTGATACAACAGTATTTCCAGTGACACCCAGGTAAGAATCACCCACGCCATTTCCCAACTGCTTCTAGCCTCCTGCATCTGTACTTTCTGTAGTTCCCCACAGATGTTTTTCAGTAATTTTTGCCTTTCCCTTCCCTTCTCAGTGCTGTCTGACTCAGTACCTGACTTCTGCTTGGTTCGCCCATGAAATACAGCGTATTGACATTGGTATGTTGTCATGACTAATTGACAGAACAGAAATTGAACAGTGATATGTAATACATTTGTTAATAAGACAGCATGACTCAAAACAGATTATTGTGCAAAATGTGATTTATTTACAGTGCTAGATATTGGTACATGTGATTCTAAGGGTGATGGGTGGGGGTGGAGGAATATCCATGGCAGAGTCCAGTTCTCAGTCTCACAGGTGCATTGTTCTTTTGCCTGGGGAAGGATGGAGCATAGGCAGTTCATGGTTGGACAGGGTGGCAATGTGGGACAGTGGGAAGAGTTCAGGGGGTATGTCCTGCTGGCGGGGGTCTTGACATCGTACTCTGTCTTTTTCTTTGGTCTCAGGCTCCTCTTACGGGGTGGTTGTTCTTCAGCAGGAGGTGGGGTTCTGGGGGGCTGTCGAGGTGTTGGGACCTCCTGTCCACTAGCGCCGGCGGAGGTGGTAGGCTGTTCCTGGTCCGGCCTAGTGACAGGGGCCCTGTGTGGTGCACCATGGTCCCGCAACGCGTCCTCTATCCTGTGGAGGGCCAGGACGATGGTCCCCATTGCGGTCCCGATGATTCTCAGCTCCTCCCTGAACCCCATGTAGCGTTCTTCCTGCTGTGCCTGGACCTCAGTGAACCTGGCCAGTACCGTCGCCATCGTTTCTTGGGAGTGGTGGTAGGCTGCCATGATGGTGGTGAGGGCCTCTTGGAGAGTGGGTTCCCTGGGCCTCTCCTCCCCCCCCTGTCGCACAGCAGCCCTCCGAGCTGCCCGGTTTCCCCCGCCTCTGTCCCCTGGCCGGTGTGCCCGCTCCCACTGCCCCCAGGTCCCTGTTGTTGTTGGGGTGTTGGGTTAGCCTGGGTGCCCTGTAGTGGCGGACACACCGCTGATTGAGCTGTCCTAGAGACAGAGGCATGGGCCCGCTGGGTGGGAGCTGTGCTGGTGTCGGCAGAGGGGGTCGGGTCTGGTGTGGCCTGTAGCTGCCTGAGGGGAACCGACTGCCCAGAGGTCCCCGATGGTCCGGGCTGGTCATCAGGTTCACTGTCGACAGAGCTGCTATCCTCAGTGTGGGCCTGTTCCGGTGGTGGGATGGACAGTTCTGGACCCTCCTGGCTGGTGTGTTGTCGTTCGGGTCCTGCATGGGGTAAGAGAGTTTGGTTATTGTTTCTGTGTGTGCAATAGCGTGCGTGTTATGGGTGCCCTTGTTCCCCAGTGCAGGCATTCCCTTGAGGGAGGTGTTGTGAGGGTATTTAGTGGGGGGGAGGGGTTAGTGCAGTGGTCATGCATAGGTGATGGGTGCCCATGAATTGTGTTATCATGCAGGAGTTGGTGTTGGGATTGGTGGGTTGTGCTGGTGAGACATTGTCAGGGAGGATATGTGCTGGGGGGTTGGGGGTGAGGGTGGGGGTGTGGGTTGGCATGCTGGTGGGGTGGGGGGGATATAGTAGTTGAGATTGGACTTACCAGAGTCCATTCCTCCGGCTACTCCAGCGAGGCCCTGAGGATGCAGGATGTTCAAGACCTCTTGCTCCCACGATGTAAATTCGGGAGGGGTGGGTGGGGGTCCGCCGCCAGTCTTCTGGACCGCGATGTTGTGCCTGGAGACCATCGATCGGACCTTCCCCCGTAGGTCGTTCCATCTTTTGCGGATGTCCTCCCTATTCCTGGGATGCTGTCCCACCGCGTTGACCCTGTCCACGATCCGCTGCCATAGCTCCGCCTTCCTGGCTATACTGGTGTGCTGCACCTGCGAGCCGAAGAGCTGGGGTTCCACTCTTAGGATTTCCTCCACCATGACCCGGAGTTCTTGGTCCGAAAAGCGTGGGTGCCTTTGGGGTGCCATGGGGTGGTGTGGGTGAGGTGTGGGGTGGTGTATGTGATGATAAGTATGTTGGTGAGTGGTGCTTTGTGCTACTATGTGGTGTGTGTGATGGTGTAGTGTGCCTCAGTGTGTCTTGCTTTGGATTGTCTGCTGTGTCTCTCTCTCCTTCTCTCAGTACTTATGGTCGCAGGGGTTTGTGGGTGATGTGGGTGTGTGTTTTATAGTTGGTTGATTGTGTGGGAGTGGTGTGTGTATGTGTATCAGGTGTGTGTATTTCAAATTGTCCAATGTGGCTGTGTTTTGGTGATGTGTGTGTATTCTGACCGCGGCGGTGTGTAGTGCCAATGGAATACCGCGTTTGAATGACCGCCGTGTGGATTCGTGGGTCGTAATGGCATGGGCGTATTTCTGTTGCCGTGACGGTGGAGGTTTGGTCATCTCCAGTTTATCGCTGCCCGCCGATGTGGCGGGCTGCAGTGGAGGACGGATTTTTGGAGGTTTGGCCGTTGTGGGTCAGAATGACCGTGGCGGTTGACCGCGGCCGCGGCGGTGTTATGGCGGTTTTATGACCGGCGGTAAGGGCATTTTACCGCCGAGGTCAGAATCACCCCCCTAGTCCGCAAGCCAGAGAGCCGCCTTTATATTATGCAACTTAACCAGATGTGGCCTTCTGCACTAATTCAGTGGGCTACTAGCACCATGATGCTCTTGCCACATGTAACTAGTCTCTCTTGTGGTCATCTCCTGATTTTGTTTTGCAAACCGGATAAACTGCAGGGGCAACTCTGACAAGCAGGATGCTCTTATGGCAGGCCCTATCGTAGCACTTTGCTGCTGTGGCTATTTTTCGGTCATATATGATGCTTCTCAGCTTCCTGGATCGCGCTCCGTTTTCCTGAACCTCCTTTACCAATAATGTTCTTAATTAGCAGATGGAAAATTCCATCCTCATGGCAGCTCTGATCATGATTCTGGTACTGTATTTGTTAATGACAGGATCACGAGTGTATTTGACAAACAGTTGCTATGCTTCATTAGCTCTTTTCATGCCAGTATCCATAGAATGGATGACTGTAAAGTACCTACACTGAATATGCTCTGATTGACTGTGTATTTTAGTGCAACACGTACTGTAACCTATACAAATCTTAAGGAAGATATCTGTATTTCGAGCCAATCCAAAAAGCCTCTATGCTGCACGCTGCTGTGTTATGTAAAGTTACATTTTGAAATCTTACTGCCTGTTTCCTTTGTTAGTTCAGTGTTTCTCTATTAAAGATACAAGGGGAACAGTCCAACAACCAACTAATAACTAGTGCTCCTATGTCTATCGGCGCAAAGTATTTCTTCTCAACTGATGAAGAAAAAAAGCAATGGCGCCCCCCCAGGATTGCATAACATGCAGCTGCACAACTGTCCAGCGAAGGTCTAGGAGGGCCACTTCTGATTCTCAGATAAGATTACAATTAGGATTAATTTACAGTGAATCAAAATGGATCTCAGCAGCAGCTCCCCAATTGTCAGTATCATGATTTGAGGGTCCGGAAGTCCACTTTGAGCTGGTGCACTGGTTTCAGTAGAGGATCACCCCAACGACCAGAAGCACAATGGAATGGAATCTGGGGTATTAGTTTAGCAACCCAGACAAGAATCCAATAATAATTGTACTGATGAAACTAAATGCAACTATCACACTTGCTGGTTTGCCATTGTGTGGCGTCTACAGTATAGTGGATGTACAATCTGCCCCAGATTACGCAGTTGACACATTGCAATGATGTGCTTCTTTTCCATTCCAACATAGGTATGATGAACATCTATGCTAATTGCTCCTACAATTATGTGTCCAGATTGAAATTGGGTTTTACGTTTTGGTAGTTTGTCAGCAGTAAGGGATTATCAGGCCAGTTGTTACTGGTACCTTAATCTACTTTTCCTGCATGCCCAGGAGTTCCCTTTCATCTTTTTGCTTTTCTTGGGTTATATAAAGTCGCTTTAATACCACACCCATAATCAGAGATGAAGATTGCCCTTAGAACATTTAAATTGTGATGCCATTCTAAGGATGGGTTTTGCAAAATTAACCCTTTAATTGCCAGGAATGTTTGTGTACTTGAGTGCCAGAGGTTTTGCTAAACATGCTTTAGCTCTTTCACACAATTTACCCTTTCATAATTCTAGAGTCACACAAGTGCTTCCACCTCGACGTCCCGAACTGCAAAAGAGTTTTCAAGTTGCCACAATATATAAGGAGACACCAAATAAGGCTGGAATTTGGCTTGGAGGGCCAGCATTGGGCCTTGATAGGGGACTTCCTGAAATACAGGATAGTCAGAGCCCCATCCAACACTCTGAAGTCAGTCCTCTGCTACATTTTCAATACAAATACAAACTCTTGCTCACAATATTTAACGGCAACTTTAACTCCAAATTGATCAAGCAGAACTGATCAGGCTGGCCCAATCACGCATTGCAATCAAACCTGTGATCAAAAGACAGATAAAAACGCTTTCCCAGGCATGTGATCTTGAAAGGACGAACAAGACTCCAGTGCAAGACGCACTAGTTGCTTCTTATAAAAACACCACACAGCTCTTGGCACCACAGCCATATTTCACTCACCCCATTAGGAAAACCTGCGTGACACAAATTGCTTTTGCGAGATTGCTCGGCCTGAGGACAAAAGATCTAAACCCAAAATGGAGCTCACTTACCATCATCAGGGGTTGCAGGCTATGCGAATATAAATCTGAAACCTTTGTCTGACCCTAATGAACGCACGTTGCTCCCTCCTAAGACCTTTCTTTCTGCGTCGTAACCTAAGAACTTGCACGGAGGCAATATCCCTGGTGTTCGCTTTAAAGGAACCTACTGACCTGGCCAAATATGGGAAGTTCATCAAGCTGGTTCAAGCTGAACTGACGGCCCACACAAGGGGCCCTTAGGTTTTGACTCAGTGTCTGTGAAAGGCAACCAGTCTACGCTTTTATTCTTTTTTTAAATTTATTGTATTTAATGTAACCTATATGTGGCTGATTGCGTCTCGGAGAGCATGTTTTTATGTACAGACATTTTGTCTCCTGTATAATTTTCTTTGTTTGCAAAGACTTTAAGTAATCATGCAATAAAATGATGATGATGATGAAGTGCACTATCATCACTTTACTGATTATTTTTCAGTCACAGAAATTATGGTTAACGCATTAAAATCTAAAATAAGAAGACATTTTCTATAAATTATCAAATATCTTCCTCATCCATGTTTGCAACATAGTCTGGCATGCTAAGCAAAACATATTACCAGCACCTGAAGCAAACTGTCAGAATTCTCCCCAGTGATCTACTACAACTGCACCACAGATTTGTAATGAACAATTAGAATGTTAATAGTCTTGTTAGACCTGACATTCTTAGTGTAGTCTTCCTCACAAATGTTTGTCTTCTTCCCTCTTGCAGTCTGGAATGGCTTTAATACCCTGTGCACTTTACCACTGCTAAACAGTGCTAAAGTGATTGTGCTCGCTCCCTGAAATATGGTAAAATAGGCCTACCCCTGAGTGGCACATATATATTACTAATAAGTACAAAATATATGGTACTTTATGTACCCATGGCCTGTACATTAAATATTACTAGAGGGCCTGCAGCACTCATTACGCCACCCACTAAAGTAGCATTTTAAAACATGTCACAGGCCTGCAATTGGAGCCTTCAGTGAATTTTTTAACTCCTAATTTAATCTTGCCAAAACGTTTTACCAGACTTCAACTTTCCTTCTTTAAACATACATCACTCCTAAGGTAGACCGTAGACAGCCCATCAGGTACGATGCATTGTATTTAAAAGGTAGGGCATGGGGTTTTAAGTTTTACATGTCCTGGTAGTGAAAAACTCCTCAATTAATTTTCACTACTGTAACGCCTACCTCATATATAGGTTAACATTAAGGTACCATATTACATTTAAGACATTCTAACGTTTGATTGGGAACAGGCTGAAATGTCATGTTTGGTCTCAAGTGAACTGTAACTTAAAATGATAAAATCGGATTTTTAGAAAGTTGGCATTTGGGTCAAATTACAGTGAATAGTTTGACAGTTGGTCTTATGCATTCCTCCCACACAGTGAGAAAAAGGGGGACCAGTGGGTGGCTGGATTGGGTCATCCTGCTAGGATGGGTGGGGTGAAGCTATTCCCTGTCCCACTCATTTCTCCACATCCAGGTAAAGCTCTCTCTCTTTTAAGGTAGGGTTGTCTATCTATACGCAGTCAGACGGTTGAGAGTATTTAAACACTTGCCATTCAAGGTTATGTTTCTTTTTAGTTCATGTGACATGGGGACATTATAAGTTCCAAACACTGAGTGCTGGTCTGAAAGCCTAACTCCTTTGCTGTGAGGTCTGGCAGAAGCTCTAGAGATCTTGGAAATCAATGTTTTCTAAGTTCCAGACCAGTATTCCATTGTGCCAGCCTCATCCTGTGTGCTCGTCTTTTGCCACTCTCCTTCTTTTTTCTCTTTTGCCACTTATTATTGTCCGCTTGTTGCAACATGCTTGATTCTCCTCTCTTCTTGCTCTCTTGCCACTCCTCCTAATTCCCCCCTCTTTATTTTTCCTGATTTCTTTTTGTCACTTTCTTTCCTTTCACTCCCTTGTCAACTCTTGTTCCGTTCAGTTGCCATTTGCCTGATTTCTCCTCTTTTCTTGCTTTTTTTCCACTTCTCATGATTCCCCTCTCTCTCTCGTTTTCCCGTGTTGGAAAATGGGTTATTGGTAAGGGCAGGTAGGTACCTACACTTAGCAACAGGCCACTAACCTCCACTAAGGTCCAGTTAGGTCTCATTAAATTAGCCCCAGCTCAACCCTTGGTAGCTTGGCAACGAGCGTCAAGGCTTAACTTAGGAGACAGAGTGTAAAGCATTCAAATATCACAAAACAGTAATTATATAAAACACAGGAAACTGTTTAAAAATCCAAAACCAATTTATAAAAATTGATTATATTTTTATCTTTAAAATGACACCAAAACGAATAAAATCAGATAAGGGGAACCGGAGATATGAATTTTTAAAGAATTATAAAAATAATTGCGCCTAGAAACAAAAAACGCCAATCGGGTCATCTGGTTGCACCTCGACCGGGGCAAAGTCAAAGTTTCAGGCCGATGGAGCCCTGCTCAGCTACAGGCCGCGGGAGGCCTCGGTTAAAAGTTTACCTTCACACTTAGGGGGTCTTTCCAACCCTGGCGGTCGGTGTTAAAGCGGCGGCCAACCCGCCAACAGGCAGGCGGTAATAAAAATGGGATTCTGACCCTGGCAGGAACCGCCAACACAGGCCGCCACTTTAACACTCCGACCGCCACAGCGGGACACACGAACAGCACGGCGGTCACCGCCAACAGACAGGCGGCAGACAATGAACCGCCCACACTATCACGACCCACCAATCTGCCACCTTTTCCGGGGCGGGCGCCCCGCCGATAAAAACACGGCGGAAACAGACTACGAACGGGAAAACGCTAACCTATACACACTCCACGAGGAATCTGGACAGCAAGGAACCCGAATTAAACATCCTACCAGCCATTGTCTTCCTGCTCCTCTACCAGGAGCACGAACGCCGACGCAGAAGAAAACGGTGAGTACTGCACCTACGACACAGGGGAGGGGGGAGGAGAAAAGGTTACGGGAACACACACACGCGACACACCCACCCCCACCCTCACCCCCCAATCCCTACACACCAATGCAGAGCAACAAGTCAGAGTGACACCCCCCCAAACCCCCCTGGAATAATGCAAAGACAAAATAAAATGTTCATTAAAATTGAAGTATATTAAAGCATATTTGAACTTAAGTGAAATATGAAATTTATCAAATAAATATATTACAACATGAACAATATATACATAGTCCAAAAGTCCGGCACATATTGGCTACATTCCATTGTTCGTGGGCCAATGTGCATAAACACATGGGCAAAGCCCACACACGAGACCCGATTCCATTGGAGAGAACACTGCTGGGGCATCAGATAATAAAAACACAGGCACCTCAGGGGGAAGGGAAGGGGGGCACCTCAGCCACATGAGTCCACGACGCCAGATCCACGAGGGGCCTCCACGCCCACTGTACCATCCTGGGGAGTGCAAAGCCACAGTTTCTCAAGTCTCTACAGTGGGTGGATTGCCCATTGTACCATCCTGGGGAGTGCAAAGCCACAGTTTTCCAAGTCTCTACAGTGGGTGGATTGCCCACTGTACCATCCAGGGGAGTGCAATGCCACAGTCCATCAGGTGGATTACAGACTCCACTGGTTATGGAGGAGGCATGTTGGCCAGAGTGCTTCGTGAAGCCCTGCCCGACACAGATCCGGCCCTGCCAATGGGCCAGCGGTGCTTGAGATGAAGGGCCAAGTGGAGCGGTGCAGAGACGGCGGTGCCCAGCGGAGCGGTGCTTGAGATGAAGGGCCCAGCGGAGCGGTGCTTGAGATGAAGGGCCAAGCGGAGCAGTGCAGAGACGGCGGTGCCCAGCGGAGCGGTGCTTGAGATGAAGGGCCCAGCGGAGCGGTGCTTGAGATGAAGGGCCAAGCGGAGCGGTGTAGAGACGGCGGTGCCCAGCGGAGCGGTGCTTGAGATGAAGGGCCCAGTGGAGCGGTGCAGAGACGGCGGTGCCCAGCGGAGCGGTGCTTGAGATGAAGGGCCCAGCAGAGCAGTGCAGAGACGGCGGTGCCCAGCAGAGCGGTGCTTGAGATGAAGGGCCCAGCGGAGCGGTGCAGAGACGGTGGTGCCCAGTGGAGCGGTGCTTGAGATGAAGGGCCCAGCGGAGCGGTGCAGAGACGGCGGTGCCCAGCGGAGCGGTGCTTGAGATGAAGGGCCCAGCGGAGCGGTGCTTGAGATGAAGGGCCCAGCGGAGCGGTGCAGAGACGGCGGTGCCCAGCGGAGCGCTGCTTGAGATGAAGGGTCCAACGGAGCGGTGCTTGAGATGAAGGGCCAAGCGGAGCGGTGCAGAGACGGCGGTGCCCAGCGGAGCGGTGCTTGAGATGAAGGGCCCAGCGGAGCGGTGCTTGTCACGGCGGGGCCCTGTTCAGCGGTGCCTCTCACGGCGGGGCCATGTTCAGCGGTGCTTGTCACGGCGGGGTCCAGTTCAGCGGTGCTTGTCTCGGCGGGGCCCTGTTCAGCGGTGCCTCTCACGGCGTGGCCCAGTTCAGCGGTGCTTGTCACGGCGGGGCCCTGTTCAGCGGTGCCTCTCACAGCGGGGCCCTGTTCAGCGGTGCTTGTCACGGCAGGGCCCAGTTCAGCGGTGCTTGTCTCGGCGGAGCCCAGTTCAGCGGTGCTTGTCACGGCGGGGCTCTGTTCAGCGGTGCCTCTCACGGCAGGGCCCTGTTCAGCGGTGCTTGTCACGGCGGGGCCCAGTTCAGCGGTGCTTGTCTCGGCGGGGCCCAGTTCAGTGGTGCTTGTCACGGCGGGCCCTGATCAGCGGTGCCTTTCACGGCGGGGCCCTATTCAGCGGTGCTCCTCACGGCGGGGCCCAATTCAGCTGTGCTTGTCTCGGCGGGGCCCTGTTCAGCGGTGCCTCTCACGGCGGGGCCCAGTTCAGCGGTGCTTATCACGGCGGGGCCCTGTTCAGCGGTGCCTCTCACGGCGGGGCCCTGTTCAGCGGTGCTTGTCACGGCGGGGCCCAGTTCAGCGGTGCTCCTCACGGCGGGGCCCAGTTCAGCGGTGCTTGTCTCAGCGGGGCCCTGTTCAGCGGTGCTCCTCGCGGCGGGGCCCAGTTCAGCGGTGCTTGTCACGGCGGGGCCCAGTTCAGCGGTGCTTGTCTCGGCGGGCCCAGTTCAGCGGTGCTTGTCACGGCAGGGCCCTGTTCAGCGGTGCCTCTCACCGCGGGGCCCTGTTCAGCGGTGCTTGTCTCGGCGGGGCCCTGTTCAGGGGTGCCTCTCACGGCGGGGCCCAGTTCAGCGGTGCTTGTCACGGCTGGGCCCTGTTCAGCGGTGCCTCTCTTGGCGGGGCCCTGTTCAGCGGTGCTCCTCACGGCGGGGCCCAGTTCAGCGGTGCTTGTCTCGGCGGGGCCCTGTTCAGCGGTGTCTCTCACGGCGGGGCCCAGTTCAGCGGTGCTTGTCACGGCGGGGCCCTGTTTAGCGGTGCCTCTCACAGCGGGGCCCTGTTCAGCGGTGTTTGTCACGGCGGGGGCCAGTTCAGCGGTGCTCCTCACGGCGGGGCCCAGTTCAGCGGTGCTTGTCTCGGCGGGCCCTGTTCAGCGGTGCTCCTCACGGCGGGGCCCAGTTCAGCGGTGCTTGTCACGGCGGGGCCCTGTCCAGCGGTGCCTCTCACAGCGGGGCCCTGTTCAGCGTTGCTTCTCACCGCGGGGCCCTGTTCAGCGGTGCCTCTCACCGCGGGGCCCTGTTCAGCGGTGCTTGTCACGGCGGGGCCCAGTTCAGCGGTGCTTGTCTCGGCGGGGCCCTGTTCAGCGGTGCTCCTCACGGCGGGGCCCAGTTCAGCGGTGCTTGTCACGGCTGGGCCCTGTTCAGCGGTGCCTCTCACGGCGGGGCCCTGTTCAGCGGTGCTCCTCACGGCGGGGCCCAGTTCAGCGGTGCTTGTCTCGGCGGGGCCCTGTTCAGCGGTGTCTCTCACGGCGGGGCCCAGTTCAGCGGTGCTTGTCACGGCGGGGCCCTGTTCAGCGGTGCCTCTCACGGCGGGGCCCTGTTCAGCGGTGTTTGTCACGGCGGGGGCCAGTTCAGCGGTGCTCCTCACGGCGGGGCCCAGTTCAGCGGTGCTTGTCTCGGCGGGGCCCTGTTCAGCGGTGCTCCTCACGGCGGGGCCCAGTTCAGCGGTGCTTGTCACGGCGGGGCCCTGTTCAGCGGTGCCTCTCACAGCGGGGCCCTGTTCAGCGTTGCTTCTCACCGCGGGGCCCTGTTCAGCGGTGCCTCTCACCGCGGGGCCCTGTTCAGCGGTGCTTGTCACGGCGGGGCCCAGTTCAGCGGTGCTTGTCTCGGCGGGGCCCAGTTCAGCGGTGCTTGTCTCGGCGGGCCCAGTTCAGCGGTGCTTGTCACGGCGGGGCCCTGTTCAGCGGTGCCTCTCACCGCGGGGCCCTGTTCAGCGGTGCTTGTCTCGGCGGGGCCCTGTTCAGGGGTGCCTCTCACGGCGGGGCCCAGTTCAGCGGTGCTTGTCACGGCTGGGCCCTGTTCAGCGGTGCCTCTCTTGGCGGGGCCCTGTTCAGCGGTGCTCCTCACGGCGGGGCCCAGTTCAGCGGTGCTTGTCTCGGCGGGGCCCTGTTCAGCGGTGTCTCTCACGGCGGGGCCCAGTTCAGCGGTGCTTGTCACGGCGGGGCCCTGTTTAGCGGTGCCTCTCACAGCGGGGCCCTGTTCAGCGGTGTTTGTCACGGCGGGGGCCAGTTCAGCGGTGCTCCTCACGGCGGGGCCCAGTTCAGCGGTGCTTGTCTCGGCGGGCCCTGTTCAGCGGTGCTCCTCACGGCGGGGCCCAGTTCAGCGGTGCTTGTCACGGCGGGGCCCTGTCCAGCGGTGCCTCTCACAGCGGGGCCCTGTTCAGCGTTGCTTCTCACCGCGGGGCCCTGTTCAGCGGTGCCTCTCACCGCGGGGCCCTGTTCAGCAGTGCTTGTCACGGCGGGGCCCAGTTCAGCGGTGCTTGTCTCGGCGGGGCCCTGTTCAGCGGTGCTCCTCACGGCGGGGCCCAGTTCAGCGGTGCTTGTCACGGCTGGGCCCTGTTCAGCGGTGCCTCTCACGGCGGGGCCCTGTTCAGCGGTGCTCCTCACGGCGGGGCCCAGTTCAGCGGTGCTTGTCTCGGCGGGGCCCTGTTCAGCGGTGTCTCTCACGGCGGGGCCCAGTTCAGCGGTGCTTGTCACGGCGGGGCCCTGTTCAGCGGTGCCTCTCACGGCGGGGCCCTGTTCAGCGGTGTTTGTCACGGCGGGGGCCAGTTCAGCGGTGCTCCTCACGGCGGGGCCCAGTTCAGCGGTGCTTGTCTCGGCGGGGCCCTGTTCAGCGGTGCTCCTCACGGCGGGGCCCAGTTCAGCGGTGCTTGTCACGGCGGGGCCCTGTTCAGCGGTGCCTCTCACAGCGGGGCCCTGTTCAGCGTTGCTTCTCACCGCGGGGCCCTGTTCAGCGGTGCCTCTCACCGCGGGGCCCTGTTCAGCGGTGCTTGTCACGGCGGGGCCCAGTTCAGCGGTGCTTGTCTCGGCGGGGCCCTGTTCAGCGGTGCTCCTCACGGCGGGGCCCAGTTCAGCGGTGCTTGTCACGGCGGGGCCCAGTTCAGCTGTGCTTGTCTTGTGTTCCTAGGGAACCAGATCTGGCCAATAATTCCCGCTCAGTCGCCATCCGACCTTTCGCTTGCGGGGCCCTCCTGTGCTGGAGTCCTGGGCCCGTGGGTGTCCTCCATCACACCCCAAATGGGGCTGGTGGGGCCCTCCTGGGCAGCTCGCCTGCTGCCGGACTTGTCCGCCCTGCTGCCCTTGCCCTCCTTGACAGAAACTCTGGGGCCCTTGCCTCCCTTTCTGGATGGGCCAGGTGACGGTGCAAGGGTGGTGTCCTTGGGGGCAGCCGTCTCAGGCCTGTTGCCCCGGCCATTCCCATTTTAGTTTTTTTTCCCAGGGGGCAGGCTGGCTGTCCCCTTGCTGCTGGCCGATGTTCCTGCCCTAGGAGCTGGTGGACTCCAATAGCCCTGAACGATGGTCCTAGTAGGTGCAGGGCTTGTGGTGGCTGAGGTGCTGATTGGAGTCTTATGAGATGGAGGGGGTGGGTCAGTTCTTGGAAAGAGGTCAAGGTTGGAAAGGAAAATCAATTTAGAAAGACAGGGACGGGTAGTTGTAGTGGGTATGGGAGTGGAGGAAGAGGATGTGGTTGTATGAGAGTGAAGTCTGGTGTCTTTGGGTGCAGGTGCTTGTGCTGGAGGCTGTCGTGAGGTGGATGGCTGTTGGGTGGGTGGCTGCCTGCGTTTGTGTGGTTTGGAAGAGGGGGTGACAGACACACTGGGAGAGGACAAAGGGGACGTGTAAATGGCAGTGGGGGTGGTGACTGCACGTGTGCGGACTGTTCTGGTGGGTGTGGTGGTGATGGACGTACTGGCTGATGGTGGTGTGCATGCAGGTGTGAGTGGAGACGTCACAGGGAGGGAGGAGGGAGACGAGGAGGAGGGGGACACAGAGGAGGCAGTGGCTGTTGGCATGTCTGCATGTGGATGTTGCTTGGGTGAATGCTTGTGTGATCTGTGGTGCTTATGTCTGGATGAGCTGCCCTTGGGTGTTGAGATGTGTGCAGGCTGGTCTGTAGGTGTGTCTGGGATAGGCAGAGGAACAGGGGAGTGGGACTGGGTTGAGGAAGTTGGAGGGGGGAGGTTAGACACAGGTACAATTGCTGCCGTCAGTGCTGAGGCCAGAGCGTTGAACGATCGCTGATGGGCAGCCTGACCCGAATGAATGCCCTCCAGGTATGCATTGCTCCGATGCACCTCCCTTTCTACCCCCTGGATGGCATTCAAAAGGGTAGACTGCCCAACAATGAGCGTCTGGAGGAGGTCAATGATCTCCTCACTGAGGGCAGGAGGGGTAACTGGGGCAGGACCTGAGGTGCCAGGGGCAAAGGAGATGCCCGGCTTCCTGGCCGAGCGGGCACGGGGCGAAAGCTGAGGGGCTGCTGGGAGGGCGGAGCTGGTGCGCTGGGTGGCGGCTGTGCCTGTTGTTGCGGTGGGCACGAATGTTACCGCCACCACAAGGGAGCTCCCTTCCAAGGACGTCTCGGTGTCGCTGACGTCTCCACGGGTCCCCGTTGTGGAACTCCATTCGCCCTCCGTCTCACTGGTGTACTTGGAGTCGGTTGCATGGCCCTCCGGGGCCATGTGAGATGCAGCTCCCTCGTGCGCCAATGCCACTTCTCCTACGCTTGATGATGCTAATGCACACATGAACAGGAAAACCAAAAAAAAGGGGGGTAGAAGAAAGAAAGACATGTTGAGTGCATGCATTGGCGGCACCGTTGGCGGAGAGGACAGACACAGAAGACACTACTCAATTATTGTGACTTGGCCTACAAGTCTATGGACGACAAATGCACACATAGGTGAGCCCGGACCCTGGATAGCTGTACTTAGCACCCTACAGAGGTGGGGGGCGGGGGCACAGGGCCATGCCAAACGGAGGGGCCTATCCTACAGAAACCGCCCTGGCCTAGAGATAGCCACAGCCCTCCTCCCCCACCCAGACACCTCCACTGTGCGCTAATATAGCAGAATGTGCTGATACTCACCCCCTTGTGTCTGCTGTGATGTCCTCACGCGCCCATCCAAATCGGGGTAGGCCAACGCCAGGATCCGGGACATCAGGGGGGTCAATTGCCGTGTGGCACCCCTCCTAGGTTTGGAGGCCATCTCCAGCAGAGCCTCGGCGGTCTTTCTGCTCCCGCGGCGCATGTCCTCCCACCTCTTGCGGCAGTGGGTGCCCCGTCTGTTGTGGACCCCCAGGGCCCGGACGTCCTTGGCGATGGCACGCCAAATGTCGATCTTCTGATGGGAGCTGACCTATGTGACATGTACAGGGTGGAAAAATAAATATCATCACTTTTCTGCATGGTCGATGTGAGTGGCCCCCCCTCCCCAACCTTGCCATGTGGCACATGCTCTCATCTGTCGTGCGTTGCACTCCTCATTCGCTCCCCTCCCCACCATCTTACATCCACCCCACTCAACACAGGCATAGCCCATACTACGTGCTCCCTGTGTACTCACCTGTTGGTCTGGAGGACCGTAGAGTAGCGCATACTGGGGGAGGACCCCATCAACAAGTTTCTCCAATTCCTCAGATGTGAAAGCAGGGGCCCTTTCCCCAGTCGCAGCAGCCATTGTATCTTCCAGACCGAGGTCACAGCAGCACTTGCAGTATAGGTCCTCTCCTGTGGATGATCAGGTCTCGAGTGATTAAGCAGTTAGAAAATGGCGGTCACGCCCGCGGCGGTGCGTACCGCGGCGGTGCGTACCGTGACCGCCGGCGCACATCGTCATTGGCTCCTGAGACCCATAGGGTTCAATGTTAACCAATGCTGCTTTGCGCCGCGGTCTTCGACCGCCTACCGCCACGGTGTGCCACGCCAGCGCATTGACCTCACATCCCATTGTCACACTTTACAGGTCAGGCAGCCGCCATTTCAAGGGCCCACATGGCTTAATTTCTACTGCGTCACACAGGCCTAGGCCTTGCATTGCCACTCATACAAGCCATTCAATGCATAGCGAATCGTGTACTGTGCAAGCTGTGGTTACGTACCTGTGGGTTGCTTGACTCTGTGCTCCATGTGGTCCTTCCTAGGCACCGTCCGCTTGGACTTGCGAGGAGATGGAGGAATCCTACTGTGTACAGACCGCTGGTGGACCTGTCGACAATGGAAGAAAGACATGTCATACTGACATACAGACTTGACCGAGCCACTATACAGGAACTGTGTGCCCAGCTGGAGCCAGACCTGATGTCCCCCATTCGCCAACCCACAGGGATTCCCCCTCTGGTGCAGGTTCTGTCAGTACTCCATTTTTTGGCAAGTGGATCATTCCAAACAACAGTGGCCATATCATCTGGGATGTCTCAGCCTATGTTTTCTAAGGTTTTGTCCAGAGTGTTGTCTGCCCTGATGAAATACATGCGGAGCTACATTGTTTTCCCTGAGGTGGGCGATTTGGCTACAGTGAAGGGTGATTTCTATGCCCTTGGACATATCCCCAACATCATTGGTGCCATTGATGGGACCCATGTGGCTTTGGTTCCCCCCAGTGGAAGTGAGCAGGTGTACAGGAACAGAAAAAGTTATCATTCGATGAATGTCCAGGTGGTCTGTTTGGCTGACCAGTACATCCCCCATGTAAATGGCAAGTTCCCTGGGTCAGTGCATGACGCGTACATCATGCGAAATAGCAGCATCCCTTACGTGATGGAACAGCTACAGAGACACAGTGTGTGGCTAATAGGTGACTCTGGTTACCCCAACCTGTCGTGGCTACTTACCCCAGTGAGGAATCCCAGGACAAGGGCAGAGGAACGCTACAATGAGGCCCATGGGCGAACTAGGAGGATTATAGAAAGAACCTTCGGCCTCCTGAAGGCCAGGTTTAGGTGCCTGCATATGACAGGTGGATCCCTAATGTACTCACCAAAGAAGGTGTGCCATATCATCGTGGCCTGCTGTATGCTTCACAACCTGGTTTTGCGACGCCAGGTGCCTTTCCTGCAGGAGGATGGTCCAGATGGTGTTGTTGTAGCAGCTGTGGAGCCTGTGGAGAGTGAAGAGTAGGAAGATGACGGGGACGACACAGACAACAGGGACACAGTGATACAACAGTATTTTCAGTAGCACACAGGTACGAATCAACCACGCCATTTTACATTTACTTAAAGTCTCCTGCCTCTCTACTGTCTGAGTTCCCCCCCAGTTCCTGTTAACTGAGTTGTGACTTTCCCTTCCGTTTTCAGAGCTGTGGGCCCCACTGCGTGACCTCTGCTTTGTTTGCCCATGGACTACAGCTGTGTGACAGTGGTATGTTGTCATCACAATGTAACTGAACATTTTTGCACCGTTATGTCTAATACATTTGTTCAAAATACAAGCAGACTCCAGATTTTTTAAGTGCAATAAGTGATTTAATTAAATTGCTACATTTAGGAACATGATTGTAAAACGGTGATGGGTGATGGTGGAGTAATGTCCATGGCAGAGTCCAGTTCTCAGTCTCACAGGTGCATTGTCCATATGCCTGTGGAAGGATGGAGCAGGGGCAGTTAAAGGTTGGACAGGGTGACAATGTGGGACAGTGGGATGACATCAGGGGGTATCGTTTGCTGGCAGGGGTCTTGGCATCCTACTCTGTCTTCTTGTGAGATCTCAGGTTCCGCTTGCGGGGTGGTTCTTCTTCTGCAGGAGGTGGGGTTCTGGTGGCCTGTCGTGTGGGGGCCTCCTGTCCACTAGCGCCGGCGAAGGTGGTAGGCTGTTCCTGGTCCAGGCTAGTGACAGGGGCCCTTTGTGGTGCCACATGGTCCCGCAATGTGGTGACTATCTGGTTAAGGGCCACGACGATGGTCCCCATTGCGGAACTAATGTTCCTCAGTTCCTCTCTGAACCCCATGTACTGTTCCTCCTGCAGTACCTGGATCTCCTGGAAACTGGCCAGTACCGTAGCCATCGTCTCCTGGGAGTGGTGGTATGCTCCCATGATGGAGGAGAGGGCCTCTTGGAGAGTCGGTTCCCTGGGCCTGTACCCCCCTGTCGCACAGCAGCCCTCCCAGTTCCCCTGTTTCCCTGGGCCTCTGTCCCCTGGATGGTGTGCCCACTACCACTGCCCCCAGGTCCCTGTTGTTGTTGGGGTGGTGGGTCAACCTGGGTGCCCTGTAGTGGTGGACACACCGCTGATTGACGTGTCCTGGAGACAGAGGCATGGGCCCGCTGGGTGGGAGCTGCGCTGGTGTTCCCAGAGGGGGTTAGGTCAGGTGTAGCCTGTGGCTGTCTGTGGGGAACCGACTGTCCCGAGGTCCCTGATGGGCCGGGCTGGTCATCTGGGTCCAGGGAGACAGAGCTGCTGTCGTCACTGGAGGCCTCTTCTGGGGGTGGGATGGACATCTCTGGACCCTCCGTGGCGGTGTGGTGGCGTTCGGGTCCTGCAGGGGTAGAAGAGTATGGTTATTGCTTCTGTGTGTGGCATTTTGTGTAATGGGCGGGTGGCCGTGTACCCCAGTGCTGGCATTCCCTTGTGGGGGCTTGTGGGGGTGATGGGTGTGTGCAGTGGGCATGCTTTGGGGATGGGTGTCCATGCTTTGGGGACGCATGCAGGGCTAGGTATTGGGATGGGTGGGATGTGATGGTGAGCCATTTGCAAGGAGTTGGTGTGATGGGGGTGAGGGTGGGGGTATGATTTGGCATGCAGGTGGGGTGGGGGGAATGAAGTAGTGGAGATTTGCCTTACCAGAGTCCATTCCTCCGCCTACTCCTGCGAGGCCCTCAGGATGCAGGATGTGCAAGACTTCATCCTCCCATGCTGTGAATTCTGGTGGAGTAGGTGGCGGTCCGCCGCCAGTCCGCTGTACCACGATGTTGTGCCTTGATACCATGGAACGCACCTTCCCCCGTAGGTCGTTCCACCGCTTCCTGATGTCATCCCGATTGCGTGGATGCTGTCCCACAGCGTTGACCCTGTCCACTATTCTTTGCCATAGCTCCATCTTCCTGACAATGGTGGTGTGCTGCACCTGTGGCCCGAAGAGCTGGGGCTCTACACAAACTATTTCCTCCACCATGACCCTGAGTTCTGCGTCAGAGAACCTGGGGTGTCTTTGGGGTGCCATGGGGTGGTGTGGATGAGGTGAGGGGTGGTGTATGTGTTGTAGAGTGTGGTGAGTGTGGTGGTGTATGGTGTTTTGTGTGTGGAAATTGTGTGGGTGATGTTGTGATTTGCCTCTGTGTGATGGTCTACTCTATGCTGTGCTGTCTCTCTCTGTCCTTCTGTCGCAATTGTGGTCGTACGGGTTTGTGGGTGATGTGGGTGTGTGTTTTATATTTAATTGGGTGTGTGGGAGTGGTGTGTGTATGTGTCTCAGGTGTGTATATTTTGATTTGTCCAATGTGGTAGTGTTTTGTAAAGGAGTGTGTATTTTGAGCGCGGCGGTGTGTACCGCCAATGGAATACTGCCGTTGAAAGACCACTGCGGGGATTTGTGGGTCGGAATGGTATGGGCGTATTTCTATTGGCGTGACGGTGGAGGTTTGGTGATCGCCAGTTTCCTGCTGACCTTTGGTGTGGCGGACTTTTGTTGGTGTCGGGTTTTTGGCGGTTTACCAGTTGCGGGTCAGAATGACCGTGGCGGTTTACCGCGACCGCGGCGGTGTTATGGCGGTCTTCTGACCGGCGGTAAGCGCCTTTTACCGCCGAGGTCGGAATGACCCCCTTAGTCTCTTTTTCGAAGATTTTCTTCAGCGGGACGAACCTGCCAGTCCAATCCGACCTCCTGGAGCCCTTCTCCGGATACGCGATGCGGGAATCCTCGGTGGAGATTTTTACGTAGTCGTTTTTTCGAGGTGAAAATCCTTCGACCGGGGTAAACCTGGATCTTTATCCGACGTCCCTGGAGCCCTCCTCGGATACGCTGGCTGGAAGGTCCCGGTCAACTTTTTACCTTCGGACTTAGGGGGTCATTCTAACTTCGGCGGGCGTCGGAGGCCGCCCACCGAAGTTCCCCCGCCAGAACACCGCAGCGCGGTCAAATGACCGCCACGGTGATTCTGACTTTCCCGCTGGGCGGGCAGGTGACCACCAAAAGGCCGCCCACCCGCCCGCCCCCCCAGCGGGAAAGCACCAGCAACGAGGAAGCCGGCTCCGAATGGAGCCGGCGGAGTTGCCGGTGTGCAACGGGTGCAGTTGCACCCGTCGCAATTTTCAGTGTCTGCCATGCAGACACTGAAAATCAATGTGGGGCCCTGTTAGGGGGCCCCTGCAGTGCCCACGCCAGTGGCCATGCCAGTGGCATGGGCACTGCAGGGGCCCCCAGGGGCCCCACGACACCCGTTCCAGCCAGCCAGGTTCTGGCGGTGAAAACCGCCAGAACCAGGCTGGGGGGAAGGGGGTCGGAATCCCCATGGCGGCGCTGCTTGCAGCGCCGCCGTGGAGGATTCCCTGGGGCAGCTCCCTTTTCTGACCGCGGCTTTACCGCCGCGGTCAGAATGCCCCCGGAAGCACCGCCAGCCTGTTGGCGGTGCTTCCTCCGTCACCTACCCTGGCGGTCTATGACCGCCAGGGTAGGAATGACCCCCTTAGTCTCTTTTTCGGAGATTTTCTTTACCGGGACGAACCAGCAAATCAGGTCGGGTCGCGGTTGAGGCAAGCCGGCTAGAGTAGCCGCGGCGGGTCAGTCCCTCTATGGAGCTTTTTTTCAAAAGTTGTCCAAACTTCTCCAAACTTCTGGGGCTTCTCCCAGATGTCCTTTTAAGGTTCTTTTGGGGTCCACAGCTCACCCAAAGGGTCCAGAAGTTCTGAGATGGTCCTTGGGGGGTGCAGACTACAACTCCCAGAATGCACCTGGTGCAAACTCCTTTTTGGCCACTGGACAGTGGTCAGCTGGTCGCTTTCTTCAGGAGTTGGTAGAGGGGACTCTGGATAGCAATTTTTCACCTGTAGCAAACAGGGAGTCCCTCCTTGAACCAGTTGAAGCCAGGCAAAGTCCTTCTTGTGGTGAAGCCCAAGTGTGCAGCTGTTGCAGTCCTTCTGAGTGCAGGTTCCAGGTGCAGGCCAGGGGTCCAGCAGGGCAGTCCTTCTTCTTCTGTAGTTCTTCCTTGTTGGATGTGGTAGGGAACTGAGGTGTGGGTGCAGGTCTGCCAGTTTTATCCTTGCTCCTGGGTGAAAAGCAAGGGGGTCCTGTTTCTCCAATCAGGTGCATGGTCCTTCCCCCCGTGATGACCACTTGCTGGGAAGTGTGGCAAAAATCAATCCCAGGAGGCAACATTCTCTAAAAATCCATCATGGCTGAATCAGATTTTTGGAGGTTACATCTGGCTGAGCCCACCCACTGGTGCGGCTAAAAATCATAAACACACCCCTCTCCTGCCCTCTCCTAATCTAATTAAGGGGGCACCTTGTTGTCTGGGGTTGCAGGATGTGGGGGTGTTGCTGGGTGCTCCAAATGTCCTTCTCTGCCTTTGAAGACCAGTTTGGTAGCCCTCCCCCTTCCTGCCTCACCATCTGCTGAGTGGAGATTCCCTCCCACAGGCACATTCCTTTGTGTGAAGCCAGGCCACTTCACACCTCATCAAGGTAGCCTGGCCAGACTGCTAGAGGCTGGCCAATCAGAGCACAGCAGCAAAAACAATGCAGGGCTAAAATTGGCAACTTTTCAGGTAAAGTTTAAAACTCTTTACCTGAACAAGTTATATTAAATCCAACAACTGGAAGTTGTGGGATTTATTACAACAATTAATTTGATACAAAATTCTTGGTATGCATCATTTAAGGAGACTTTAAAAATTAAAATAAAGTCTCCCCATTCTAGCCTATGAAGGCCATTTACCACAATGAGGGAAAACCAAATTTGGCTGTTTTTACCTCACCAGGGCTTATAAAGCTATTTTTATAAAGTCCCTGCTTATAGTTACATGGCACCCAGCCCTAGGGGCACATAGGGCACACCGTAGGGGTGACTTATATGTAAAAATAAGGTAGTTTAACACTTTGGAACTACTTTTAATTCCAAAGTCGAATTTGCATATAACTTTAATTTAAAAGCAGCCAGCAAGGCAGGCCTGCCTTTAAAATGACACTGGGCACCTCAGCAGTGAACCTATGGGTGCACTACCTATGCTGTGGTTCCTAAACCTACATCCCCTACCATATACTAGGGACTTATAGGTAGGTTAACTTAGCCAATTATAATTAGCCTAATTTGCATATCCATTTTACACAGAGCACAGGCCCTGGGACTGGTTAACAGTACCCAGGGCACCATCAGAGTCAGGAAAACACCAGCAAAAAGTAGAAAATGGGGGCAAAAAGTTAGGGGGCCTCTGCAATCAGCCCTGTTTTCTCACATCCCGCTTCTGGCTCCAGCTCGTTTCCCACCTCCCACCAAACTCCTCTCGCTGCCGCCACCAGCCAAGCCCTTCCCACTGCCTCCCAGCAGCCTTCCCTCCTCACAGGACCTACTTAATGGAAGCCGCACTGTGCCCATGCAGCAAACGTGCACAGAGGGCGTGCTGCCGGCATGTCAAAGGCAAGCCTGTCTGTAACTGTCTGTATCTGAACCGCCTCCAGTGCAAGGACCCCTTGTTCCTGGCCATCACAAATCTACAGTGCCACCTTCATTCACACCCTGAACACCGGAAACCCCAGCAAACTCTGCTGCAACACCGCTCCACACTCTACGCGAGGACTGTTCTTCTGCACCAGATGCACTTTCTCCGGCACCAGCATGTCCTCACCCGGACCACGACAGAGTCACCAACTCCAAGGCCTGCTCCTCAACACACTCTCTATGAGCAAACACTCTACAAAATTATGAGACCTCATATGCACCCACACACCCAACATCATCTTCCTTATCAAGACCTGGCTCATCCCAGCCTCCACCCTCAATATTGCCACAGCGGTTCCCGAAGGATACAATATCACTCACCTCAACTGCACCAACAAAGTAAGAGGAGGAATAGCCATCATCCGCAGAGAAGCCATATACTGCACAACCACCACCAACGAGGACATTGTCCAGATGGAGCGCTCAACTTCAAACTCCAGACAGATGGCAAGACAAGCAACACCCTTTCATACTGACCACCAGGCCCTCAAGTCAGATTCTGCAACTCCATTACAAACTTTATCACACCCTTACCCCTGGACTCCAAGGACAATATCTTCATTGGCAACCTCAATTTTCACATTGATGGCTCCAGCGACCACAACACCACCCTCCTCCTTGACAGCATGAACACACATTGGACACCATATTCACATCCAGCATCCAAGCCAGCTACAGCCACACCACAGAATTCATGGACCAACCACTCCATTGTCCACTTCACCATCTCCAGCACCCGCATTTTCAGATCCTGTCCTGTTCACCTGCATAAGATGAAGGTGAGGTTGTTATTCCAGACACCTGGAGTGAAGCGCTTACATTATGAAACTGGGGGGGGGGGCATACCTTGGACCCAATTCACAAACTATATTTTGTAGCATGCAATACAGTACTACTTACTTACTACTAAATGCAATTCACAAAACTCTGATTGTAAATCTCAAACTCTAATTTTCCTATCTTTTCTATCTGATGATCTTCACACACGTAAGTTTAGAATATAGCAGTAAATGTGTGAAGGATCCAATGAAGTGGCTAGAAAAATGGGAATATGTACTACTAAATAGAAGAGGTTTAGAAAAGAAGCAGGAGAGATATAGGTAGGAATTGGCACCCACCAACAAAAGAATAAGCACATTGATAGTCACAAACAGCACTTCTAAAGGTACTGCAGTCAAAACGACCCAAAACAGTATTAAATGTGCTCCAGCTAAAAGCAGGAGTAAATCCAGTACTATTCATGGCCAACCACTGGTACTGAAGCTCACGTTCATAGAAAATAATGGAGGCAGGGACTTAAATCCCATAGGAAATAATATTGAAATAAATGAATATATATTTAATGTTAAAATATATAATACAAATATTTTTTTGATAAATATTGATAATCATTTTTATTTTAGAAACAGAAGTAAAACAAAGTTTTAAAAACAAATAAATTCACTTAAACTAAATCTATACATATCTTTTTGTAATTTTTAGTACACAATAAGTAAATGTAAACATTTTATTTTAATTAATAGTGCTGTAGCTTATTAAGCTTATTCTAAGTATGAAATAATATATTAAATTCATTTGTATTAATATTCAACCTAAAATAGTTTTTACTTTATTTTTTTAATGTAACAGATGTTTGCATTTCCATATACTTCACATAGGGAGATTTTTGCCCTAGTGTCAGAGAACTCTGCCTACATGTGAAAAGTTACCAGTAGCAAATGCACGGTGTTAACTTAATTTTGAAAAAAAATATTTATTTTAAATATATTGAATTAAACTAAAATATTTTTTTAAAGATGTATGTAAGAATCTCACTTGAAGAAAAAGGTTTGCATTTGCTTATTATGTATTAGAAATGACACAAAGTTACATAGAGAATTACATTTAATTTGCTTATTTCTTAAAAAATAAAGTTACATTCAATATTTTCATTACCTTTACAGGAAATTTATGTATTTTTAAAAATTCAAAATAATTACTATGGTAAGTCCCTGCCTACATTATTTTTCATGGATGGATATTGCAGTGCCAGTGGTTGACCATGTATGGTGCGGGACTTAATTCAGGTCCGCGCTATTACTGTTTTGGGTCTTTTCCAGGTGCAGTGACTTTACACTAGTAAACATTTCTCATCCCCTTGGGGGTGGAGGGAGTAGATACATGCAAGTCTACAATATGAGGAAAATTTACACTCAGAAATGCTGAATCATCAGAAGTACTAAATGTACTACAAAGTGAAGCAGTACATTTATATGTGTAGATTTACTCACTTGTTCTCTTTGTTAATAGAGTCCCTAGACACTAAGGGAATCTTTACGAGTCCGGCAGTCTTAAGACTGCCAGACTCGCGGTGGTGGTTGGATCGCTGTACTGCTGGTGGTCCGACCACCAGATTACGGCCTTGGTGGTCAGACTACCAAAGAACCAGCACCAGGAACATGATTCCCCATTGGGGTTGCAGCGGTCGGAGTCGTGGTCAGCCACAACAGCTCTGAGTTCAATTCCACCGTGCTGATCACAAGTCCAGCCTTTTCATGGAGGGATCCCTGCCAGAAAGTCAGTGCTGGGGGCCCCACCAGCACCCTTGGAACTCGCACTGTCTGCACTGCAGGCAGTGCGCTTTCCGAGGGTGCTGGTGTGCCACAGACTTGACCAATGCTGTGGCACTGTTTCTGCCACTCTGACTGGCAGAAACATCATAATATGATGTTTCCACTGGTCAGTCTGGTGGAAACATCATAACACGACTGGAGGGGAGGCTGTCGATATGATGTCAGCCTCCTCCCCCTGGTTTTGGCGGTAAGCTCAGTCCAACTGCCAAAGTCATAATCAGACCCTAAAGCTTTGACAGAGAATCCAGGACTCCCTTTAGAAATTCAGTTAGTCTTTTTACTTCCTCACCACTGCCATTTGGTAAATGCTGAAGGTGAATGAAGGGTGGCACCGCGGTCTCAGTTGTTCAGAATGTCCAGCCTTTTGTCCCTCTTCCTAATGGCTGCTAAATGTGGCTGCAGATAGATTGGTGCAGAATGCCTACAAATCACTGGGACGTCTTTTGTGGGTGCTTCGGCCTGGAGATGAACCTACTGTGAGGAACATCACTCTACACATAGGCTGAGTATGGAAGATTAGTTGGATAGCACCCATGAATGAACCACCCCAAGCCAGTTCTGAAAGTGCAAACAGAGGACACACATCTCACTTTTGCAGACTTACGGTGGGATCTCTAGGTGCAGTGGCAGTGTTCGGATCCGTGATGAATATGTGACCGGAGGACGACACCCCCGTCGGACATGCATGATGTATGAACCACCCAGAAATACGATATGTTGGAAGGCTAGGCCCTCCAGTATCAGGTGAGAGCATTAGGCCTCACATGTATATTTGAGATGGTTTAGTGATAGGCAGGGGCAGTTACGAAAGCCCTTGCAAAGTCCCTTGACACTTAGGGCTCATTGAAAAGGGCTGAAACATGTTGGCTTACGATTAGGGTCCCCTGGAACATTGTGCCCATAAGAGACCCAATAAATCTGTTTTTTATTCATCCCTTTTGCACCCTCTAATAAAGAATATCTTTGGGGTATACCAACAGGTATTTTTATAAACAGATCTGGATCCCTGCTTCTATCCAGCTGATATTTTATATAACTACTCCCAAGAATTTTGGTTGGTGGCATCATCTTACCAGGGTGTGGACAGACTGCCTATGATGAAGCAAGGCATGATCAGTGAGTAAGGCGTTGTTGTAATCAATGATGGATGCTCATAGGTTATATAAGAAGTAGGTTTATTAGCTTAGTTGTAGGTTACAGATAAAGCCCCACCATGAGCAGTATCCTGCCGCTCAGCCCTTCTCACTCTAACTGTCCACTCATCCAAGCACAAGCACTGTCAACATTCCAACCATACAATGACCTCACTCACTGGCTGAGCAGCAGGGAACATTAAGGTAGTGGGGAGAACGCATAAGATAGAAAGAGGCCACAACAGGCGTGTATTCCAATTCTTGGATGAATCCATAGGCTGACTGTAGGGTAGTTCATTGACATATGACAGATGAAAAAATGTTGATCCTTTTTCTTCTCTCACTATAGTTCTGGTGGCTTAGCTATGTTGATGTGTTTGATGGAACACACATCCCTTACCTGTTGTCTCTGTTTAAAATCGGAGCTGGTTACCCACATGTTGTTCCAGTTCATGTTCTCTTTGACCAAGGAAGAGGACACCCTGCAGGGTACCCAGAGAACACTCTGCAATCAGAACTGGTGTCTACTGACAGCCAGCTTCCCAGAGATGAGGGAGGCATCACCTGGAGTCAGACCTGGGTGAAAGATCTTTTTTCTTGTTCCTAAATGCCTGGAAGCGGACCTGTCTGAGAAGAGAGAAGGAGTAAGCCACCCCTTCAGGAAGAGCATACTAATAGGATTAGCAGAAGCAAGTGACACTTGAGCTGAGGGCTAATTCACCAGAGGCTCATGAGTGAGTGACTGGCGTGCTTCTTGATCAAAGTGCTATCTCTGTCACTGAAGTAGCCAACCCATGTTGTTGAGTGCTGAACATGATGCAACTCACACTACTTCACTGACAAACCTATGACTGATTGCCATCCCCACCTCTGAGAGTCAAGTGCTGACATGGGTGTGCTTGGCCCTGTTTGCTTAACCATAGTCGAGTGGAACCTAGGATTTGACTAATAGTCCCAGTCCTAGGTCTGAGGCTCAGTAGTGCCTACGTGCTCCATGACCCCCTGAATGGGGTTTGATAATCATGCATTGCAAAAGAGTGTTTTGGGACACTCGTGCACATGTGTAAAAACTGGTACTGTCCACATAAACCAAGATTTCTATTCATACAGTGTAGGAGAAATGAGACAGGCAGACGGCCAGCTGCTTGAGTCCAGTGCTCCCTCTAACTGAAGTGCCACCTTTAAAAAAAATATATATATTTTTTATTGTTATTGAATGCAGAAATAAAAACATGGAACAGCTGCAACATTGGCAAGATAATCCAGGAGGGAAGAAGGAGAAGTCGGAAGTGTGGGGTGAGCGGGCGGAGGACACCCGGCATGAGCAATTCACGGGGGACACAGAATGTTCAACAGTAGTTACACCTCACTTACATAATTGAAAGATAAACAGCAATTCACATCCTGTTAACAATAGTTATTATGTTATACATAGTGAAATAAAGTAACCAAGTTGATGTCATATCACGCAGAGTGAAAAGCTAAACATAGGGGCATTTTTAAGAATCACTAGTGCCATTCTAACGCCACATTAGCATAATTTTTTTAAACTAATGCGGCGTTAGTAGGCCAAAAATGCTGCTTCATATTTACAAAGCAGCACAGTGCATGCATTGCACCACTTTGTAACCCTTTGCACTACATTATGCCTGTGCCAGGCATAATGTATGCAACGGGGGCGTTCCCTTGTTAGGGATGGCCCAAAAAATGTCACAGGAAATCTTAAAGATTTCATTGCGCCATGCCATTTTTTTCAGAACTTTTAACGCCTGCTCAGAGCTGGCGTTAAAAGGAAGCTTCCATTGGTTACAATGGGCCTCTGGGTGCTTTGCAGGATTAGCTTCAGAATTTGTGACGCTAATCCTGCAAAGCGCTGGACTAGCATCAACAATTCTGATGCTAGTTCCCTAACTACTGCCATGGTGCGCCATATTTTAAATATGGCGCACACATGGTGGCGTAAGGGGGGCACTAAGGGGTGCAGGAAAAGTGTTTTTCTTAAATATGCTCCATAGTGTGCATGGTGTGGATGTACAGCGTTTCGGTTAAGTAGGACGTGTGTAATTTTTGGCCTCTATTTTTATAATGAACCCATACCATAATTCACAGGCGCCGCATGCTAAGCCCTTAGCTCTCAATGTCCGCAACACACAAGCCTTCGCTCAGGCCCATTGTATTAGGACTTGTCACCATTTAGTGATGTCTGGGGTGGTGGGTGCCTTCCAGTGTGGATCTATTAGGCACTTAAATATTACAAATGCCAAATCTATAATTCTGTGAAGGTGCTTATCACTTTTAGGCTTGGGGTGCAATCCCAAGAGACAGGATTCAGGGGTAGTTGACAAGTTATGGTCCATGAGGTCAGCTGTTATCTCAGTTACCTGCTGCCAAGCATGCAGTAAAGGGGGACATTCCCACACCATGTCATAAAAACTTGCTTCAGCTAATCCACATCGTGAGCATGTGGGGTTAGTCTTGGGAACATATGTTTGATGTGGTGGGGGAGAGGTTAGCCTGGTGTAAAACTTAAATTGGGTAAAGCAAAACCTGGGAGTGCATGATATCTCTTGAGGGTTAAGCAGAGCGTTTGACCATGATTGTTGGGATAGAGGGTTGGGGAGCACTGCATCACAGCGGGCAAGGGCACTTTCCAGCCCAGGACAGTGTTTGGTGTTCAGGGCATCATATAACCTGGAAATCGCTTTCCCAGGTCCCAGGTCTGATAGCAACAGGGTAAGTATTTGTGATGAGGTGGTTCGGCATCACCGTTGTGCCAGGTATCATGTATTACCCATCGTATTGTGCAATATGTTAGGAACAGGCCAGTACGTATATCACTGGTTACTGTGATTTCATCAAAAGTCAATAGGGATCACTCTTTAAAGAAGTCACCCGCTGTTATGAAGTTCACCGCTAACCACAGAGCCATGTCATGCTGGCTGAGTAGCACTTGGGTGCACAGATTGTGTGTTATAGTAATTAGTGGTGAGTAGGGTGAGTTAGGGAGTTTACCATGTACAAATCTACACCAGAAAATTCTTGCTGTGTCCATCAAATTAGTTCTCAGTAAAGAGGGGCATGTCCTATCTGTTAGGCAGGTGTATACAAGGTATGGGCCTAGTTAGTTAAATACAGTTGTTTTTTCAAAGTTTTGTGAGTCCTTGAGCCACCGAAGTGGCCATTGTAGTTGGGTTGTGGCATAGTATGAGTCGAGGTTAGGCATGCCCAGTCCACACCTGTCCTGTGGTCACTGCGTTGTAGCCAGGGCAATGCAGCGTCTGGTCCCCCCCCAAAGTAATTTCATTAGTAGACTGCGCAAAATGCTAATGAAGAAACGGGGGAGAATGACAGGTAATGGCACAAAATAATACAATAGTTTCGGAATTAACAACATTTTGACTATTTCCCATGGGGAAACTGCTAAAGAGTGTCAGAAAGGGAGTGAGCCTATGATAGATCTGACTGCTCAATCTAGGTTGCCCTCCTTAAGGTCTTTTGTAGAGTGATATATTTATATTCCAACATATTTAAATGTGGTATGACACAATTGTAGTCGATAAGTTGGAAGGGTGGGTCATCCATACAGTAGAATAGGGTACAAGGGAAAGATGCAGGATTTTGACCAATTCACCCACAGGACTGAAATGTTGCTGTGTGATCGCGTAAATATATTTGCTCATCATCGGCATACATGGATATAATATGGTGCACATATGAGTCAGGGATCCCCCACTGCTGTGAGCTCAGTCGCAGGCGAGTGGTCAATGGTTCCTTTGCTATTGTGAATAGCAATGGTGAAAACGGGCACCCTTGCCTAGTACCCGGTGTTAGAAATGGGGTCCCTGCTTGGCAGTCAGTTTGCACTCTGTCCAAGTAGGGACCCTCACTCTAGTCAGGGCAAGGGAGATACTCACTTAAGATAACCCCTGCTCACCACCTTAGTAGCTTGGCCCAAGCAGTCAAGACTTATCTCAAAGGCAATGTGTTAAGTATTTGTACCAAAACACACAGTAATACAGTGAAAACATTACAAAATGGACACTGCACCAGTTTAGAAAAATAGCCAAAATGTATCTAAATCCAACACGACCAAAATGACAAAACTCCAACATACACAAGTCAAGATATGAATTTTCAAAAGAATAGATTCTTATTCCATGGAAAACAATGGAAACATTGTTTTTACACAAAGTACCTGGTTTGCATCAAAGATAAAGCCGTACGGGCGGGGGGGAGGAGGTCGGAAAAGTCAGCAATGCGTTGATTCCTTACTTGCAAGTGAGGCCGTCTGTCGTTTCTTCTCCGGTCGGGTAGGCGATGCATCATTTTTCTCTGCCGCAAGAGATCGATACGTCAATTTCCAGGCGGGACACCTCAGATCCACACAGGTTTACAATGACTTTGATGTCCAGCGACGATGCAGGACAAATCCGGCCACACAGTGATGGAAAACCGCGCTGCGTGGGGTTCGCATTGTTTTCAGCTACCGCAAGCCGGTGTTTGAGCCATTTCTCCAGCCACAATGCAGGTGATGCATCAATTTCCCAGCCGCGATGCGGATGGTACATCGATTTCAGCTGCAAGGAGGGTGGTGTGTCGTTTGTGTAAGTGGTGCGTCAAAATTTTCCCTGCACGGCTTTCTATGCGTGGATTTCAGCCCTTGTTCTACCAGCTTCACCTTTTAAGGACCCAGGGACAGGATAGGGCACCACTTGGCTGGACAGGAGTCTCAGCAGAAGGGCCACGTGCTGTCAGAGTAAGTCTTCGATGGTCCTGAGACTTCAAAACAGGAGGCAAGCTCAGTCCAAGCCCTTGGAGATTCTTCACAAGCAGCAATATACCACAAAGCCCAGTCTTTCTCCTCTTTCTCAGGCAGAAGCAGTAACTGCAGGATAGCCCAACAAAACACAGTAACAGACAGGGGCAGCACTTCTCCTCAGCTCTTCAGCTCTTCTCCTTGGCAGAGGTTCCTCTTGGTTCCAAAAGTAAAATCCGAAAATGTGGGGCTTTGGGTCCACTATTGATACCCCTTTCTGCCTTTGAAGTAGGCAAACTTCAAAGGAAAGTCTCTGTTGTTCACAACATCGTGCCTTGCCCAGGCCTGGCCCCAGACACACACCGGGGGGTTGGAGACAGCACTGGGTAAGGGCAGGCACAGCCCGTTCAGGTGTAAGTATCCACTCCTCCCTCCATTCTTGCCCAGATGGCCCATTGGGATATGCAGGCTAAGCCCCATCTCCCTTTGTGTCACTGTCTAGTGGAGATTCACAAACAGCCCAACTGTCAGTCTGACCCAGACAGGGAACACACAAGCAGGCACTTGCCAGGTACAATTTTCAGTTTAAAACTGCACACACACACTGCAGTGGCAGGTCTGATCTATGTTTACAGTGCTACTCGTGTGGGTTGCACAACCAGTGCTGCAGGCCCACTAGTAGCATTTGATTTACAGGCCCTGGGCACCTCTACTGCACTTTACTAGGGACTTACTAGTAAATCAAATATGCCAGTCATGGAAAAGCCAATTACACATACAATTTGCACAGAAAGGACTGGTCAGCAGTAGTAAAGTGCCCGGAGTACTAAAAACAGCAACAACAGAGTCCAGCACACAGTCAAAGCATGGAAAGCAGAGGCAAAAAAAAGACAGGGGAGACCACGCCAAGGATGCCAGCTCTAACACCCGGTGTATGGGGAAACTGTCAGAAATGATATGCTCTGTCTTGACTCAGGCTGTCGGGTTAGAATTCAGGGTGCTTATCCAATTCAAGAAGTCAGGTCCAAAGCCCATGCGATGTAGGGTCTCAGTAAGGAATCTCCAACTGAGGATATTGAACGATTTTTC
The DNA here is from genome assembly GCF_031143425.1 of Pleurodeles waltl. Taxonomy (NCBI): domain Eukaryota; kingdom Metazoa; phylum Chordata; class Amphibia; order Caudata; family Salamandridae; genus Pleurodeles; species Pleurodeles waltl. The sequence continues at coordinate 77,557,293 of NC_090438.1, forward strand.
CATATCAAGGGAGACTGCCACCTTGACATAGCCTTCGTGGGAGTTAGTGTGCAGTAGCCATAGTAGGCGCCTGATATTCAGGGATGTACTACGGCTGGGAATTAAGCCAGACTGATCCTCGTGGATCAGTTGGGCAATCAAAGGGAGGAGTCTGTTTGCCAATATTTTACCCTAAATTCAATATCAATAATGATAGCGCTCTGTAGGAGCACACATCACAGGGGTCTCAACCGGGTTTAGGCTGGACTAAGTGACTTACGCTGAGTTTCTGGGAGTTGGCCATGTGCTCCTGCTTCATTAAACATATCCAGCATTGGATGGGTAAGGTGTACTGCACATATAGGCCCTCATTACAACCCTTGCAGTCGGTGATAAAGCGGCGGTAATACCGCCAACAGGCCAGCAGTAAAAAAAATGGAATTATGACCACAGTGGAAAGCGCCTACACAGACAACCACTTTAACACTCTGACTGCCACGGGGGTAGCAACAAACACCGCGGCGGTAACCACCAACAGCCAGGTGGAAGACAATGTACCGCCCACAACATTACAACAGGCCTATCCGCCACCTTTTCCGGGGCGGTACCAACGCCATCAAAAGCACGGCAGAAACAGTACACTGAAGGGAAACGACTCACCTCTTGACACTCAAGGAAGAACCATGACGCCATGGAGCCCGAGCTCTGCATTTTTTCAATGCTGGTGTACCTCCTCCTACACCAGGAACTCGAAAGCCGGCGAAGATGACCACGGTGAGTACTGCACCTAACACACAAGGGAGGGGGGTAGGAAAAAGAGAGTGACACACACACACACGTAACACCCCCACCCTCACCCCAACACCATACACACAAACAGATGCAACAGCATTACATATACACCCCATAATCCTCAGGAATAACGTAAGGACAAAAGGAATGGATTAAAATTAGTATAATAGTACAATTTTAAATAAATACATCCTTAAATCAATAAACAGTATGTACAATACATACAAAAGGAGGTACAGTGCCCACTCCAAAATGTCTGTGGCCCACAGGGCCATAACACATAGGCCAAGGCCACACTTGACTCCTGCTTCAATACGGAGAGAACACTGCGGTGGCATCAGGTCGAAAAAACACAGGCACCTCAGGGGGACAGGGAATGGGGGGGCACCTCAGCCGGAAGATGGTACAATGCCACTGGCCTGGAGGGGGCTCCATGCCCACTGCTTGGTCCTGGGGAGTGCAAAGCCACACTCTCTCAAGTGGGCGGTTTGCCCACTGCTTGGTCCTGGGGAGTGCAAAGCCACAGTCTCTCAAGTGGATGGTTTGCCCACTGCTTGGTCCTGGGGAGTGCAAAACCACAGTTTCTCAAGTGGATGGCTTCCCCACTGAATCTTGAGGGGGCTTTGTGCCCAGTGTGCTTCATCCTGCCAAGGAGGGGGTGAGCGGATGCCTTCTTCCACTGGTTCTGCGGGGGCTTTTTGACCAGTGTGCTTTATCCTGGATGGTGCAAGGTCACAGTCTCTCACCTGGGTGTCACACCGGCAAGTGTTGCAGGGGCCAGGACGCACAGCAGCTCATGCAGTCTCTACTACACACTGCTCGCCGGTAGTGACGGCTGCTCAGTGGATGGCAGTTGCGCTGCAGGTGGCGGTGCTATTAGTGGTGGTAGGAGGCTCCAGCCCTTCCCCTGCAGCCTCGGACGGCTGAAGTGCCATGGCTGGTGTTGTGTGCCCCTTCCAGCCCTGGCAGAAGGTGGTGCCTCCTTGCTTCTGCCAGCTGGTGTTCTTTACTTGCCCTTGCTGGCTGGTGGTGCCTTCTTACCCTTGCTGGCTGGTGGTGCCTCCTTCCCCTTGCTGGCTGGTGTCCCCTTCTTGTCCTTGCTAGCTGGCTGCCCCTTCATAGCCTTGGCAGGTGGTGCTGGCACACTGGATGTGCTGACGGGTGCCTCTTTGGTGCCTCTCACACCTGCAGTAGCTGCAGAAACTGCAGTGACCGTGTACTGGGTGGCTGAGGTGCTGGGCTGGGTTCTGGCTACCCTGGCCCAAAGTGAAGGGCAGGGGGAAGTGGTAGGGACTAGGTCAATGGTGGTGAAGAAAAGCTTCCTAGGGACACTATGGTGGGAAGAGGGTGAAGGTTTGGGAGTAGAGGAAGAGAGAGTGGTTGTAGGAGGAATCAGTCTGCTGTGTTTGGGTGCAGGTGCATGGGCTGGATGCTGTTGTGAGGTGGATGGCTGTTGGGTGTCTGAGTGCTTGCGTTTGTGTACTTTGGGAGGAGGGGTCACAGACACAGTGGGAGAGGACACAGGGGAAGTGTGCATGGATGTGGGGGTGGTGACTGCCATTGAGGGGCGTGTAGTGATAGGCGTGCTGGTGATGGAGGTAGTGGATGAGGATGTAGTGCATGCAGGTGTGAGTGGAAACACTACTGGGAGGGAGGTGGACGACGGGGAGGAGGGGGACACAGTGGAGGCAGTGGATGTTGGTGTGTCTGCATCTGGATGGTGCTTGTGTGAGTGCCTGTGGGATGAAGTGTGGTGCTTGTGTTTGCCTGAGACACTTCTGTGTGTTGATTGGGGTGAATGCAGGTCTGAAGGTGTGCTTGGGATAGGCTGGGGTTGAGGGGATTGGGACTGGGTAGAAGGCTGGAGACAGGGACAATGGCTGTCATCAGTGAGTTGGACAGAGCCTGGAATGCTCTCTGTTGGGCCGCCACGCCAGAGTGAATGCCCTCCAGATATGAATTTGTTTTTTGCAAATGCCCTGCTTGACCCTGGATGGCATTCAGTATGGTTGACTGCCCAACAAAGAGGGATCTCAGGAGGTCAATAGCCTCCTCACTGTGGGCAGTAGGGCTGACTGGGGCCGGGGCCTGAGGTGCCTGGGGCGAAGGAGATGCCCACCCTCCTGGTTGAGCGGGCACGGGAAACACGCTGAGTGGCTGCTGGGAGGGCGATGCTGGTACGGGGTGGCGGCTGTACCTGTAGTTGGGGTGGGCACAGAGGTGTCCACCACTGCCAGGGATCTTCCATCGGAGGAGGAGTCGCTGTCGGTACTGTCCCCTCCTGTCTCCGTCATGGTGCTCCCCTCACCCTCCGTCCCACTGGTGCCCTCATCGTCGGTGGATTCGACTTCCATGCCCATATGGGATGCAGCTCCCTCCCCGGTGCCTCTGCTCCTCTGCCAGATGATGCTAATGCACACAAAAACAGGGAGACAAAACAAAGAGACAGAGGATACACTTGGTCAATGCCAGCAACAACACTACCGTTGGCATACACAACTCACAGGGAACAGCCCTATACACTAGGCCATGCACTACCAGTTACAATGCTAGTCACCAGCTCATGGGGTACAATGCTTAACGTCATTAGCTGCACACCTGAAACCCACAGGACCCTGTCAGTAGTAGATGCCCACCAACATTATTGTGGTTGGAGTGCATCTGAGCTTGCCCATCATGGAACCTACCCTGCCATGTTCGCCCTGGCCTAGGTGCATCCACAGCCCACATCCCCCACCCAGGTAACACCCTAAGCCGCCCAAAGTCAAGAATCTGAATCTGTACTCACCCCCTTGTGGCTGCTCTGATGCCTTCAAGCGCCCATCCAACTCTGGATAGGCCACCGCCAGGATGCGGAACTTCAGGGGAGTCAGGGTACGACGGGCAACCCTTCTTCGTTGGGAGGCCAGCCCCAGCTGGGCCTCCGCCATCTTCCTTGCACAGTGGCGCAGGTCCTCCCACCGTTTGCGGCAGTGGGTGCTCCACCTGTCAAAGACCCCCAGGGTCCGCACCTCTTTGACAATGGCACGCCAAATATCCTTTTTCTGATGGGCGCTGACCTGCAGGAAAAATACAGCAGAAAAGGTATTAGTCATACCGTCAAGACTGTCATACTCATGGCACACCACATCCCTCCCTTTCCCTTATGTACAGACATTGACCACCATACATGCAGCACTCTGCCCAGGACCCCTCAGCACCCCCCTACACGAGGCTTACACAGACAGCACTCCATACGTTCATGCCCCACGCATCATGCTCACAGTGTACTCACCTGTTGGTCTGGAGGACCATAAAGTAAATGGTACTGGTGTAGGACCCCATCCACCAGTCTCTCCAACTCCTCCAAAGTGAAGGCAGGGGCCCTTTCCCCAGACACTCGAGCCATGATCGCTTCCAGAAACAGGTCACAGCAGCACTTGCAGTGTAGGTCCTCTCCTGTTGAAGGTCAGGTAGCAAGTGAATGAACAGATAGAAAATGGTGGTCACGCCTGCGGCGGTGCATACCGTCACCGCCGGCGTACATCGCCATTGGTTCCTGGAACCCATAGGCCCCAATGATAACCAATGCGGTGTTGCACGGCGGCCATCGACCGCCGACCGCAATGGCACACAGTGCCAGTGGAATTACCTAATTTCCACTTGCCCTTCCTCACAGGTCAGGCAGCCACTATTTCAGGGGGGCACAGGCCATGGCGCCTAACTGCACACAGCAGACATAAGCAAATCAACTGACGTACAAGTTTATATGCTGTTTCTGTAAAACAAAAATTGCATATTAATCTGAGTATGTGTTTGAATATGACCTTCTGCTCACCGTTTTTCAACCTAGAGTTCAACCACTGAGGATGAATAGGAGATGGAGACATCCCCCCTTGTACAGACCCCTTGGGGACCTGGCGACAATAGAGGACAGGCACATTATCCTTACCTACAGACTTGATAGGGCCACAATCCAAGAGCTGTGTGCCCAATTGGAGCCAGACCTGATTTCAGCTATCCGCCACCCCACAGGTATCCCTCCTCTAGTGCAGGTCCTGTCAGTGCTCCATTTCTTGGCAAGTGACAGTGGCCATGGCATCAGGGATGTCACAGCCTATGTTCTCAAACGTGCTGACCAGAGTGTTGTCTGCCCTGATGAAAAACATGCGCAGCTACATCGTATTCCCCCAGGTGGATATTCGGCCACAGTGAAGGCTGACTTCTATGCACTGGGACATATCCCCAACAGCATTGGTGCCATTTATGGTACACATATTGCCTTTGTCCCTCCCCCCAGAGAAACGAACAGGTGTTCAGAAATCGAAAGAGCTTTCACTCTCTGAATGTGCAGATGGTGTGTTTGGCGGACCAGTACATCTCCCATGTCAATACAAAGTATTGGAGGATGAGGCTGGAGATGATTGTGTGGCAGCGGTGGAGCCTGTGGACAGTGACAAAGAGGAGGCAGAGGAAGAGGATGTGGACAACAGAACTTCAATAATTCAACAGTACTTCCAGTGACACACAGGTAAGACACTGTAACTTCACCTTCCATTGCAGTTTTGTGTTGGACATTGTACATGGCAGCCTGATTTCCCTATTTCTATGGCTACTTACTGTACCATTTGGCATCTCTATTTTCAGATATCTGTGCCCCACTCTGGCTCCTGGTGTATTTACTGCTGCCTACCACAGGTCATACCTATGTAAATATACCTGTACGTTTGAATTGCAATGTTTACAGCTTGTTAAACTAATACATATTTAAATCAACTGACAGACTCCATACTTGTATTTGTTCCAAGGGTGTTTATTTCTGTGATAATATGTGTAGGGGGTATTGCAATGGGCTGGGTTGATGGTGGAGAAATGTCCAGGATAGAGTCCAGTCTATTGGTATCACAGGTGCATTGTCCAAGGGGGCAGGTGGACAGGGTGACAGAGTGGGACACAAGGGTGACAATCAGGGGAGTCCTATTTCCTGGTGGGGCTCTTGGCAATGCTCTCTGGCTTCTGCCTGGATCGCAGGGACCTTTTGTGTGGTGGTTCTCCTTCTGCAGGGGGTGGGGTGCTGGTGGCCTGTTGTTCCAGTGGTGGGGCCTACTGTCCACTAGCGTCGGCAGAGATGGAGGGCTGTTCTTCGGTGTGGCTAGAGACAGGGGCCCGTTGTTGTGCCACTGCCTTCCTCATGGTGTTAGCCATGTCTGTCAGCACCCCTGCAATGGTGACCGGGGTGGAGAGGATATCCCACAAGTCCTCCCTGATCCCCAGGTACTGTCCCTCCTGCAGCCGCTGGGTCTCCTGCAGCTCCTGTGGGGATGTAAATGCAGTGTGATTGTTACTATGTGTGACATCTTGTGCATGGGTGTGTTTCCCTATATGGTTGTTATTACCAAGGCAGCTTTGGCTTGTGTGAGTTGTAATTTGGCTGGCCCAGTGATTGCCACTACTGTGCATGCTGTGGTGATGGGTGTCCATGCAGGGCTGTGAGTGGTGTCCATGCATTGTTGTTGCATGCAGTGCTAGGTACTGGGAGGGTTGTGATGGTGGGGTTTATGTGAGGTGGTGGGGTGATGGGGGTGAGGGTAGGGGTGGGGTTATGTGCTGGCATGCAGGTAGGGGGGTGCAAGTAGCAAAGAGTTGACTTACCAGAGTCCAGTCCTCCTGTTACTCCTGCCAGGCCCTCAGGATGCATGATTGCCAAGACTTGCTCCTCCCATGTTGTTAGTTGTGGGGGAGGAAGTGGGGGTCCACCGCCAGTCCTCTGTACTGCTATCTGGTGTCTTGCAACCACGGAATGTACCTTCCCTCGTAGGTCACTCCACCTCTTCCTGATGTCATCCCTGGTTCTTGGGTACTGTCCCACTGTGTTGACCCTGTCCTCAACTCTCCACCATAACTCTATCTTCCTAGCAATGGATGTCTGCTGCACCTGTGATCCGAATAGCTGTGGCTCTACCCAGATGATTTCCTCCACCATGACCCTTAGCTCCTCCTCAGAAAATGTGGGGTGTCGTTGTGGTGGCATGGGTGTAGTGTGAGTGGTGTGTGTGAGGGTGTGTGGTGATGTGTTGGGGTGTGTACTGTGAGTTGCATGGATAGTGTATGGGTGATGGTGTTTTGTGGCTTAGATTCAGTGGGTGCTCCTGGCTTGTCTCTCTCTCAGTTGTCAAATTCTTTGGGTCGTAAAGGGTTGTGGGTAGTGTGGGTGTGTGTTTTGTTTTGGTGTGGGTGTGGTGTGTGTATGTGTGTCAGGTGTGTATAGTTTGAATTGCCCAATGTGGTTTTGTTTTGTATGTGTGTGTGTATTTTAAGCGTGGCGGTCTGTACCACCAATGGTTTATCGCGGTTGAATGACTGCCGCGGTGATTCGTGGGTCATGATGCTTTGGGCGTATTTCTTTTGACGTAACGGTGTTGGTTTTGGTACCGCCACTTTATCACTGACCTTTGGGCTGGCGGACTTGTGTGTGTGTTTGTATAGTGGCGGATTTCTATGTGTGGGTCATAATACCCGTAGCGGTATACCGCCACGGTATGTTGGCGGCAGTCAGCATGGCAGTAAGTGCCATAATGAGGGCCATAATGTAGTATTCAGCTGGTAGACCATCCATACCTGGGGTCTAGGCCAGTTGGCCCAGTACTGTACGAATCTTCTTTCTAGTTTGTCTCTTTGCAGCGGATTTAGCTGGGTTAGTGGAAGTGTGTCCAGAAAAGCAGATAATTGTATGGGTGTGGGATCAGGGGGTCGCCGTGTACAATGTTTGGTAATAGTCTTTATATGCTGTGTTTATAACTGCTTGTGTGTTGACCACCATGCCTGTGTCTAATTTAATTGCACCAATAGGGATCTGGTGCAGGGCATGATGGACTAGCCATTCCAAATGGTCTCCTTCAGCATATTGCTGAGACAAGTAGTGTCTATAATCATGTCTGCACAGCCTATCGTCTGCATCTCTGTATTTTGTTCGGAGTTCACAAAGGTGCTCAGGGCTGGTCATCCGGTTGACAACATCTTTTTCCAACACGCTGAGTTCAACCTCTGATGTGGCCAGTTCACGGCAGAGAGTATGCCGAGAGTGTGTTGAACACCGTAGGACGCTGGCTGACATACAATGGCCTCTCACCGCTGCCTTGTGTGAGTCCCATTCTGTGGCACGGAAGGCGGGGGGGGTGCCTTTATTGTATTTAAAACATCTGGATATGCACTTACCTAATTCCTGGTGGAAGACGGGGTCAGAGAGTCCTTCAATTTGTAGGTGCGATGTTGGTACACTTGTGAGTGGTCTGCCCCACTGTAAAACCACCCACAGAGGGAAGTAGTTGGAAAAAGTGTGGGCTAAGTATTCTGAGCTCAACACTCTCTGTACCAGACTTGTCGGCCACATAAACAAATCGACTGAAGTGCCACCTTAAGGTCAGTGATGCATAACGGCACACTCATCTCATCTAGGATTGCCAATTTAGCAATTTTTTGCAGGCAAGACCTGTGTTTATGTCAAAGCCAGTACATAAAATATAAAAGCTGTCAGAATCTGTCATTTTTTTACCTGTATACAAAAACCTGAAAACTGCAAATGGAGGAAGAATTAACTTCAAAGTTATGTTAAAGTTGTTTTTCATATTGCTTAATGATTATTTAGAAGAAACAGGTTTACAATGTTCAAATTATAAAACTTTGCTTAGTTGGCCGTGAAACATGTTATTAAATAACACCTAATTAGGCCAGCCAGAAAGTGAAAACAGAACAGGTCTAAGATTTAAATTCAAAGCAGATAGTATTAGACACGGTCCCTGCTGTGCTATTTTGTTGAGAGGGCTGAGTGTTGGAAATCTGCCCTTTCAGCAGGGTCATCCCAGTTATTTTTCTTTCTATGGAACCTTATTGTTGCTGGCTATAGAACTATGTACATGTTAACCCTGCTAACCAAGAGGAAAGTGCTTCTGATTCTCTTTTAAAAATGGTAGAATTGGTATGCTCCTGATTGACATATTTATCTTACCACTAAGTACCTAGTAAATGGTAATAAGGTGTACCTAGGGCCTGTAAGTTAATTGGCACAAGTGGACTGTGGCAACCATTATGGCATCCACTGCAGTTGCAATGTAAACCTAAGTGTGTGTCTCCCACCAGAAAACCAGCAGTGCAGGTTTTAAATGCAAACTTGACCTATCAAATTAACCCCTTTTGACAGGCCAAAAGATTCCTTTGAAATATTTACTAGTAACACCTAATTAGGCCTTATTACCTGTAAGTCAGGGTAATATCTATTTAAAAGAAGGTTATGTAAATGTTTAATGTTGAAAATGTCCTTACAGTGACTATCATTTCAAAGCTATTTTCACTATAGCAAGACTGGCTGTTCCATAGGAAAACACTGGGCTGCAATACTAAATACTAGCACTGTATATCTGGAATGGGACCAGCTAGAAAAATAATTAATCAGATTTTTAATAGTTGTTAAAAGTCCAATTAATAGTAAAGTTACATTTTTTCTAAATATTGCAGATAAATAACATTTAGAAAGTTACCTTTGTCCTACCTGAAGTCCCTGAAAGCTAAATCTGTATTTTGCTCTCCACCTTCTACCAGCCAATAGTTAGCATTTGAATATGCATGAATGAGATGTGAACTTGCTAGTTGCCCTGAGAAGAAAAGATATGACCCAGCTGCACCTGAAATAATTTGCAAGGGAGGCTGAGAGAATCCTTTTTGACATGAAAGCCTCAAGTTCTGTTTGAATGTCACATTCTGCAAGAGAGGTCTGCTGGTGTTTTTTCATATGACACTTGGGCACACTTCAAAGTGGCCTCCCCTGTCACAGGCAAATGTTAGCTGACGCTTGGGCATGGCTTTTCTCTTGTCCCAACAGCCAGTCAGGCCTCAATCCAGTGGGCCTCTTTTCACATTACAGTGTTACAGCCTGTTTGGCAGGTCCGCTGGGTTTACATATAACATTTGAGGTGCACTTCAACGGGCAATGGTAGGATGCCAAATCAATAAATCTATCTTGATTCTGGTTACTCACAACTCATTTTGTTTTTACAGACTTCTGTCTCTGCAGTAGTTGTGGGTACAGAGACTGCCTAAAACTGTATTTTGGTGTTTGATGTGGCAGGATCCGAGGATTAACATAGCACACTCCCCACACACACTCCTAGCCCTCAGATCCCAAGTGTAGTGTGGCTGAAGACTATAGCCATCTTGAAAATGCACAAACTGGGTATGAGTAGCCCCAGAAACCTTTACCCAACTGGCCAGGATATTTCCAGGAGTTGTTCTCACTCACAAGCGCATGCCAGGCATGAACGTGCATCTCCAGGCATCCACTGAGAACACTTCTGGACCTGTAAAAGAGTAGACGAGGACTGAACTTTCTGTCTGAGACCTGAGACGAGCCTAGAAGACTGGATATGCTCTCCTTCTTGTACCCAGGACAAAGAAGGGGGTTCCAGGGTTAAAAGACAGACCGCCTGTTAAAGCTAAAGGGGCATATCAAGCTGACCTGTGACAAGTGGACTTGTACTGGACCCTTCTGTTGGCCTATGACTGTCACCCTGTGAGATGCATAGTGCCCTGTATCATGGAGGGCTTTGGACGTGTACTCCTGTGGTGGACTGGGAATTTTAGGACTAAAGTCAAAAGGTAAAATAGTGGACCAGGCTAAATCTGGTTAGTGTAACCATCCCACACTCGATTGCGGTCAGTGCCACATTGCACTTAGGTCCTGTATTACTGCAACTCTTGACCATCATTGTCACTTTGTGCTTCTTGGTGCTACTGATACTTAAAACTGTAAAATATATCTCCTTTGTCCATCATGGTATTTTTCTCATTTTGGTGTTGTTTTGTTTGATAAATGTTACTCTATTTTTTTAACTTGTTTTGAGATTTTTATTGCTTTGCATTTCAATTTCATTACTGTTTAACTATTGCACAAACACTTTACGTACATCTTCTAAGTTAAGCCTGTCTGTCGAGTGACATAGCTACCAGACGGATGAGCTCAGGTTTATTTAATCACTTTAGTGATTCACCCTGAGTGGACTGTGATTATTATTTGAGGTGAGTACTTGCTTCCCTCAAGTAATAATCCAATTTCTTACACTGAGTATCTTAAACACTCTTGCAGACATCTGCTATGATCTGCAGGCAAGGAGTTTGGATTTTTATAAGGCCAATTTAGCCTTCCATCTTCCCAATACAGATACATTGATTATTATTACTTATAGTAACTGTAAGAAATTAGGCTATTAGCTGATTTCTTTACAATGGAGTCAATATCTCTTTTCTTGCCATAAGTTCACTTCTTCTGTGGGTTTCTGTGGATCATCGTTGGCAACTATATATATGTGGTTTGATATATAATCTCACTCTTAGGCATTTGGAAACTGGTTTAATTTAAAGAATCCATATTTTGTCACACAATAATACCCACATTTCATGATTTCTGGCTGCATTGTATCATGCTTCTTATTTAGGCATATAGGCCCTCATTACAACCCTGGCGGTCGGTGATAAAGCGGCAGTAATACTGCTAACAGGCTGGCGGTAAAGAAAATGGAATCACGACCATGGCGGAAACTGCCAACACAGACAGCCACTTTAACACTCCAACCGCCAAGGCGGTAGCAACAAACACCGCGGCTGACACCGCCAACAGACAGACAGAACACAATGTACCGCCCACAGTACTACAAGGCACCAATCTGCCAGCTTTTCCGGGGCGGTACCAATGCCATCAAAAGCACAGCGGAAACAATCTTTGGAAGGGAAACCACTCACCTCACGATACTCAACGAAGAACCAGGACACAATGGAGCCCGAACTACAGGTCCTGCCCATGTTGCTGTATCTCTTAATACACCATGAAGTGGATAGAAGGCGGCAGCTGTGACAACCACGGTGAGTACTGCACCTCGCACGCAGGTGAGGGGAGGAGGGAAAAGAGAGTGACATGCACACACAAAATGCAACACCCCCACCCCACCCAACAACAACACACACACACACATATCCAATAACAACACAGATACACCCCGTCACTCCCTGGAAGAACGCAAGGACCAAACGAAATGAGTTTAACTAGTGTAATATTCGAACAATCAGATAGCCCAAGAGAACAGCAAATAATCAGTATACACAAATATTTACAGCAAGTACACAAGTCTGTACACTGTCCCATGAAATGTCCGTGGACCAGTGGTCCCAAAAAGCATGGGCGAAGCCCACACATGACACCTGCCTCAAAACGGAGAGGCCGATAAACAGGCACCTCAGGGGGAAGGGGAGGGGGGCACCACAGCTGGATGATGGTACGACGCCACTGCTCCTTGAGGGGGCTCCATGCCCACTGCTTGGTCCTGGGGAGTGCAAAGCCACAGTCTCTCAAGTCTCTCAAGTGGGTGCACTGCCCACTGCTTGCTCCTGGAGAGTGCAAAACCACAGTCTCTTAAGTCTCTCAAGTGGGTGCGTTGCCCACTGCTTGGTCCTGGGGAGTGCAAAGCCACAGTCTCTCAAGTTGGTGACATGTTCCACTGGTTCTGGAGGGGGCGTTGTGCCCAGAGTGCTTCATCCTGCCAAGGACTGTGTTAGTGGATGGTTTTCTCCACTGGTTCTGGAGGGGGCTTTGTGCCCAGAGTGCTTCATCCTGCCAAGGACTGTGTTGGTGGATGTTTTTCTCCACTTGTTCTGGAGGGGGCTTTGTGCCCAGAGTGATTAATTCTGCCAATGACTGTGTTAGTGGATGCTTTTCTCCACTGGTCTGGAGGGGGCTTTGTGCCCAGTGATGCTGCACCTGGGGTGTGGCATGTTGACTTTATCTCACCTGGGTCTTACAGCCACGCGATGTACCCGGAACAGGTAGCATGATACTCCATGGAGGCAGTCCCACACTCCATCCTACAGTGACTTAGGCTGCCAATTGCTGGTTCGTGTCAGTGCTGGATGTGGTGTCTCAAGTGGCGTGTCCAGGGTCCAGGATGTCGCCTGCAGACTCTGACGGCTGCACACTGGGGATGGGGCTGACGTCTGACAGAGTGGCATTGGCTGTGTACGTGGCGGTGCTGATGGTGGTGCAGGTGGCGGTGGCTGCGGCGGAGATGCTGCCAGTGCTGACCATGATGCAAGTGGCTGTTGGGGTAGATGGAGACACCATACCATCTCCGGCAGCCTCGGATGGCTGATTCTTGGGGAGGATGCTTCAGACTGACGTTGTGGCAGCAGCAGTGCAGGTGGCGGTGTAGGTGGCAGTGCAGGTGGCAGTCGGAGCGTCAGTGGTGACTGGGGTGCATGTGGCTGCCATCCTTGAAGATTTGGTGGTCACCAGCCCCTCCTGAGGTGAAACCGTGCCCAGAGGTGATGTGTCCTTTGACTTTTGGCCCTTCCCCATCTTGACATCTGCTGCAGGGACCTTCGCACTGTCCACTCTGTGTTTGTGCAAGGCCTTGCTGGGTGGGTGGTGTGACTGTCCCCTGCTTGAAGCTAGTCCCTTTTTGATATTTGCAGGTGGTGGAATAGGGTGGTCCTTCTTTTCTGTCGGTGGCACACTGGCAGCTCTGACGGGTGCCCCCTTAGACCGTACTGGAGTAGCAGGGACCACAGCAGATGCAGATTTGGTGGCTGAGGTGTTGGGCTGGGATCTAGACCTCCTGGCTCTAGGAGAAGGACGGAGGGGGGAGGTGTAGGGAAGAGCTCCAGGTTAGCTAGGTAACTTGTTTGGGACACACTGGGACAGGAAGATGGAGGGGGTTTGGGAGTGGAGGAAGAGGTAGTGGTTGTAGGAGGTGTACATCTGCTGAGTTTGGGTGAAGGTGTATGGGTTGGAGGCTGTTGTGAGGTGGATGGCTGTTGAGTAGGTGTGTGCCTGTATTTGTGTACTTTGGGAGGAGGGCTCACAGACACACTGGGAGAGGACAGAGGGGATGTGTGAATGGTAGTGGGGGTGGTGATTGCACGTGAGCGGTGTGTGGTGATGGGCGTGCTGGTGATGGAGGTAGTGGCTGAGGATGTAGTGCATGCAGGTGTGAGTGGAATGAGGGAGGGAGGTGGAGGACGTGGAGGAGGGGGACACAGTGGAGGCAGTGGCTGTTGGTGTGTCTGCATGGGGATGGTGCTTGTGTGAGTGCCTGTGGGATGTGTGGTGCTTATGTTTTCCTGAGCCACTTTTGTGTGTTGATGTGTGTGCATGCTGGTCTGATGGTGTGCTTGGGATAGGCTGAGGTAGAGGGGAGTCGGTCTGGGTAGTGGAAGTTGGAGGGGGGAGGCTGGACACAGGGACAATGGCTGCCATCTGTGCTGAGGCCAGAGCCTGAAATGCTCTCTGCTCTCTGCCACGCCAGAATGAATGCCCTCCAGGTATGCATTTGTTTGCTGCAAATGCCTCTCGACACCCTGGATGGCATTCACTATGGTTGACTGCCCAACAGAGATGGATCGCTGGAGGTCAATAGCCTCCTCACTCAGGGCAGCAGGGCTAACTGGGGCAGGGCCTGAGGTGCCTGGGGTGAAGGAGATGCCCACCCTCCTGCGTGTGCGGGCACGGGAAACTCGCTGAGGGGCTGCTGGGGGGGTGGTGCTGGTAGGAGGGGTGGCAGCTGTACCTGTAGTTGGGGTGGCCACAGAGGTGCCTGCCACCACCAGAGAGCTTCCATCGGAGGAGGAATCACTCTCAGAACTGTCCCCTCCAGTCTCTGCCGTGGTGCTCCCCTCGCCCTCCATCCCACTGGTGCCCTCACTGTCAGTGGATTCGGCCTCCTGGGCCATGCTGGATGCAGTCCCCTCCATCGCCGGTGCCTCTGCTCCTCTGCCAGATGATGCTAATGCACAGAAGGACAGGGTGACAAAAGAAAAAGGGGTGGGGGAAACAAAGGATACACTTGGTCAATGGCTGCACCAACACCACTGTTGGCGAACACAGCACCCTCACACAGGGAACAAGCCTACCCACTATGCAATGCACTACCAGTCACAATGCTAGTCACCAGCCTAAGGACAGGAATACCTAACTCCAATAGCAGCATACCTCACACCCACAGACTCCTGCCCAGTAGTGGATGCCTACTAGCTTTGTAGGAGATGGGGTCAATCAGCCCCTACCCAACTTGGGACCTAACCTGCAATGTCTGGCCTGGCCTAGGGGCACCCACAGGCCAACATCCCCCACCCGGAGACCACACCACTACACGCAATTAGTATGATAGGAAACTGCACTCACCTCTTGTGGCTGCTGTGATGCCCTCAAGCGACCATCCAGCTCTAGATAGGACAGCACCAGTATGCTGAACATCAGGGGGTCAGGGTTCGACGGGCACCCCTTCCTCGTTGGGAGGCCATCTGCAGCTGGGCCTCCAGCGTCTTCCGTGCCCAGTGTTTCAGGTCCTCCCACTGTTTACGATGTGGATGCTCCACCTGCCGTGGACCCCCAAGGTCCGCATGTCCTTGGCGATGGCGTGCCATATACCCTTTTTCTGATGGGCGCTGACCTGCAGACAAAAGATAAAGAAAAAGGTATCAGCCATACTGTCCGTCCTGTTACACTCATGGCCCACCATATCCCTCACATCCCCTTACACACAGACATTGGCCACCATACATGCAGAACGCTGCACATGACCCTTCCACCACCTCCCTTACACGAGGCACTCACACACAGCACCCCATGCATCGTGCTCACAGTGTACTCACCTGTTGGTCTGGAAGCCCATACAGCATTTGTTACTGGGGTAGGACCCCATTCACTAGTCTCTCCAACGCCGCAGCGGTGAAGGCAAATGCAGGGGCCCTTTCCCCAGTGACTCGAGCCATGGACGATTCCAGACACAGGTCACAGCAGCAAATGCACCATAGGTACTCTTCTGTTGAAGGTCAGGTAGCAAGTGAGAGAACAGGTAGAAAATGGCACGTCTGCGGCAGTGCGTACCGTCACTGCTGTGTACATCGCCATTGCCCACTGTAACCCATAGGGCCCAATGTCAACCAATGAGGAGTTGCACGTCGGTACTTGACCACCTCCCGCAACGCCAGACAACGTCAGCAGAATTACCTCATTTCCACATGTCCCTCCATTCAGGACAGGCAGACGCCATCTCAGGCGTCTGCCTAACTGCGTCACAGTACACATAGGCACCATTTGGGCCTATCCTACAAGATACTGTTTCAGTCACAACATGCAATGCAGTGTACAGTTTGGAAATGTGGAATAATGACCAGTCACTCCCCGTTTTGCCCCCTAAATTACAACCGCTGCAGATGAATAGGAGATGGGACATCCCCCGTGTACAGACCCCTGGTGGACTTGGCAACAATGGAGGACAGGCACATTATCCTCACATACAGACCTGACAGGGCCACAATCACGGAGCTGTGTACCCAATTGGAGCCAGACCTGATATCTGTTATCCGTCACACCACTGGGATCCCCCCTCTTGTGCAAGTCCTATCTGTGCTCCATTTCTTGGCAACTGGTTCTTTCCAAGTGACAGTGGGCTTGGCAGCAGGAATGTCACAGCCAATGTTCTCAATAGTGCTGACAAGAGTGTTGTCTGTCCTGATAAAACACATGTGTAGCTACATTGTTTTCCCCCAGGTTGAGGATTTGGCCACAGTGAAAGCTGACTTCTATGCAATGGGACATATCCCCAACATTATTGGGGCAATTGATGGTACACATATTGCATTTGTCCCCCCCGTAGAAATGAACAGATGTTGAGAAATCGAAAGAGCTTTCACTCTATGAATGTGCAGACAGTGCCTGGTGGACCACTACATCTCCCATGTCAATGCAAAGTACCCTGGGTCTGTGCATGATGCCTTTATTCTGAGGAATAGCAGCATCCCATATGTGATGGCTCAACTCCAGAGGCACCCGGTGTGGCTAATAGGTGAGCCTGTGGTTCCCACCCAGTATATGTTGGTGTATGGGTATGGTGTGGGCCCTAAGGCTTAGTGTTTGGATAACAGGTATCCCTCGATATGTGCAGGTGACTCTGGTTACGCCAACCTCTCATGGCTACTGACCCCTGTGAGGAATCCCAGGACAAGGGCAGGGGAACGTTACAATGGGCACATGGGTGAACGAGAAGAATAATTGAGAGGACCTTCGGCCTCCTGAAGGCCAGGTTTCGTTGCCTCCATCTAACAGGTGGATCCCTGTGCTACTAACCCAAGAAGGTCTGCCAGATCATCATGGCATGCTGTATGTTGCATAACCTTGCCTTGAGACGTCAGGTGCCTTTTCTGCAGGAGGATGAGGCTGGAGATGGGTGTGTGGCAGCAGTGGACCCTGTGTACAGTGAAGAAGAGGAGGCAGAGGATGAGGATAAGGACAACAGAACAGCAATCATTCAACAGTACTTCCAGTGACACACAGGTAGGACACTGTAACTTCATCTTCCATTGACAGTGTTGTGTTGGACATTGTACCTGGCAGGCTATTTTTAACACTACTATGGCCACTTACTGCACCCTGCTGTGATGCAGATATCTGTGCCCCACTCTGGCTTCTGGTGTGTTGACTGCAGCCAACTGCAGGTCATACCTATGTATACATTACTATACAGTTGAACTGCGATGTTTACAGCTTTCAATCAATTGACTGACTCCATACTTAGTTTCACCAAATGGTGTTTATTTAGGTGCCTATAAGTGGAGGGGGATGTCAATGGGCTGGGTTGCTGATGGAGGAAAGTCCAGGCTGGAGTACAGTCTATTTGTTTCAGGTGCATTGTCCAAGGGGGCATAGGAAGTGGAGCAATGGCAGTTCAAGGTGGACAGGGTGACAAAGTGGGACACAATGGTGACATTCAGGAGAGTCTCATTTCCTGGAGGGGGTCTTGGCAATGCTCTCTGCCTTCTGCCTGGATCGCAGGGACAATTTGCGGGGTGGTTCTCCTTCTGCAGAGGGAGGGGTGCTGGTGGCCTGTTGTTCCTGTGGCAGGGCCTCCTGCCACTAGCGGCAGCGGAGGTGGAGGGCTGTTCATCGGTGTGGCTAGTGTCAGGGGCCTGTTGGTGCTACTGCCTCCCTCATGGTGTTGGCCATGTCTGCCAGCACCCCTGCAGTGGTGACCAGGGTGGTGTGCATGTCCCTCAGGTCTTCCCTGATCCCCAGGTACTGTCCCTTCTGCAGCCGCTGGGTCTCCTGCAACTTGCCCTGTATCTGGCCCATCATCTCCTGGGAATGGTGGTATGCTCCCAGGATGTTGGTGAGTGCCTCGTGGATAGTCGGTTCCCTGTACCCGTCCTCCCCCTGTCGCACAGCAGTCCTCCCAGCTTCCCTCTTGTCCTGTGCCTCTGTCCCCTGAACCGTGTGCCCACTGACCCCAGGTCCCTGATCGTCCTGTGTTTGTGGGGTTGCCTATGGTCCCTGTAGTGGTGGACACACTGCTGATTGACGTGTCCTGGGGACAGAGGTATGGGCCCGCTGGGTGGGTGCTGTGCTGGTATTTCCCGAGGGGGGAGGCTCTGTGGTGGTATGAGACTGTGCCTGGGTAACCGACAGATCCAGGCGTCCAGAGGTGCTGTCAATACTGTGGGTCTCTTCTGGGTGGGGGCTGGATGTCGCTGGCACCTCCTCTTTGGTGATGTTCGATGGGGGACCGGTGGGGATGTAATAGCAGTGTTATAGTTTCTGCGTGTGACATCTTGTGTGTGGGTGTGTTGCCCTGTATGGGTGTTATTGCCCTGGCAGCTTTGTCTTGTGTGCGTAATGATTTGGTGGGCTAGGTGATGGTCTCTAGTGTGCATGCTTTAGGTATAATTGTCCATGCAGGTCTGTGATTGGTGTCCATGCATTGGTGTTGCATGCAGGGCTTGGTTTGGGAGGGGTGGGTTGTGATGGTGGGGTGTGTGGGAGGTGGTGGAGTGATGGGAGTGGGACGTTGAGGGTGGGGGTATGTGATGGTATGCAGGTAGGGGGATGTTACCAATAGAGATTTGACTTACCAGAGTCCAGTCCTCCTGATACTCCTGCCAGGACCCTCAGGATGCAGTATTACCAAGACGAGCTCCTCCTATGTTGTTAGTTGTGGGGGAGGAGGTGAGGGTCCACCACCAGTCCTCTGTACTGCTATCTGGTGTCTTGCTACCACGGAACGCACCTTCCCCCGTATGGTGTGTGTTTTATAGTGGTGTGGGTGTGGTGTGTCAATGTGTGCCTGGTGTGTGTAGTTTGAATTGTCCAATGTGGTGTTGTTTTGTGTGTGTATTTTGAGCACAGTGGTATGTACCGCCAATGGTTTACCACGGTTGAATGTCCTTCGCGGTGATTCGTGGGTCATAATGCTGTGGGTGTAGTTCTGTTGGTGTAACGGTATGGTTTTTAGTACCGCCAGTTTATCTCTGACCTTTGGGCTGGCAGACTTGTGTGTGTGTCTGTATAGTGACGGATTGTTATGTGTGGGTCATAATATAGGTGGCGGTAATCCACCGCGCCGGCAGTATGTTGGCGGCAGTCGGCATGGCGGTAAGCAGGACTTACCGCCAATGTCATAATGAGGGCCATAGTTTAAAAAGCTGCAGTAGCAGACAGAACTATGGTACATGGTACATTTCATAGAGATATAATTTGACTTGAAAGTTGATGAATTGCTGAATATATTTCTTGTTGATACCTCTTCGAACTTGCTTTTATACCTATAGCTGTTTTAACAATGTCTTTAGGAGAGGTGGTCGGTGCAAAGTTCACTCTTCTTAGGCATTAACTAAGACCTTTTAATTTTACTTAAAAGGGCTTTCAGCCAGCTCCCTTCATCCATTGGTCTGTTATTGTGTCATTCACATATTGTGTCTGCCTACCTCAGCTTACAGCATGTGGCAATGAGTCAGCCTACTTTAGCCACAGACTAACTTCACTTTGAGTAACTGCATTTCGACCTTTCACAAAGAGCACATCCATAAAAAAGGTAGTTCCTGTCAGTGCCAATGGTTTGTACTGAATTATTACTTTAACATTGCTTGCATGTTTCCAGCTTGATGTGAAAGAAGATGGCTTTCTACCAGCTCTTTACAGCTTTATCAGTTCCTGTCTCTGGCTAATGATGTTGTAATTTCCTTTTGGAACTGTCTTTGTTTATTTGATTGATACTATGTCAGAGCATACTAGATTCTGTCCATTTGAGTCTATTCTTTATAAAGTAATTGTTTTTTTAGGATGCATGCAATGAAATCCCCCTTCATGTACTTTAATTGAAGACTACAGCTACACTTGTAAACTAATTTAGTCTGTATGTCCTGCTTGTATGCCATTCAGTGCTCTTGTATGACATGTTTGTATAGATATTTAACTATTATACTATTAATTGAATCTGATCTGTGCTGCCTGTCTATCTATGTATCTATATACCTTTTTAACCATAGCTATCTGTCTAACAACCTTTCTGTATGTCTATCTACCTGTCCTTCTTTTTATCTATCAACCTATCTACTCTCTCTCTCTAGCTAACAGTTTGCTCCTCTATATCTCTCTTCTGTAACTATCTATCTATCAATCTATCTATCTATCTATCTATCTATCTATCTATCTATCTATCTATCTATCTATCTGTCACTCTCTCCGTCTCTACAACTTCTATCTACATTTCAAGTCTATGTAACTAACTATCAATCTTTGCAAGGTAATCAATCTGTCAATGTATTTCTACCACCCTGTCTGTCTGCATTTGTGAGTCTCTCTATCTGTTTTTGCAGGCTTCTATTTTTATAAACTTCTCTATTGTTTCTACTCCCTTTATTTATTTTAATAATTATTTTTTTTTAAATAAAAACATTATAAAAAGCGTTAGCAAGGCAAGAGGCTGGCAGCCAGCACCAGAATGATTGGCTTTTTTAGGTCAGGTATTAGTTTGACATTTTGATTTAACTAAAATTATGTGCATAGCATAGTTAATAATAGAGGATTTTCAGCCAGACTTCATCAACAGGCAATTGGTGAGTTATTCACATTTTCCGTCCACCCATAGCCCACTTAAGCTATTGTCTGAATTTACTGAAACTTAAAACATGCTTCCATTCCAATAGGGGCACATACACACAAAGTACTTCTCTTTAGTTCCAGGTATTACTAAAGTAGTGCGTGTCTTTCTGGACCAAATTTATGTTTACCTTTACTCAAAATCTTTTTTTCATTGATGAGGACCCAGTAGCTTACAAATATCATTTTACAAAAACCTCGACACAACAAACCAAGAATTTCCAAAGTTAAAAGGCTGGCTACCACAACCAGACTGATTGGCTTTGCCAATGCTTGTTTTTAAAATGCTATTGGAAGTAATCTTCCCAAGACCCCCTCAACCCTCCCCCCACCATCACAGGAAGATTCGAGCTAGCTCACTTCACTCGCTCATTCACTGCATATCTGGAACAATGTTATGTTCTGTCACTTTCAAACTCCACCAGCTGCCACTAAATAAGGTATTCCCACATGTCAAACAGTGCGCCACAAGGACCAACCAAAAAGGTGAATCCACTCAGCCTCATGCTTGTGGCGTTCCTTGTTGCATGGTAGTTTTCTTGGTCTTATTTTCTTATCACAGAGCAGGAGCAGAAATAGTGTGCTTTGATTTTTAGAGATGTGATGATAAGTAGAGGTCACACCCTACCCGATTCGGAATCTGTAAGGTACAATGCTATTGATCCTTGCTAACCCCAATTTACCACCGCCTGAGAAAGGTAATGGAAACAAGATGGATTTCGCTGCTGAAAATCATTTGCAGGAGCAGTGCCCAATGCCACCCGCATGCCCCAAACATAACACCTACTCCTGGTAACTCCGTATGTGGCGGACCTGAAAAATTCTCAGCCCTGATTTTATGTGGCCCCAGTGTACTATAACTCTAGCAGGTCACAACAGTGAGATAATTCTACAAATTATAAACATAGGCCCACATTGGGAACCCTGCATGCCTCAAGCCAGACCTTACTCATCCGTGATTGGAATGGCATGTTTAAACCCCCTACTTACAATCGAGCTGCCATCATACTTGTTGGAAAATGGGTTATTGGTAAGGGCAGGTAAGTACCTACACTTAGCAATAGGCCACTAACCTCCACTTAGGTCCAGTTAGGTCTCAGTAAATTAAACCCAGCTCAACCCTTGGTAGTGTAAAACATTCAAATATCAAAAAACTGAAATTAAATAAAACACAGGAAACAGTTTAAAAATCCAAAATCAATTTATAAAAATAGATTATATTTTTATCTTTAAAATGACAACAAAATGAGTAAAATTGGATAAGGGGAACTGGAGATATGAATTTGTAAAGAATTAATGCTTTCTAGCGCATAGAAACAAAAAGCGCCAATCTGGTCATCTGGTCGCACCTCGACCGGGGCAAAGTCAAAGTTTAAGGCTGACCGCGATGGAACCTGGCTCGGCTACAGCCCGTGGGAGGCTTCGGTCAAAAGTTTACCTTAGGACTTAGTCATTTTTCGGAAGATTTTCTTCAGCGGGTCGAACCTGCCAGTCCAATCTGACCTCCTGGAACTCTTCTTCGTATATGCGTCGCGGGAGCCCTCATGGAGGTTTTTACCTTTGGACTTAGTCGTTTTTTCGAGGTGAAAATCCTTTGACTGGGGCAAACCTGGATCTTGATCCGACGTCCTTGGAGCCCTCCTCAGATACGGTGGTTGGGAGGTCCGGGTCAACTTCCTACGTTCTGACTTTTTTTCACCGGGACTACCCTGCAAGTCAGGCCGGGTCGCAGTTGAGGCAAGCCAGCTAGAGTTGCCGCAGGGGGTTGGTCCCTCTATGCAGCTTTTTCCCAAAAGTTCTCAAAAGATCTCCAAACTACTGGATCGTCTTCCAGTTGTTCCTTTAAGGTTCTTTTGGGGTCCACAACTCACCCCAAGGTTCCAGAAGCTCTGAGATGCTCCTTGGGGGTGTGGACTACAACTCCCATAATGCACCTGGCGCAAACTCCTTTTTGGCCACTGGACAGTGGTCAGCTGGTTGGTTTCTTCAGGAGTTGGTGCAGGGGACTCTGGTTAGCAATTTTTCACCTGTAGCAAACAGGGAGTCCCTCCTTGAACCAGTTGAAGCCAGGCAAAGTCCTTCTTGTGGTGAAGCCCAAGTGTGCAGCTGGTGCAGTCCTTCAGAGTGCAGGGTCTAGGTGCAGCCCAGGGGTCCAGCAGGGCAGTCGTTCTTCCTCTGTAGTTCTTCCCGGTAGGGATCTGGTAGGGAACTGAGGTGTGGGTGCAGGTCTGCCAGTTTTATCCCTGCTCCTGGATGAAAAACAGGGGGGTCCTGGTTCTCTAATCAGGTGCAGGGTCCTTCCCCCTGTGATGAACACTTCCTGGGAAGTGTGGCAAAAATCAACCCCAGGGAGCAACATTCCTCAAAAATCCATCATGGCTGAAAGTGATTTTTATAGGTTACATCTGGTTGAGCCCACCCACTGGTGTGGCGAAAAATCCTAAACACACATCTCCCCTGCCCTCTCCCAATCTCATCAAGGGGGCACCTAATTGTCTGGGGTTGCAGGATGTGGGGGTGTTGCTGAGTTGCTCCAAATGTCCTTCTCTGCCTTTGAAGACCAGTTTGGCAGCCCTACCCCTTCCTGCTTCACCATCTGCTGAGGGGAGACCTCCTCCCCCAGGCACATCTCTTTGTGTGGAGCCAGGCCACTTCACACCTCGTCAAGGCAGCCAGCCAGGCTGCCAGAGGCTGGCCAATCAGAGCACAGCAGCAAAAACACTGCAGGGCTGAAGCTGGAAACTTTTCAGGTAAAGTTTAAAACTCTTTACCTGAACAAGTTATATTAAATTCAACAACTGGAAGTTGTGGGATTTATTATAACAATTAATTTGATACCAAACTTCTGGTATCTGTTACTTAAGGGGGCTTTTAAAATAAAAATAGTCTCCCCATTCTAGCCTATGGAGGACATTCACTAGAATGAGAGAAAAACAAATTAGAAATTTCTCACCAGGGCTTATAAAACTATTTTTATAAGGTCCCTGCTCATAGTTACATGGCACCCAGCCCTAGGGGCACATAGGGCACACCCTAGGGGTAACTTATATGTAAAAATAAGGTAGTTTAAGACTTTGGAACTACTTTTAATTCCAAAGTCGAATTTGCATATAACTTTAATTTAAAAGCAGCCAGCAAGACAGGCCTGCCTTTAAAATGACACTGGGCACCTCAGCAGTGCACCTATGGGGGCACTACCTATGTTAGGGTCCCTAAACCTCCATGCCCTACCATATGCTAGGGACTTATAGGTAGGTTGACTTAGCCAATTACAATTAGCCTAATTTGCATACTGATTTTACACAGAGCACAGGCCCTGGGACTGGTTAGCAGTACCCAGGGCACCATCAGAGTCAGGAAAACACCAGCAAAAAGTGGAAAATGGGGGTAAAAAGTTAGGGGGCCTCTGCAATCCACCCTGTTCTCTCACAACACTGTAGCCAAACAAAACAGCCAACAAACAGAGCCAAGCATCTTCCAATGATCTAGGAGGTTTTAAGCATTAGCTGACTAGATGAAATAGAGCAGCCTCGAGCTCAATAGGACTGGGATGGCAATTCTGCACTTGCATCTAATGCCACCATCTCAACTGACAAATACCATGTTTAATTTGAAACACAAAAATGATATCCCTAAGTAAGACTTCTTAGCATCATTTTGGATGGAGTTCGAGCATGGCATGTAGATCACAGCCAAGGTCAAAAAGCTTTCTTTCGATTATTATAGTTAAGTCATACACTCCCCACCAAATATTCAAAGAGCTTCACACGACTGTGTGAGGAGCCTTTGTTAATTCGAAGGTAGACTATACAAGTGTTCCTTGCTTGTGCAGCTAGCCACGCAGCTGTTGGTTGAAAATGCCACTGCATGCCCAAAGCAAATGACTCCACAGCTTGCATCAATGGTGGCTGTTTGTTAATCTACAGTTAGATTGCCTGGACACCAAGAGGCAAGTTAATGTACAATGTCTGCCATACATGTATCAAAACAAATTAATTAGTCAATCTAACGCATTAAAAAAACTCATAAGCTTGCTCTTTAATTGATAGTGGCTTGCAGTGCCACCGCTAATGGTTGTGAGCTGTCACAGTATTTTGAAAATAATGTTTTATGCTTGCTGTAAGCAAAAGGATTAAAGGTTTTGAGAGGAACACACAAAATGTTGGTTCTTCCTTTTTTCAGTCTGGCTCCAAGCGGGTTTATCCACTGAAAAGACCT
Organism: Pleurodeles waltl; assembly: GCF_031143425.1. Lineage (NCBI taxonomy): Eukaryota > Metazoa > Chordata > Amphibia > Caudata > Salamandridae > Pleurodeles > Pleurodeles waltl. The sequence continues at coordinate 77,582,230 of NC_090438.1, forward strand.
TGGCCCATATTTATACTTTTTTTAGCGCCATTTTTTGATGCAAAATTGGCGCAAACTTGCAAAATACGCTGGTTTTGCGTCAAAAAGCGGCGCAAATGCAGTGCTAAAAAAGTATAAATATGGGCCCTTGTGTCATCAATTTTTTTATTTTTTTAAGTATGGTAAGAGAATGAGTGCGCCCTGGTCAATCCTCTTCAGTCTTAACTTTCATGTGGGTTTCGTGCTTTGCAATTGTTCTAATAGGCTATGCATAATGCTCACAACATTTTGTGGATGGTTACATTGTCCAACGGAGTGTCAAAATAGACCTTTTGTTAGACTGCAAATAGGAAGTACATGTCATCTGAAATGGAGGGACATCTTTTGTGTCTATTGTATTCACTTTAATGATACAATTAATTTTATTTTCTGATTTCTGCATATTTTGTTTTAGGAATTAAATGTTTGCATGTATTAGACTCTCACAGAGACAATGTGCTACGCACCTGCTAACGTGTACATTTGGTTGTACCCTCATACGTTACAGAAGTAACTTGGAAATGCAATTTACAACAGATATGATCTGTGCCTTAACATTACTAGTGTAAAATGAAGCTGTAAAATGAAGCTTTCATATCGTATTATTGATGGTGCACTCACGGTAGAAGATTAGATTTTCAAGTACGCGTGTATTCTAATCTTTGATTTTAACATGGCAAATTGTACTTCTCATTCACATTCATAGCTCTGTATTTTGATTTATATTGATTTATTGAAGCTACATGTGTTCATGTTTCATTTATATGTTGTGACTATCCTTTACAATTACAAGATGCACTTAGAATCATGTATCTCGAATGTGCACTGTTTTATTAAATTAGCATTCTTAAAGGCCTTTTGCATTTAGTTTCTCGTATTTAACCTTTAACATGGAGTTTTGCATGTGTTGCAATGTTCTTTTTTGGCAGGTGTGTTCATGTGATTTTACAGTTAGTGAAAGGCATATTGAGTATTTGAGGAAGTGAAGACTGGGAGGATACTTTGGCAAGTACAAGGAAGCGCTAAAGAACTAAGAGGATAAGACTCCTGTGGAGTTCCCAATTTCGACTGTAAGGAAGATGGAAAACTACTGGTGTTGATGGCATGGATTTCTCGAAAGTACTGCAAGTTTAATTAGTATTTGCATAGTTAGTTGAGAGAAAATTCCTTAGAGACTTGGAACTAGATGTATCAAGCGTTTTTGCATTCGCTAACGGTGCGAATCACAAAAATCAGCCGTTTGCGAATGCAAAAATGCCTTTTGCGATGTATCAAAGGCATTCGCAGTGTGAAAATAGGGATTCGCAAAAATTGCAATTTTGGTTTTGCGTGTCGCAATCTGCGTTTCGCAAATAGCAACATGAAATGCCAAATCGCTATTTGCACATCGCAAATTGAGAGCTAGAATTGCGACTCACAAATAGCAATTCTGTAAATCATGCTGCTATTTGCGAAACGCAGATTGCGACACGCAAAACCACGTCACAATGCCATGCATCAAAAATTCACAAATTGCAATTATTCGCAGAATGGCATTTTGCACATGCAATTTACCACAAACTGAAACCAGGTGGTAACCAGGTGCAAACAATAAAAAGAGGCCCAGAATGACTCAGCCTCTTTTCTACAATGGCTGCACTCTACGTGATGGCGAGCAGAATGAGGATCTTGGCAGGTTTGAGGAGAGGGAGGAGGAGACAGGAGCGCATTTTCAGAGTGCGCATAACCCTTTTTGACCAGACACAGGAGGAGATTTATGAGAAGTACAGGTTGAGCCCGGCCATGATACTTGACCTGATAGCTAAGCTACAACCCATGCTGCAGCGCACAACACACAGAACCAATACCATACCCACCCACGTGCAGGTATTATGCTCCCTGCACCTAATAGCCTCAGGGAGCTATCAAGGGGTCATAGCAGCAGCTGGAGGGGTATCACAGAGTGCCCTCTCTGGATTTTTCAATGCATTTCTCAATGCCATGCTTAGCAGAATACACCAGTACATCAGATTCCCCCACCCCCCACTGGAATTACAGCACACTAAAATCACATTCTACCAGATAGCACAGTTCCCACATGTTCTAGGTGCCATACATGGGACACATGTTGCAATCTGTCCACCCCAGAGTATGTGTACCGCAACTGTAAAAAACAACATGAACATATAGGTGACATACAATGGCTCCGACATCATTACGGATCTCGTCGCCAGGTAGCCAGGGAGCACACATGATTCATACATATTCCACCACAGCGGGATTCTCACAAGACTGCTAGCTGGGGAATTTGGTGAAGGCTATCTATTAGGTAAATTGCCACTTTACAATGTTGCATTGATGTCAGTGTGGCGTCAGATGGCACAAGTACTCATTTTACTCTCTGTTCCTTCTAGGAGACAGTGCCTACGCAGTGCGCACCTATATGATGACGCCCTACCTGAACCCTGCAACACCAGCAGAGCGGAGGTTCAATTCAGCAAACAGGGCAACCCTCAATGTGGTGGAGGGCACTTTCGGGCTGCTGAAGAGCCGCTTCAGGTGTATTCACAAAAGTGGATGCGCACTACAGTACAGCCCAGTGACAACATGTAAAATAGTGGCCACATGTGCGATCTTGCACAATATAGCAACCACCAGGGGCATACCAGTGGAAATAACTGAGCCAGACTCAGATGAGGATGATGATCCCATACCACCCCTTCACCCAGCAGACAGGAACAGTGCAACAGAGGGCAGACAGAGGGGTGTTGACATCATGCGCAACCATTTCTGATGTAAGTAATGAAAACACAACCTCAACAATATGTATTCCTGTTGTCAGCATCTTTATTACCTTGACCTCAGGTAATATATGTGTCAATAGGACATAGCTATGCACTATAGGCAGACATAAGCAATTAACAGTGTTACACTATTAACATCATAGTATAACTATATTGCTACATGTGAAGGTAGTCCCCTGTAGCCCTCAATGTCACTTCTTACGTCCACGCATTCCACTGGAGTGCGCAGTGCCCTCGCTGGCACCTCCTGTAGCCGGGTCAAAGGCAATACTGTGTCTCGGACTGCGACACCTAGGATCCATCATAGGGACTGTTAGACTGCTGAGGCTAGAGGACTCCTCATTATCCCCAACACCCAGTTCGCTGGTTGTAGCACTGCATGCTGTCTGCATTGCATCCAGAACGTTGTTTTTTTGCAATCCCTGTGCAACATCCCAACTGCAATGTGCCGTCTCCACCTGTGCAGCCACAGCACGCCGTGATATCAAGATAGTTGAATTAGAAACCGATTGACGGATCTGCAGAACCCATTGAACATTCCCATGAATTGGTGATGATGCCTGTGATGGTTGACATGCTCATGCTTCACCTCAGTGCAGAGTTCCTTAATGGCGTTTGCAGCTTTTTGCTGTCCCTCATGCAGAGACTCCAACTGCTTGTGCAGTACTCCTATATTGTCATTATGAGACTCCAACTGTCTGTGCACTGCACCCATGTTATGATCAATTGACACCCACTGCCTGTGCATTAACCTCATGTGTTTGCATTGCAGGTGCTTCACTTTCAGCATGGACGCTTCAAGGCTGCCAAAGATTGATGGGCCCTCTCCTTCATCTGTGACCTGTCTGCCTGCTTTGTGACACCTCCTGAGGGTAGTTGACTGATGCTGGGCCAGGGATGGCTGTCTTCCTGTGGATGTAGCTTCTGGAGATGGTGTGTGGACTTCATCCGCCATTTCGTCTGAGTCCATGTTCAACTCTGGGAGAGGTAACACCCTTGCCCTGCGCCTAGTTGGTGCAATACCTAATGACTCACTGGTGTTCGAGTTGAACTGTGGCTGTGTTTCAACATCCCCCACATATCCACATGCTGCTGCTGCAGGTCCTGAGACATCTGCAATGACAATGTGCAGCATGTCATTTATGGACGTACCACAAAATGTTGCACAATTTTAATATATGTACACTTACATCGTATCACTGTGAGTTGCGTGTGTTGTTCCTCTGTGTGGCTGTACACTTACATGCTGTCTATGTGTTATTTGCAGGTTAGGGTTGTGGACTAACACTCCCATAAGGCACTGGTGCGTTGTATGTAAGATGTGGCTTGGACTACTTATCCCATTGCATTGTACTGATAGCTATTTTTTAAAGGGCATTTGTACATGCACATATGGGGATAAACACATCATTACTGGCCTTACCTTTGGTGGTGCTGGGTGTGCCTGAGGTGTCAATGTCAGTGACCCCACTGACAGCTTCAGGGAGCAGTGTGGACTCCACCATGTCCTCCAGTGGTGTAGATATGATCCTCCTCTGGTGCTCCTTGCCTCTTGTAGCCTGCTGGCTACCCTTTCTTTGGCACGGGAATGCAGGTCATACCACCTCTTGCGTATCTCCTCCACAGAGTGCTGCGCAGTACCCACTGCGCATGTTTTTGTCTGGATTTCCAACCAGAGTTTCATTTTCTCACTTTCTGGCACCTGTAGTGAGCTCTTTCCAAACAGTCTGTCATGGTTCCTGACAACCTCTTCAGTGAGCACCTCCAGTTCCTGCTCACTGAATTTGATGTTACGCTTTCTGTCTCCCATGTCCTTCTCCTTCCCATCATAGCCATGGTGCAGTTTGATCCTGGCAGGCTCACTAATCTGGCTCCCTGGTGCTGGGCTGTGTCTCCCTGTCTGCTCTTGTGGGTGTGGCTCCTGGAAACAGCATGGGCTGACTCACTTCCTGGTTGTGATGTCATCAGGCTGTTCCGGTTTGCCGTTTTCGCAATTTGAGATTTTCAGATACCGAATTGCTATTTTTTTTGCGATTTGGTATTTGGACTTTCCAAATTGCGTTAGCGAATTTAAAGAAATCACTATTTCCGACTCGCACTTTTGATACATCCCATTTTGCATGTTGAAAATAGCGATTTCTTAAAATTCTCTATTTGCGATGTGCAAACCTAAATCTTGATACATCTGGCCCTTGGAGAGGTACTGACCTCTCTACCTTTATTACTTTGTGTGGCTTTAAGTTATGCAACACATCTCTATCAGAATTATCAGAACTTCTACAGAAGTCTCTGCTATGCTGACACTCTCCAACTTCCTGAGAATTAACTGGGGATTTCTTTTAGTTTAGTTCAGGATATTGAGATTAATGCATACTTACCCAATGATTAGACAAGAGTACTGAAACTTATTTGAAGACCTTCAGAATCTGTTTCTCTTCTTTTATATTGCCTCAATTGAAATTCTTGTATGCATTATGCTTGTGCGATTTAATCTCATTCTGCGCTTTATTTTGCCTTTGGAGATTTTATACTCATATAGCATGTTTTGAAAATTAATTTACATTAGTTTGGGCCTGAACTTGTAATAAACTTTTGAACTTCACTTATCTCTTTCTGGTGTTTAATGTGTGACCAAATGGGTTGCACTGTAAATTGAATTGTACAATAGAGTTTAACTCTTGTTTACCTCTTGAGCATCCTAAAAAGGTCCATCACAGGAAGAGACGTAAAAACACTAGCCTAGAGATGGCAGCAGAGTGAGGATGGTTAGATCTTGAAGTAAGGGGAGCTAGAAGCCTTCATTCTAGATTAGCTAGTCCCTAGAGCCCAGTCCTTAGTGTCCATGCCTCCATTTTGGAAGATCGGTGGAGTACTGAATATTTGAGGAAGAGAGTCGTAACAGTGGAGGAGTGAGTATTCATAAAGTAGCACATTGCAGTGGTTTACAATTAGCTTACAGTGAGAAAGAGGAAATAACAAGGAGAAATGAAGATATTTATCTTTGGTATGCCTCTGTTGGGATAGCATACCATTTTGCAATCCCAGGTTTACTACCCTTAGTAAATCTGGGATTGTGTGAAAATCCACAGGTGGGTGCATTGGAACGCCCAATGTTCCACCCATTGAATGCCTTCCAAATGCAGATTAATGCAAAGCAGCAATTTGTGCTACCTTGTGTTACTCTGAATTTACTAAGCCACGCAGAGCCATTCAAGGTGGTTTTGTGTGGCTTAGTAAATCTCACTAAAGGCTTATGTTGCCTTGTGTCACCTTGCTTGATGCAAGGACAACGCAAGCCCTTTGTAAATGCGGGCAAATGTATCTTAGCTATATAGTTATGAGTCTGCACAGTTACATTTAACACATTGTCCCTGATTATGACTCTGGTGGATGGAAAAGACCATCTGCTGATGTTCCAATGGGTAGGTTGCGGTCAGTGTGGCAGCCTCACCGCCAGGGCCATTACGAGTTTCCCGCTGGGTCAGTGGGCGGAAACTCAGTTTCCGTCCGGTGGCCCAGTGGGAAACGGCCTACAGCATTGTTGTAATAGAGCCAGCGGCAATGCTGTAGTGCGTAGGGTGTACTAGCACCCGTTGCAATGTTGACTGTCTGCAAACGACGGGGCTGGCCAGGGACGCTCCTGCACTGCCCAGGCCAAGTGCATGGGCAGTGCAGGGGCCCACTTGGGGCCCCCTGCACCCCTTCTCTGCCAGCCTTTTCACAAGTGTGCTACTGCCATGAAACCGCTGGCGGAGAAGGGGATCATAATCCCCAGCCTGGCGGATTGGGACCACCAGCACCGCCAGGCCAACGTGTAGTCGAAATCTGGCGGTCCGATCGCAGCACTACATCCAAGGTTGTAATGAGTCCCATTGTCTCTGTGTATTTCTGTGTTGCTGTGTCCAAACTACCAAAGTTGAGATAAGAACCCCTAAAATAAGCCATACGCATACAATGGGATGAACCAAGAGGTGCATTGGTGAAGCAGGGAGGCAGGAAAGGGCTCTACACAGCTAATCTTTGGTATACAGAATAATAGGGGAAGCGTTTGATGCCACAAGGCATATACTGCAAATGTGGGAGTGAGAAGACTGGGAACTGTATTAAAATGTATTAGGCCCCAGACTCAATGAATCACTGGCTTTCTCTGTAACATACCTTGCTTGATCTACCCACTGGGACAATCTGTCTGGATCTCAGAAGGAGAAGTGTCTTTCCTTCTTTCTACACTGAGGAATTCCTGCCTGCCTTAATTAGTATTGGAGCAAGATGTCTCCAGCAAAGTACAGGACTACTACTATCCAGAAATGTTCTTTAGGAGTGGAGGCATCGGTCTCCTACTAGCCAGATAGTTCAGAAGTCTCAATCTGTGCTAGTAGGAATGTAGCCTACTAAAGAGCTTCAACTTTCAGAAAAGTTTCTGGGTCAAAGATAAAGGGCCTCATTACGAGGCTGTCGGTCACAAGACTGCCAGCCTTGCAGTTGCGGTTGGACCGCTGCAACTGTGGCTGTATGACCACCATATTACAAGACCGCCAACCAACCGCCTTCTCCACCAAGATCCATGATCCAGACGGGGTGATGGCGATCTTGGTTGTAATCAGCAGGTGATGCTGAACTCAGCACCCCCTGCTGATTACAACCTTGCTCTCCGCCACCCTTTTCATGGCTGTTTCCCCATCATAAAAAGTCTGGTAGAGAACATGTACAGGGGGGGGCACATGGGCCCCTTGCACTACCCATGCCCTGCCCAGGGCCCCCACCGTGCTACGAGATAGCACTAAGCTCCTTTAAGAGAGCCAAGTGCAATCTCATAGCATTGTTCCTTGTCAGACCGTCAGGAACGCTGTATTTCAAGGCTTCTTCCAGTCAGAGCTCAGGCCGGCGGAAACCTTTTAATAGGGTGGAGGCGCCCCCTCTGTGGTAGTGGCATCCTCCCCATGAGTTTGGCGGTCCCGCGTTGAGACCAACAACCTCATAATGAGCCCTAAAGCCTCTAGAGGGACCTGCCTATATCTTAAATCTGACCATGGCCACCTGTTTAAGTTTTTCTATTTGAACTGACCATAAGATAAAAAAAGCCTCAGTCAGACCCAGCTGCTTCCTTTAGCAAAAGCAAATACAGCTCAAAAGATTAAAGCCATATTTATCAAGGTTTTGCATCACCTTTGCGCCACGTAAGGGGACGTAAGGGCGAAGCAAAATCTAAATGAGATTTATCAAGCCATGCAATGCCACCTTGTGGGGCCCTGGATGGCTTGATAAACCTAGAGTAATACAAGACAGCACAAATTGCTGCTTTGTGTTACTCTGAGGCAGGCAGTGCTAACTTGAGCCAGTGGTTTCCGGTGCCGGGCTCCAGCACTTATTTGTGAGTGCTGGCACTTAATTTTATGCATCAGGCATTCATTGTGAGCAAAAGACACACATGGGAAAGACAGAGAAAGAGAAAAATGAAAAAGACTCACAAAGGGAGAAAGCAGAAAGCTGCAAGAGTGAGCTGAAGGGGCAGGCAGTGGTTGTCAATGGATTAAAGAGGCCCAAGATGGCTTTAGGATTAAGCTGCTTCAGCATTCAATGCTTGCACATTTAAATAAGCAGCCGAGTGCTTCAAAGGAGAGCTTTGGACACCGGCATGTTTTTATTTACAAATTAAGCACTGGCGGCAGGCTTGCCTTGGGTGGGGTGTGGTGTTCCCATGCATCCACCCATGTATTCTGAAATATTCTGAGATTTGCCAACACTGGTATGCAACAATTTGATGCATTCTGGGAATGCATCAGAATTGTACTCATCTCTACCAGAGACACAGTGAGAAGAATTATCTTTACTTCTCCTTGTTGTTTCCTCTGTCTAATTGTGCTGCATTCTGTAGCACACTTAGAAAGTGGAAAGTGCCTCTGAGGATTGTTTTTGTGTAGGAAGGTGCCCCTTCCTGCACAAAAACAATCCTGCCTACAACGAAGGTATCCTTGCATGATAGCGCAAGGGTCCCTGTTTTGCTACTAGGCAGCAGTTTGTGCACCAGCGCAGGCAGAGAGCAAGGATGCACCATGCAGTGTTAAATATGGCACATTCCTGCCCTCTCTATTTGACGCAGCAATAGCAAGGTGGATTGCTGCACTGCATTGTGTGGCATGTTGATAAATATGGGCCTAAGTTAGGTGTACATTTAGGGCGAGATTTAACAAAGTTTTGCAACAAATTGTGATTTACTTTCCAGCTGAAAACTAGATTTGTGCTGGAAAGTAGCCCAGCAGTAATACAAAGTAGTGCTATGTGATACTTTGCATCAAGGGGCCGTGCCATGGGTGATTCATGGGTCACCCATGGATACTGACACAAAGCCCTATCTACTAAAATAGGTAGGTAGACAGGGCTTTGCATCAAAACTGTTTGCCTCCTTAAGGCAGGCATACCCTTGGAGAAAAAGCTTCTTTTCTCAAAACGTTTCTAACTTTGCATGTGTGCTGTAATGCACAGACACACACAAAAGTTTTAAACTACGTCTATGAATAGGGGTGGCCTCACAAAGATAACTTTTTTATTAAGTAAGTTTACACTTTTGAGTAAGCTTACTTCTTTTTCATATTCACACACTGCATTTTTGTAGTAACTCACATTTTTGTAGTAACTTACATTTTTGTAGTATGTTCAGCACTAATCATGGCCAACCACTGGTATTGTAACACCCCCCCCCCATCAAATAATGGAGAAAGGGACTTAAAACTCATCAGAATCTACGGAATAAACATCATCTCCTACACCAACGACACCCAACTCATCCTCTCCCTCTCCAACGAACCCGACAAGGCCAGGCACAACGTCCATGAAGGCATGAAAGCAGTCGCAAACTGGATGAGAAACAGCTGCGTTCAACTCAACATGAACAAGACGGAAGAAATCATCATGGGCCCTCAACCCAACGAATGGAGCGACTCCTGTTGGCCACCCACCCTCGGAAACCCGCCCACGCCCACCAGCCAAGCCTGCAACCTAAGGACCCGACCTCAGAATGAACCACCAAATCAACTCAGTCACGTCCACATGCTTCTGCACCCTCCGCCTCCTACGCAAGACCTTCAAATGGATCCCGCTAGAACATAGAAAGTCCGTCACACACTCCCTCATCACCAGCAGACTAGACTATGGCAACGCACTCTAAGCCAAAATCAACAAAAAACTCACCCGCAAATTGCAAAACATCCAGAATGCCACCATCAGACTGGTCCTCGACCTACCCCGACACTGCCACATCTCACAGCACCTACGTCCACTGCATTGGCTCCCCTTAGAGAAAAGAATCACTTTCAAGATCCTCACCCACGCACACAGAGCCCTCCACAACACCGGACCAGCCTACCTGAACCAGCGACTGAACTTCCACGTACCCCACAGGGCTCTACGCTCAGCCCAGCTCTCTCTCGCAGAAGTACCCCGCATTAGAAAACCTTAACAGGAGGACGCTCCTTCTCCTACTCCGCCTGGAACACCCTACACATCCACATCAGACAAACCACCTTCCTCACCAGCTTCTCAAAGGAACTCAAGACATGGCTTTTTTAAACAACCTCACAGATATATGCTACACTCCTCCCCCAGCGCCTTGAGACCATAATGGGTGAGCAGCTGCGCTTTATAAGCAGTGATTGATTGATTGATAAAATGAAGCCCCACAAAAAGTGTATATTTGTTTTTAAAATAGTCAAAAAATAAATAAATCTAAATGAATGTTAAAAAACTACATGGAATAGTTCATATTTATTATTTAATTTAAAAAAATACTTTAATAACCTATTTTAATTTAAAAAAATATATAACACTACATTTTAATAAAAAATAATTACATGTATTTTAATAAATTCCATACATCACTGTTAATAATCATTAATGAACATTAAAAACATATTTTTTAGGTGGAAATTAATTTTTTTAATTAAACGTTTGAAAAATGATTGTAATTTCATGTATTTCTATAGTTTTAATTCAAAATTAATTTAACAGTGCGGTGGCAGATTTTCTTCTACATTTATATGAAATATATTTAATAATTAACATAAAAATTATGTAACTATTTGTTTTGGAGTTAAATAAAAAAATAAAATAAATCCCCATACTTTACTATGCAGATCTCTTCTCCCTGATTACGGAATCTCCATGTAGGAATGTATCGGGACATTTTAAAAAAGCAGCAGAGAGGTGTCCCATTTCCTTCCTTGCACCAGGTCCCATGACACACTGGCTAAGCTGCTCCTGTGAAATCATTATACTTTACTTACACATATATACGTTGCACAGTTTGAAATTATTTGTTAAAGCAGTGTGAGTTTGTAGAAACAGTTGTCACAGATTGTGAGAACTAGTCACACTTCCTTATTTTTTATCAGTGTTAAAAAGTCTAGGTTCTTCATAGAACGTCACCATGCAGATGGATAATACATTTGTGCTAAATCGAAACTGATCTTCTATAAACCTCAGGAGGAGGCCAGAATACAAGCACGCTATTAACGTAATAAAAGCTGATTTACTTTTAGGCCCAAATTTAAGGATGGCCTTGTGCCATCTAACACCAAATTAGCGTCATTTTTCTGACGCTAATGTGGCGTTAAATTGCCAAAAACGCTGCGCCATATCTACAAAGTGGTGCAATGCATGCTTTGTGCCACTTTGCGACCCTTTGTGCCACGTTATGCATGCGCCATGCATAATGTATGCAGAGGGGGCGTACCGGCTCAAGGAGGCCCGCAAAAATTGCACAGAGAAATCAGCAAGATTTCATTGCCCCATTTTGGGCATAATTTTTAAAGCCTGCTGAAAGCTGGCGTTAAAAGGACGCACCCATTGGAACCAATGGGCCTTCTTGCACTTTGCTCCACTAGCGTCTGAAATTTTGATGCTAGTGGAGCAAAGAGCCACAGTAGAGTCAAATGTTTTGACACTATTGTTCCTAGTACTGCCATGGCGTGCCATATATTAAGTATGGTGCACACATGGTGGCGTTAGGGGAGGGTACAGAGGGTGCAAGAAAAGTGGCGGTTCACAAAGCGAAGCACCACGTTTCTTAAATCTGGGCCTTCTTTTTTTACATTTTCTATCAGCATCCAGGACAGGACCTGACACACACATTTCACTCAGGGCTGTCCCGTTTTTGTTGACACCACACATAAGGTACAGTTTCTGGACCCACTTTCTTTTTTCACGTTTATTGAATCTGCTTCTTACTTGCTAGTCGGTGCAAGCTCAACAATGACTCATTTCATTTATTTTTTATTTTTAGGTATCCAGACCAACTATTTTATAGCCAGGTGCTTTTTTATTTTGTTGGAATGAAGAATAGATTTCAATCATACATAAATATTACATGGGTTGAATTAGTTATCAAGTGTTCAATATTTCAGGTAGAGCACAACAAAGCCCTTCGACAGGACAGATCTCCTCAGGGGTATCATTCTGTTTCCAGGTTCCCAGCCTGGTACTGACAGTTCAATGCTAGTCTGCACACATTCTCTGAGGGTTGAATTTCTCAAAGACAGTGGCATTATACTTATGACAAGCTCGGGAATAGGAAAGAAGGGTATACTGTCATGATGATGTTTTATGTACATTTTATACTTGTTGCATATTGCTATAGCATTAGCAATAAACCTACGAAGGCAGTCATGGGCTGCACAATGCTATTACTGGATACCAAATAACCAGCAGCCTTCGCCAGTGATTCAAAATAACATTAACTGTAAAATATAGTCTTCTTTATTGCAGCTTTGCATCCTTATTTATGTTTTTAATTCATTAAGTTTTATAAAGAGTTACAGTATCGCTCAACAGTCCTTTTGGAGGGCTGGTCAGAATGATGGACAGGTTTACACTCAGGGGTACCACTATCTCACATCCTTCTACTGTTACCCATGTGAGTGTGTTCCTTGGAGGCCAGTGTGACCAGGGCTGTCTTCAACAGTTTTATGACGTATAAATGCTTAACTTGCCTGCAAGACGGGGAATTTATAGTTCCAGAGTTTGGAGCATACCAAACACAGGATTATCCACCATCTTTAAATCATTTAAAAAAAACTTTTGGCAGGATTGGTTTGGTGGTACCTCTGAGGTAGGCTGTTATTGACATTTAATGAGGTGTCAGTTTTTGATGTTACCCCAGGTATATTCCCCAATAAGCTTTGTGAGTGATATGTAGACAGAACCTTGGATTTCATTGTTACTACTGTTACCTAGTGGATTGACTTCAGCGGCAATTTCACTGAGTCTACTTCTCTGAGATTACGTCTTACTTTCTGGTTTCGAACTCTCTGTAGCATGCTTCGAAGGTTCCTTGGAGGTCCAGAGTCTATGACATTATAGCAATCAATCTCTGCCATTACTAAGGCCTGCAATACCTCAACCAGTTGAGTAGAGGGAGAATTTACTGCAGCACGAATAGTTGGAAATTGACATCTTTTTCCAGGCCGTTGATCTAAATGAGAGGTCAAAGATGACACTGAGATCTTTTCCTTCCTTACTAATGTTTGTGTGTATACCAAGGAAGCAAGCCCAGTCTAACTCGAAGAGTATATGATTATCAACAAAGAAAGAAAGGGAATCCTTTATTTGGGAGGGAGGGAATAACCTTGTCAACCTAATAATGCACTATCTTGCTAGGTTGCAACATAGGTCACTGACAAAACTCTGCTCAACCCACACTATCTACGACGCAACCAGCAGACCTCTGCTCACACAAATGCATAATAGGTTTAAACAATACTAAGAAAAATTTAAGCCAAGATAACCACACAATAAAAATCTAAAACCAATATAGTGAAGTCAATTAAAAATGAAAAGATAAATGACACAAAAATGGTTAAAATAGGACCAAGGGAACAAGGGATATGCATTTTCTACGGTATTATGTCCAGAAGAAATGTCCAGAGAAAAGAATTGTATTATGAATCTCAATTTTAATCTATGTGCATTACCTAAAGCAGTCTCCGGGATACCCTCCTGCAACAAAGACAAAACAAGGGAAATTTACCAGCAAAATATTTGCCTCACAGAGGTCTGGAGGGCAGGAACAGTTACCTTTCAGGCTTCTATGCAGAAAAGCTTTCAATATTCCTGGTGGTCTTTCCAAGCACTCCAAAGGTGAGACAGCCCTCACTGCTCTTGCTATCTGCTACATCCAAGAGTCCCAATTTCTTGACAATGATGACATTTGATATTTGCTACCCCTCAGAGACTTCAAATGAAGGTAGTTATGTTCCAGGCCCTTCCCCGGCAGTGCTTCCAAACGTCTAATGCAGTCCACTCCCAAATGTGAAGCTTTCCCATACAAGATGCAGCCTTTCATCATCATTTTTAATCTCCAAGGCAGTACAATACCTTATCAACTGATTTTTGAAGAGCGCCTTGAGTCCCTGGGTAGAAGTGAAAAGCAGACTATGCCTAAGTCCTCTTCAAGGGCAGGCGGCAAGCAGAGCTATTCTCTTCATGTCTCTCCTAGGATTGCTCTGACAAGCCGGTAGAGTGGAGCAATTTTATCTAGTCCATAAGTGGTTGGTGGGTGATATTCACAATCGTAGTCCCTGCCATACCACTTTTGCACCACTTTCTGTTCTGCTTGCTTGTAACCTATCCTAGAAGCTTTTGTCCAAGATGGAACTGGTCTGACTGGCTCATCTCTCCAGACCTAATAGCCCAGGTCATGCCCTATGGAAATGAGGCACCAGTGCCTCATCCTAATCTGAAAACCTGTTTTCCTCTTCTGGGAGTAAAGACACGTCTGTGAGGGGTTCATTGATGAAAGGCTCCTGCCTTTGTTTGCTACCTGTTACTAGTCACTTTAAAGTGGCTGATCCTCAGAAGGGTGGCTAGCAATTACCTCACACCAGCCTCCCTACTCGCAGCTGCAGTCCTCATGTTCCCCTGGCAGAAGAGTTTTTCATGCCTCGCTAACAATTTTAGGAGAAACTAATTGCTACTAGAGCTCTCCTGCCGCACAAAGTATGTTTTTAACCATCCCTTTTGCTATTCCAATCAAAAACCTATAAAAAAAACTATCTTCGCTGTTGAAATGCATATTTATTGAATAATAAAATGGGAAATTTAAATCATGTTTTTACCATTTTCTGTAGCGTAAAATTAACATTCACAACTAGGTTTTTTCTATAGGCAACCCCCTCTTTTCCTATGCAGAGGAAATATTTTGTAGCTGTTCTATGAAGTGACATGTTTTCCTTTAGTAGCCAGCCTGTACCACTTTTATAGCTTAAGCATCAGTACTATGGACTCTGTAGAGTACACTTAGGGATGATTTCTTTAATGTCTAAAAGTGGGTTTTCCTATACGGCAGAACATTCGTTCTCTGATGTGTTATTGCAGTGTATGAGGCCAAAATGATGACCCTAAAGCCATACGTTTTCATTCTTATGGGTGATGTAAACATACACTGCAGGCCATGTCTAACATTTAGGGCCAGATGTAGGTAGGACAAATTTAGCGAGTCGGAAATTGCGAGTTGTTGCGACTCGCAATTTCCGACTCGCTAAATGGTTTCCAAGAAGAAAACACTACTTCAATTTGCGACTCGCAAATGAAGTCGCACCGCAGATTGCGAGTCTGCTGTTTGCGAGGTCGCTTTTTGCGACCGCGCTAAAAACGAACACGCAATTTGCGAGTGGGGGGAAACATCCTTTTTTACGACTTTTTTATTACGAAAGTCATGCTTAACGAAAGCGTAACAACGCTTTTTTTAACCACGACTTCGTATTTTTGTGCCTTAACTACGTATGTTCTGAACAACGAACATGCGTGGTTAAGGTACAAAGAAGGGAGTTGGCGAAGGTAAGTGGTGGGTTTAGGTTTTGGGGTGGGGTTGGGGGGGTGGGGCGTTTTTGGTTTTGGGGAGGGTGTGGGGGGTCAGGGGGTTTTAGGTTTTGGGGTGGGGTTGGGGGGGTGGGGCGTTTTTGGTTTTGGGGGAGGGGGTGGGGGTCAGGGGGTTTTAGGTTTTGGGGTGGGGTTGGGGGGTGGGGCGTTTTTGGTTTTGGGGAGGGGGTGGGGGGTTAGGGGGTTTTAGGGTTTGGGGTGGGGCGTTTTTGGTTTTGGGGAGTGGGTGGGGGGTCAGGGGGTTTTAGATTTTAAGGTGGGGTTGGGGGGGTGGGGCGTTTTTGGTTTTGGGGAGTGGGTGGGTGGTCAGGGGGTTTTAGGTTTTGGGGTGGGGTTGGGGGGGTGGCGCGTTTTTGGTTTTGGGGAGGGGGTGGGGGGTTAGGGGGGTTTAGGTTTTGGGGTGGGGTTGGGGGTGTGGGGCGTTTTTGGTTTTGGGCAGGGGGTGGGGGGTTCGGGGGTTTTAGGTTTTGGGGTGGGGTTGGGGGGTGGGGCGTTTTTGGTTTTGGGGAGTGGGTGAGGGGTCAGGGGGTTTTAGATTTTAGGGTGGGGTTGGGGGGTGGGGCGTTTTTGGTTTTGGGGAGTGGGTGGGTGGTCAGGGGGTTTTAGGTTTTAGGGTGGGGTTGGGGGGTGGGGTGTTTTTGGTTTTGGGGAGTGGGTGGGGGGTCAGCGGGTTTTAGGTTTTGGGGTGCGGTTGGGGGGGTGGGGTGAGGGATGTAGGGTGAATGGTGCCTATTGGTAATGATTTTATCAGGAATGCCTTTACAACGAAATATCGTTGTTAAGGCATTCGTGGTAAAATCATTAGTAGTAAGGACGAGGTCGGTGTTCCGACCTCGTTGTTAAGGTTAGTAGTTGTTTTTAATTCGGTGTTCCGTCATATAATCGCGAGTGGGTGTCGCAAATTGCGACTGTGCCGCAAATTGAATGCAGGTGCAGCAGAACACTCTGGAAAACACTTCCTGGCTCTTGATGATGACATCACAGCCAGGAAGTTTACAAATACACCTGGGAGGAGGGAGGACCACACCCATTTTAAACTGCAGAACTGCAAACAGAGAGAACAGCAGCTACCATGGCTGAGACACCAAGGAAGCGCAAACTAAAATTTGCAGAGAAAGAGCTGGAGGTGCTGACAGAGGAGTGCTGCCAGCACCATGACCAACTTTTTGGGAGGGCAGCCCTCACTGTGCCAGAGAGATGGAGAAGAGAAGAATCTTGACGGATATCCAGACAAAGTGAACTCCCTGGGTGTCAGCCACCGTAGCATTGATGAGTAAAAAAAACGGTGGTATGACCTGCGCTCCCGGACCAAGGAGAGGGTGGCAGAGCGGCTCCGGGAGATGAGGGGCACTGGAGGGGGACCATCCACAATACCACCACCCACACCCCTGGAGGAAAGAGTTGAGGAGACCCTGGAGCCAGAGGCAGTGTGCGGGATGGAAGAGCTGGATACATCAGAGCCAGGACCATAAACCGGTGAGTACCATGAGACATGCATGTACACCCAATTATGCCATACCCCCACCCACCTTGTACACAGTAGCATGCACAACCAAAATAGCTCCATTTCAGAGTAGCAAACATCTGCATGGTGCATTATGGGCAATGTAGTCAAGTAGGCAGTTCATAGGCAACAGTTTATTAGGAAGTTGATAACAGATGGTAGATACTGACAGTGTGTTCCCTATGTCCCACAGGTCTCCCACACGACACCACCGCCAAACAAAGCATCCAGGGGCCACAGGTCAGCCACCAGCCTGCAGACGAGTCAGGACCAGCCACCACTGAGACCTGCACCACCAACACTCAGTCCCCTCATGATACACCAGTTGCCATACTGGTGTGATCCAGCACCTGGTCCCAGCCACAGTGCCACTGTAGAAAACACGGAGCCTCCACTGCGTCGCAGGCGACGTGTAAATGTACCACCAGAGCCGCAGGCAGAGTCAGGGGACGCCTCCATGTCACCTGCAGAGGCCGCACTCCTACGGGGTCAGCGCCTGCAAACACAGGAGATACGGAGAATTACAGGGGCAATGCGGCGCATGGAGCAAAACCAAAGCAGTGGTATGCAGCTGGTACACACGGAGTTGCAACAATTGAACACACATGTGGGGGACCTTGCACTCTCCATGAGACAACTGGTGGCGGAACTCATAACAGAGAGAGAGGGTGCAAGGCGTCGTGACAGGCAGCTAATGCACCGGCTGGACCGAATGTCTGCTTCCATAGTCAGACTGGCTGTGAACACTACTGGCCTTTCAAGGCGCATGGTCAGCCTCCAAGTTGACATGGGCCACTTTGCCAGTGATGTGGCACGTGGACTGGGACGTCTCAGCCACGCCGTTGATATCATGGAGGCACGGCAGGTGGCTAGGGGCGCGGCTGACACGCTGCAGGATACCGAGGAGGGCTCCACCATCAGCAGTGTCTCAGCCAGTGACACCAGGGTGTTGCGCAGTGGAAGCGCAAGGCAGGGCACTGCTGAGACACCAGGTACCAGCCATGCTGGCCGAGGCCGGCGTAGAATATGAGCTCCACACTGTCCTGGGGTAGAGGCACATGAGATCAATGTGTCCTCATGCCAGGTGGACTGTTACAGCCCCTGAACTGTTGTCAATGTATATAGTTTTTTTTTGGTGCACAAAATAAATCACTTGTTAGTTCCACTTCACACCTGGACTCTTTGTGTGTGACATTAGTTAGTGTGGTGACAGTTAGCACGTACCTTCCAAAGTATTGGTTTGCAATGTGGTCCCGTCTCAGTCCGCCTTGATTTGCAATGCTTCTATCCCCATGATGGTGATGTGGTACCTCTTGCTCTTCATCCTCCGAATCTGGGTCTTCTGGGGTGAGAGGTAGCCCACGCCTGGTGGCAATGTTGTGCAGGATAGCGCATGCGCCAACAATCTTGAAAGCTGTTACTGGGTTGTACTGGAGGGCACCTCCACTTCTGTGGAGGCATCTGAATCTTGCCTTCAGCAGTCCAAAGGTCCTTTCAATGATATTTCTGGTCCTCCTATGTGCACTGTTGTATCGCCTCTCTGTCCCATTGCTGGGTGTTAAGTATGGGGTCAGTATCCATGGTCGTAGTGCATATGCACTGTCACCTGTTTGGCACAAAATGTACAATGTTAGCTGGGCATAGATGGGTTCCACATTGACCTGTGTGTATGTCTGTAAGGTGTATTCAGCTATACCTAGGAGGTATCCGTCTCCAAACTCCCCATGTTCTAGGTGTTGGTGTATCCCACTGTGCCTGAAAATGTAGGAGTCATGTGTACTCCCTGGGAATTTGGCTACCATGTCAGTGATAAAATAATGTTCAGTGTGTGGGTACACTTCCTATTGCGGAGCAGATATTCCAGGTTTGCAGGAGGGCATATTTGTATATGTGTCCCGTCCACACACCCTATGACATTGGGGAAGTTGGCAATCCTGTAGAATTCCAACTTGGTGCTGTTGATTTCTGCCTCATTCCTGGGTAGGTATATGTATCTGGACATGTGTGTGAGTAAGGCATCTAGGAATGCCCTAAAGAACCGTGAGAGTGAACTTTGGGATACCCCACCTGCCACAGCAATTACCCCCTGATAGCTACCCGAGGCCAAGAGGTGCAGTGAGCATAGCACTTGCACATGCGTAGGGATGGCGCAGCCGCGCACAGTCTGGCGTTGTACCTGCGGATTGAGTAAATCTATTAAATCTAGTATTGCTGCACTGCTGAGTCTATATTTATCATAAATCTCCTCCTCAGTTTGTTGGAAAAGTGTCTGCCTGGTTCTGTATATCTTCTCCTGTCTCTGGCTCCTCCTCCTCCTCTGCTGTGCGGCGTGGGCTCTCCTCCTCATTCCTATCACATATATCTCCGCCATCTTGAGTAACCCAGATGCCTTCTGGGTCTCCTTTTATACCTTGGTTCTGGTTACCACCTGCTCTGAGTTAGTGGTAAATTGGAAGTGCAAAATGGGCTTTTTGCGACTAGTCGCAATTTGCTAGTGGCTGTTGCATTTGGTTTGCGACTCGCAAATTGCGACTTCCTATTAGCGGGTCGCAAAATGGGGTCACTATTTTTGCGAGTCGGTAATGGCTCGCGTCGCATTTTGCTAGTCGGAAATGGGATTTTTGCATCCCATTTCCGATTTTGCGTGGTCGCAAATTGCGATTCGGGCCATTTGCGACTTGCAAAAGTTCCCTACATCTGGCCCAAAACTTCTACTCCTCTGGTGAACTCCAACTTAATTTAGCCTTCAGTGTCGGCTGGCAACTCAGCAAAGTGCGGGGCAGGAGGAACAAAAATTACCTTCTCTGCACAGCCAATGCCCTGCGGCCAATCATGATGCAGAACCCATACCTGCTGAGTGCTGTTGGATAAGTAGTATTGTCTCAATTTCCTAGAAGCATCGGTCACACTCAACCAGCCTTTAATTCTTTTTAGAGGCATTTGAAAAATATTATTATCTATTGTTTTTAACAGTTTAATAAACAATAATATGAAAGAGTTCCGGATGTTAGTCCACTGTTTTTTTCTGAAAGAAAGCTATGCATATTCACCGTATCCAAATTAATGTGTCATTCACCAAAAAAATAAGAAGCTTTTCCTCATTCTGAAACACTGGAGTGCCATATTTATTAATACCATCCTTCCTATCACTCAGAATAAAAGTGTTCCCAATAGCCAGAATAAGGAATTTCCCAGGGGACCTAGAAAGCTGCCAAAAAACTAGGGTGGCAGTGTGCCCACCTCTGCCAGCCCCACATGGAGCCCCCTGCCAAATTTAGAGTTCCCTGGTAAGTTAGGCTTCAATAAAACGGTATTCTTAGTCACTACAAGAGCACTTTTAGAGAAGGAGTTATGCTGTCTAGGCGACTACATCATGTCAGCCAGCCAGCCATTTTTATTTCGTTCGGGCTTCAAATCCATTATGTAGGTTTTTTTCTTCTAATAATGCAAAATTAGAATGACTCTTCTCAGCAGCTGACCTTATTCCTTTATGGCGGGTTTCAAGGCCTTATTCTCCTAACAGGCTGGTTAACTTGTCCCAGAGCTGGCAAGGTGATTACTCCAACCATGGAGCACAAAGGAGTTTCTCGGTCACCGCTGGTGTGGGACTCCAGATTCTGATGGGGGACATTTTCGCACACCTATGGGAAGTTTTTGTCCCATCTTAAGTAGCAGACAGTAATTGCTCTTGGACAATAATTGCTCCAAGAGCAAGCTCTGAGTCCATTATTGAGTAGTTGTGCTCTTTCGTGTGTTCCACGCAGACTAGTCCATCCAAGGTCTTTGTCACTGTGTGTAAGCAGGATGGTGGGTGGAGCTAGAATTCTCCTGTCAGAAGAAACTACCAGGGTCTCAAAAGCTAGGAAGGCTGCACCACTTACCTACCTAAAAACCTGTGTTGGGTAGGCTTCCCAATATACTGATCCAGGAAAAGGCGAGGGCAAAACTTGCTAGCTGCAAATGGACCCTCTTTTTCCTTCACTAAACACTCCTCAGTGGGACCCTCTACAGAGTATCCATGGAATGTCCTGGGGGAACCCTGAAGTGTACATCTGCTGTTTGAACTCTCCCTCCAATCCTCCATATCAGGTGCCACTAGAATGTAGCAAATACAAAATGGATCCCACGGTGGCTGTAGCCACATGTGTCACACAGGCTCTATACAAACATCTTCTACACACTAAATAGCAACCACATGCAACCTCCCTCCTTCACATCTATCAGTGAAAGACCTGAATGCAGAGGAATAGCAGATCAATTTAAATATACCTGAGAGGCCAGTAGGCCTCTCTCTAACAGGTAAAAAGGCCAGTCTTACTAAGGTAATCTTACTACTGCTACTACTATCAGAGCTCAACATCCCAGTGAGCTGACAGTCACGTTCAGCCAAAGAAAGGTGCCACTTCGAAACAAAGCCCTGTTCTGCATCGCAGTACTTGTCAGAGTGATACCTGCTGTATGCATGGCTGATTGTTGTGAACTCTGAAGCAGGGGTCAAAAACTACAGCTTGTTACAGTGAATGGGAAGCATGGTAGCATGCACTCCATCCCAATAGGCTTGATAACTACTCTACTGGGGCCTAACACTTTGCAGTCATTTATCAAGAGTGCTGCAATGGGATGTGCCATAGTTTACAGACCTGTGGTGTCTAACTGTTATCTCAGGGTATGTCTGTTCCTCCAGCCATAGATGCCTAATGCAGTTGTTTACAATGTGGTAGAAATCAAGTGTGCACCATCATGCCAACATCTCTGTGGCACAAGTCTCTTTTCACCTCTCATAGGCTGTGTGCATGTTATTTTTAGGACTGGGAATTGATTACACCAACACTGTAAACCAGAAATGCATATCTCTCTGGCTCTTACCTAGTAATTTATAGTGTGCATATTATTTTTTTCAGTTTTCCTGAAAGGTGGAGTTCGTGATTGAGTTTGCGTCACCTTATGCTTTGTGATTCTCTGTATGTTGTCTCGAAGCACCTTCCTGTGCCTCTAGGTGCTGCCTTTGCCGAGACCCTTTCCTCCTTTTGTGCATCCAGACATGGGGGGTTATTACAATTTTGGAGGAGGTGTTAATCCGTCCCAAATGTGACGGATATACCATCAGCCGTATTACGATTTCCATAGGATATAATGGACTCGCAATATGGCTGGTGGTATATCCCTCACTTTACTGTCACTTTTGGGACGGATTAACACCTCCTCCAAAGTTGTAATAACCCCCATGGTCTTATTGTCACCTTATGTATGATGAATACTTACAAGCAACACAATGGCCAAATTGTGCATAACATGACCATGTGCAAGCAATGTCACATCAGTGTTTTGTGACTATTTTTGTTAATGTCAGTTGGATATGAACACTAACAGGACCTGCATATCATGTTTTAGTCCACCTAGAGCCCATGAAGGTATTTTGCTCATGATTGATGAAGTTGAGCAAATGCTTGCTGGGCACAATGCTGTGTGTAACATTGGAGTTTCAGCTCTGAAATATACAAGTTGGGGGAATCAGTTGCATCTACTTACTTTTGTTGTATATTCCCCTTATCAAACATGCAATACCAGCCACTCCCCCTATGTTCAGTACCTTCTGCTTCCAAGGGTGCAAGTTGAATGTTGTCCACCCCTCACTTCAGCTTTCTCAAAAAATTGATTTGGGGCCCCAACTCTCGAATCCTGATGCTGCAAATCAAGCTACTTGGCTTTCCTTGCAGATCTGCCTTGAGCTTGCCCATGACCAAAGGATACACTGCATTTAACCTATTTACATATCTTGCTTCTCATGGTAATCAACTCCAGTTTTGTACCTCTACAGTGTGCTTGCCACGTTTCTGATGGAGTACCATGTCTGCCAATATCTAAATGAGGACCTTTGCCCCTCGACAAGAGTGGGTCCAGTACTGCAGTTCTTGAAGGTGGCAGTGGGCAATGGGGTGGAGCCATGACCTCTCTTCCTGGGAGCTTGGTCACTGTTGCTGAGGCTACGTATTGGCTTTGCTGGTTATGTGGGTTCACGAGGTTGACTAGAAAAGCAATTTATTTTTATATTCTCTGTTTTTACATCCAGGAAGTATGTTATGGAAGCTTTCCGAATTTGGCAGAGTAGTTCCATTAACTCAACAATATGTACACTTATGGATTAACCATCTTTAAACTAGGCTTTGTAGAAAATGTCCTTTTTATCTTTGGTTGGCTTTTGTTGCATGCCCTACTCTGAGCAGCTAATGTAATGCTTTGTCTTACTATTAGTATGCTCGTCACTATAGCCTGTACCATTGTGCAAACATCCTTGATTTGACTCGAGCTTGCATTGTATGTTTGTCTCTTCCCTCTGGGAATCACTCACATTGTTTATAAGCTGCTATTATACCGCGTTTTATCTCAACCTCACCAATGAGGCACATTTACTTAGTCCCATTGGTATGGTAAAGAGCGAGTTTCTATATGTACATAAGGTGTTTAAAAAACATGAACATAATTCATCTTCTGGCGTGGTATCCTTCAGCCATTCGCCGTGTTTTATCCTAGTCTAGCATGCATAATTTATGCTAAATATTCCTTAATAAATTATTTAGAAAAATAATACTTGGCAGCTTGAGAAGGCGCCTATAAGGAGTTGCACATGATTAAGAAATCATTTTCTGGTTCAGAAGGTGACTGAGCAATAGCGATGCCTTTTTATCCAGTCTCATTTAAGGTGGGTTCAACAAAGAGGTCAAATGTCAGGCTGTCTTTTCTGGCAAAATTGCAGTTTATTCCTTTAATATGGAGATTGGTGTTTACTTCTCTTCGAGTGCAATTTGAGACACTTTTCTAAACTGAACTATGTGGCAATGTTGCTGGGGTAAAGGGTGTGTGCAAAAACAGCCTGTGGGATGTCAACTGTTCAACACTATAAAATGTTAATGTCTGGAAACGAGCTACACACAATATATCAGAAATTAGGACTGCTCAAGTGAAGCACATTTTAGTAATTCTGAAGTGAGATAGAACAAAATATTTTAATAGGATGAAAACAAATAAAGACATTTTACTTGGTGATGCCCAAGTGATAAATGCTAAATATTAGCTGACACCCCATTTCCACGTGTTGTGTGCTCTATATAGCTTTATCAGTACAACTGCCTGTCTATGCAAATTTAGTGGCCATTCCAAAGGAAAATGTGCTGTCTGTAACTGACAGTGTGTTATTACATCATGCTTTATGCTGAATGGACATTCCAATCACAATGTATCAGACAAAGTGATATATATATATATATATATATATATATATATATATATATATATATGTTGTGCATGACTGAACTTCTTACAGCTAGCCCTGAAACTCTCAGTACCTATCAAAGTAAGGGGCATATTTATACTCTGTTTGCGCCGTAGTTGCATCATTTTTTTTTACACAAACGTGGCGCAAACTTAACTCCATATTTGTATTTTGATGCTAGACATGTCTAGCGCCAAAATATTGGAGTTAAAGCCATTTTTTGCCTGCAGAGAACTACCTTGAGTCAATGAGATGCAAGGTAGGTGTTCCCGGGCAAACGTCACGCACGGGAGGTGGAGGGCCTTAAATAATGGTGCTAAGCCTGCTTAGCACCATTGTTAAACCTGACAGCCTTAGGGTGGTCACCCCTAACTTTTTGCCTGCCTCCCTCCACTTTTTGGACCTGTTTCTGCTGGTTTTTAGACTCTGCGCACTTTACCACTGCTAACCAGTATTAAAGTGCATATGCTCTCTCCCTTTAAACATGGTAACCTTGGATCACACCAAATTGGACTATTTGATTTACTTGTAAGTCCCTAGTAGAGTGCACTATATGTGCCCAGGGCCTGTAGATTGAATGCTACTATTGGGCCTGCAGCACTGGTTGTGCCACCCACTTTAGTAGCCCCTTTACCTTGTCTCAGGCCTGCCATTGCAAGGCCTGTGTGTGCAGGTTCACTGTCACCTCGACTTGGCATTTATAAGTACTTGCCAAGCCTAAACCACCCCTTTCCCTACATATAAGTCACCTCTAATGTGTGCCCTAGGTAACCCCTAGAGCTGGGTGCTGTGTGGGTAAAAGGCAGGACATGTACCTGTGTAGTTTACATGTCCTGGTAGTGTAAAACTCCTAAATTCGTTTTTACACTACTGTGAGGCCTGCTCCCTTCATAGGCTAACATTGGGGCTGCCCTCATACATTGTTGAAGTGGTAGCTACTGATCTGAAAGGAGTAGGAAGGTCATATTTAGTATGGCTAGAATGGTAATACAAAATCCTGCTGACTGGTGAAGCTGGATTCAATATTACTATTTTAGAAATGCCACTTTTAGAAAGTGAGCATTTCTCTGCACTTAAATCTTTCTGTGCCTTACAATCCACGTCTGGCTGGGTTTAGTTGACAGCTCCTTGTGCATTCACTCAGACACACCCCAAACACAGGGTACTCAGCCTCCCTTGCATACATCTGCATTTTGAATGGGTCTTCCTGGGCTGGGAGGGTAGAGGGCCTGACCTCACACAAAGGACTGCCACACCCCCTACTGGGACCCTGGCAGACAGGATTGAACTGAAAGGGGACCTGGTGCACTTCTAAGCCACTCTTTGAAGTCTCCCCCACTTCAAAGGCACATTTGGGTATAAAACAGGTCCTCTGCCCTACCACCTCAGACACTTCCTGGAGAAGATCTCTGAACCAGAACCTGCACCCTGACAAGAAGAACTGCTTGGCTGCCTAAAGGACTCACCTGACTGCTTTCTACAAAGGACTGCTGCCTTGCTGTTGCCCTGCTGTCTTGCTGCTCCCTTGCTTGGCTGCAGAAGTGCTCTCCAAGGGCTTGGATAGAGCTTGCCTCCTGTTCCCTGAAGTCTCAGGACCAAAAAGACTTCTCTCTTGCAACTGGACTCCTTGTGCGGCGAAAAATTCGACGCACAGCTTGTTCCACGGTGAAAAATTCACTGCACGCCGAACCAGAAAGACGCCACTCGACTTCGCGAGGAAAAGATCGACGCAGTGCCTGTGGTGAGAACGGAACTTCGACGCACGGCCTGCCTAGACAACGCCGCCCGACATCCAGAGGGGAAATCAACGCAGCGCCTGCTGTGAGGGAGAAAATTCCACGCATAGCCCACCGGAACGACGCGCAGCCGGACTACAAGCCCAGGATTCCATGCACAGACACCGGGGCGTCTGAAAACCCCGTGACCCACAGAGAAGACCTGTCCGTGCGCCGGAAATCGCCGCAACGTCTTCCCCGCGTGAAAAATAACGACACAAGTCCGTGTGTGAAGGGGCAAAACTGACACACACACCATTTTCCACACATCTCCTCCTCTGCGGCCCTTTGTGGAGATTTTTCACTCCAAACCAGGTACTTTGTGCTTGAAAGAGACTTTGTTTGCTTTCTAAAAACTTAAGACACTTTCTTTATATCACTTTCCAGTGATATCCCTACAATTTCTAATTGCATTTTTTATCTTTTTTACCTGCAAATATCCCAATAAATATTATATATTTTTCTAAACACTGTGTGGTGTATTTTTGTGGTGCTATATTGTGGTATTGTATGATTTATTGCACAAATACTTTACACATTGCCTTCTAAGTTAAGCCTGACTGCTCAGTGCCAAGCTACCAGAGGGTGGGCACAGGATAATTTGGATTGTGTGTGACTTACCCTGACTAGAGTGAGGGTTATTGCTTGGACAGGGGGTAACCTGACTGCCAACCAAAGACCCCATTTCTAACATTGGTGATCAGCGGTGAGGATAGGACTTGTATTTGTGCAGTGACATACAGTAGGTAAGCATTTCACTACCTACCCACAGTTGAAGGTCAACTTGATTTTTATCTCTTTTTGCTAATTCGTTTTTCCTAAACCTAAATCCTCACTCAACATGTCTCTGGCTGGGTCTCAAGCAGGAGATTTTGACCTAGCCCTGTTGGAGACATATAGGGGGTCATTACAACATTGGCGGTAAGAGGCGCTTACCGCCGTGCAGAAGACCGCCAATACACCGCCGTGGCCGCGGAATACCGCCACAGCTATTATGACACACATCTCGGAATCCGCCAAAATTCAGACACCCACACAAGTCCGCCACACCAAAGGTCAGTGATAAACTGGCGATAAGAAAACCTCCACCTCCACGCCTATAGAAACACGCCCATGCTATTACGACCCACGAATCCACGCGGCGGTCTTTCAACCGCAGTATTCCATTGGCGGTACACACCGCCGCGCTCAAAATACACACACATCTCCAAAACACCGCCACATTGGACAATTCCAAATACACACACCTGACACACATACAAACACCACTCCGATACACCCAACACAATATAAAACACACACCCACAAACCCCTACGACCACAATCACCGAGAGAAGGCCAGAGAGACTGCACAGCCAAGACAACACCACCATACAGAGGCACACAACACCATCACCCAACCCACATCCACGCACAAAACACCACACACCACTACACATCACCACACACATCAACACTCACACCGCCCCACACATCACACACACCACCCCATGGCACGCCAAAGACACCTCGCTTCTCCGAGGAGGAGCTCAGGGTCATGGTGGAGGAAATCATCCGGGTAGAGCCACAGCTATTTGGCTCACAGGTACAGCACACATCAATAGCCAGGAAGATGGAGCTATGGCGAAGAATCGTGGACAGGGTCAACGCCATGGGACAGCACCCAAGAAATAGGGAGGACATCAGGAAGAGGTGGAACGACCTACGGGGGAAGGTGCGTTCAACGGTCTCCAGGCACAACATCGCAGTTCAGCGGACTGGCGGCGGACCCCCACCTCCTCCCCCACAACTAACAACATGGGAGGAGCAAGTCTTGACCATCATGCATCCTGAGGGCCTCGCAGGAGTCGGTGGAGGATGGGACACTGGTAAGTGAATTCTTAACTATCATATCCCCCACCCACCTGCATGCTATCACACACCCCCACCCTCACACCCTCCCCTATCACTCCAACTCCTCACTAATGTACTAATAACACAAACCACACATCCCAACACCAAGCCCTGCATGACACAACAAAGCATGGACACCCAGCACTAAAGCATGCCCACTGCACATACCCATACAAACCCCTAAACCACCATCACACAAGCTCCCACACAGGAATGCTTGCACTGGGGTACACGCTCACCCACCCATTGCACACCATTACACACACATGCAATAATCATGCTCTTATGCCCCTGCAGGAACCCGAAGGACCGTCACCACACCAGAGGGTCCAGACAACACCACTCCACCCCCAGAAGAGGCCCAAAGTGACGATAGCAGCTCTGCCCTACTGGATCCTGATGACCAGCCCGGACCATCGTGGACCTCGGGACAGTCGGTTCCCCTTGCACAGGCACAGCCCAACACCGACCTTCCACCCTCTGGTAACACCAGCACAGCACCCACCCAGCGGGCCCAAACCTCCCTACCCAGGACAAGTCAATCAGCGGTGTGTCCACCACTACAGGGAACCCAGGAGAACCCACCACCCCAACAACAACAGGGACCTGGGGGCAGTGGTAGTGGGCACACGGTCCAGGGGACGGAGGCACAGGAACACAGGGGAACTGGGAGGGCTGCTGTGCGCCAGGGGGCGGACAGGCCAAGGGAACCCACTCTCCACAAGGCCCTATCCTCCATCATGGGAG
This sequence comes from Pleurodeles waltl, assembly GCF_031143425.1. NCBI lineage: Eukaryota > Metazoa > Chordata > Amphibia > Caudata > Salamandridae > Pleurodeles > Pleurodeles waltl. Next base: position 77,611,090 of record NC_090438.1, read on the forward strand.
CATACCACCCCTCCCAGGAGACAATGGTGACGTCCTGGACAAGTTGCAGGAGACCCTGCACCTGCAGGAGGAACAGTATTTGGCCTTCAGGGAGGAGCTCAGGACCATCAGCTCCGCCTTAGGCACCATCGTAGGGGTGCTGAAGGACATACAGCAGACCTTGAGGGACACCGTGGAACTCCAAGGGGCCCCTGAAGCTAGCCAGGACGATGAACTGCCCACCACCTCCACCGGCGCTAGTGGACAGGACGCCCCGCCACAGGACCACCACACCAGCACCAAACCCCCTGCAGACGGACAACCACCACGCAAGCGGTCCCTGAGATCCAGGAACAGGACAGAGCAAGATGGCAAGACCCCCGCCAGGAAATGAGACCACCCTGTTTGTCCTCCCACTGTCCCACCTTGTTACCCTGTCCATACTTAAACTGCCCCAGCTCCACTTCCTATGCCCAGATGGGCAGTGCACCTGTGAGACTAATAGACTGGACTCTGCCATGGACATTCCTCCGCCATCACCCATCCTCATTTTACAACCCCCTCCCATTTCTGAGCACTTCAATAAACACCCTTGAAACACAAAACAATTTTGAGTCAGTCTGTGATTTAGTAAATATTTATTATCAATGACAGTGTCATAATACGTTTCCTATTGAAAGGCTAACATACCTATGTCACACATCACAAGTCCTTGAAGGATGGAAGCAGATGACACGTTGGTAACCACACCTGTGAAACCGTAATGGAAAGGTACAACTCAGTTACCAAATACTGGTTAAAATCGACAGACAGGATAGAGGTAGACGTGTGAAAGTTAATGTAATGTTAAACATTAAAATGTTCTCACCTGTGTGTCACTGGAAATATTGCTGTATGACTGACTCCCTGTTGTCGTTGTCTTCTTCCTCAGCTTCCTCCTCATCACTGTCCACAGGCTCCACAGGCTCAACAGCTGCTACAACACCGTCATCTGGATCATCCTCCCGCAGAAGAGGCACCTGGCGTCGCAAAGCCAAATTATGAAGCATGGAGCAGGTGATGATGATCTGGCACACCTTCTTCGGTGAGTAGAATAGGGATCCACCTATCATATAGAGGCACCTGAACCTGGCCTTCAGGAGGCCGAAGGTGCGTTCGATCACCCTCCTAGGTCCTGTACCTCCTCTTTTCCCTCCTCCCTCCCAGTCTCGTCTACACACACACCTGCATGCACCACATCTACAGGCACCATGAATCGCACAAGGAGACACAGCACCACAAGACGCTCACCTGCACTTACCACCTCCACTGCCATTTACACGTCCCCTGTGTCCTCTCCCAGTGTGTCTGTGACGCCCCCTCCCAAAGTACACAAACACGTGCACCCACACACTCAACATCCATCCACCTCACGACAGCCTCCAGTACCTGCACCTGCACCCAAAACACCTAAAGTGACACCTCCGACAACCACCTCCTCTTCCTCCACTCCAGACCCCCTCCAACTACCCATCCCAGTGTACGTCAGAAACTGTCCCTCTGTAAAGTTGACCTTTTTGCTCCCCCCCCCTCCAATTCATCAGTCCGCCAGCCAAAAAGCCTCCAATACCAGTGGTGCCTGTTCAAGGTTTGTGGAGTGCACCGGCCACCAGGGCAGGCAGTGTGACCCGGAGCCAAGGCACTGGCAGCCCACCCCCTGTAAAGGCTCTAAAATTGGAGAGTGGACGACGGGACCGTGTGAAGACTCCTGGTGGGAAAACAACTCACATGGGTTCCAAGGGGATTGGAGAGTCAGCTGTGACTCCACCAAAGGTGGGGAAGGGCCAGAGGAAGTCTGCCCAGCCTTTTGTGTGTGTCGAGACACAACCGCCAGCACTGTCGTCACTGGTCAGGAGACCCCCGCCACCGCCGGAGTCATTGCCCAGAAGGGCCCAAGTATCGTCACTGGTCAGGAAACCACCGCCAGAGTCATTGCCCAGGAGGGCACAAGTATCGTCACTGGTCAGGAGACCACCGCCGGAGTCACAGCCCAGGAGGGCACAAGTATCGTCACTGGTCAGGAGACCACCGCCAGAGTCACTGGTCAGGAGGGCCCAAGTATCGTCACTGGTCAGGAGACCACCGCCGGAGTCACAGCCCAGGAGGGCCCAAGTATCGTCACTGGTCAGGAGACCACCGCCAGAGTCACTGCCCAGGAGGGTCCAAGTATCGTCACTGGTCAGGAGACCACTGCCGGAGTCACAGCCCAGGAGGGCCCAAGTATCGTCACTGGTCAGGAGACCACCGCCAGAGTCATTGCCCAGGAGGACCCAAGTATCGTCACTGGTCAGGAGACCACCGCCAGAGTCACAGCCCAGGAGGGCACAAGTATCGTCACTGGTCAGGAGACCACCGCCAGAGTCACAGCCCAGGAGGGTCCAAGTATCGTCACTTGTCAGGAGACCACCGCCAGAGTCACAGCCCAGGAGGGCACAAGTATCGTCACTGGTCAGGAGACCACCGCCAGAGTCACAGCCCAGGAGGGCCCAAGTATCGTCACTGGTCAGGAGACCACCGCCAGAGTCACAGCCCAGGAGGGCACAAGTATCGTCACTGGTCCAGAGACCACCGCCGGAGTCAGTGCCCAGGAGGGCCCCGGCTGCCACAGCCCAGGTGGGCTATGATGGAACGTCATGCCACACACCAATGCCCAGTGTAGGGAGCGTCATGCCACACACCAATGTCCGTACCAGAACCGCCATGGCAAAGCACCGCTGAACAGGGCAAAGACCGCCATGGCAAAGCACCGCTGAACAGTCCAGAGACTGCCATGGCAAAGCACTGCTGAACAGGGCAAAGACCGCCATGGCAAAGCACCGCTGAACAGTCCAGAGACCGCCCTGGCAAAGCACCGCTGAACAGGGCAAAGACCACCATGGTGAAGACCGCTGAACAGGGCAAAGACCGCCATGGCAAAGCACCGCTGAACAGTCCAGAGACCGCCATGGCAAAGCACCGCTGAACAGGGCAAAGACCGCCATGGTGAAGACCGCTGAACAGTCCAGAGACCGCCATGGCAAAGCACCGCTGAACAGGGCAAAGACTGCCATGGTGAAGACCGCTGAACAGTCCAGAGACCGCCATGGCAAAGCACCGCTGAACAGGGCAAAGACCGCCATGGTGAAGACCGCTGAACAGGGCAAAGACCGCCATGGTGAAGACCACTGAACAGGACAAGCACTGGGTAGGAATGAATAGACCGCCACATCAGGAATCCTTATCCCATGTGCAGCTGGGACAGTGACAGGACAGGAACTTTCACTGGGAGACTCATCCAGTCTGGGCACCAGTCCCCCTCCAGAACCAGTGGAGAGATGCATCCACTACCTCAGTCCTGCACAGGATGAAGCACTCTGGGCACCAGTCCCCCCCAGAACCAGTGGAGAATGTTATCGACTTGAGAGACTGTGGCTTTGCACTCCCCAGGATGGCACGATGGGCACCCCACCCACTGTAGAGACTTGAGAGACTGTGGCTTTGCACTCCCCATGATGGCACGGTGGGCACCCCACCCACTGTAGAGACTTGAGAGACTGTGGCTTTGCACTCCCCAGGATACATCAATGGGCATGGAGCCCTGTCGTGGATTTGGCTTTGCAGTAATCCGGCTGAGGTGCCCCCATTCCCTTCCCCCTGAGATGCCTGTAGTATTTCTATCTGATGCCCCGGCAGTGTTCTCTCCGATTGTGGTCAGGTATCTTTTGTGGGCCTCGCCCATGCATTTTTGGACTGTTGGTGCACGGACATTGTTATGTACATATCTGCATTACTTCTCGTAATGTATATATTTCTGACTGAATTTCGTATATATCTGTATATTTTTGAAAGACATGTATATTGCAACATTACAATGTTTGAACTGATTTTGCTTTGTCTTTTCATTCTTCCAGGGGGGATTGTGGGTTGTTACTGTGATTTTTGTGGATGCATTGGTGTGTATGTTGTATTACGCGAGGTTGGGGGTGGGGGTGGGGGTGTTTGGTGGGTGTCCCCCTAACTTTTGCCTCCCTCCTCCCCCATTTCGTAGGTGCAGTACTCACCGTTGTCTTCGGCGCCTACGTAGATGATGGTCGTAGAGGAGCAGAAAGACAAGGGCAGGGAGTATTTGGAGTTCCGGGTCCATGGAGTCCTCGTTCCTCGTGGGATGTGTTCAGGTGAGCTTTTTCCCATTGCAAAAGCTGTTTCTGCCGTGTTTTTATCCACGGTAAATCCGCCCCGGAAAAGGTGGCGGATTGGCGGGTTGTGATACTATGGGCGGTACATTGTCTTCCGCCTGTCTGTTGGCGGTGACCGCCGCGCTGCTTGCCTGTACCGCCGTGGCGGGCGGTGTGTTAAAGTGGCTGTCTTTGTTGGCGGTTTCCGCCACGGTCGTAATTCAATTTTTTTTACCGCCGGCCTGTTGGCTGTCTTACCGCTGCTTTAACACCGACCACCAGGGTTGTAATGACCACCATACTGTCAAACAGCTAAAGGGGTTCTGCAGGGAGATGAGTGTATCCACCCAAGAGGCCTCCAGAAAGGAGGACTTTCAAGTGGCGCTGAGGGCCTGGGCAGAAGCCCATTTAGAGGAGGATGCTGAGTAGGAGGAGCCAGAAGACGCCCCCCCAGAGGAATTTTTGCCATCATTCGGTGATGTTACCACTGCAATTGTACCCCCTTCCAGACCAGGGAGCAGTGTCTCTGATCAAGGCCTGACCACAGAGGAAAGGAGAGAGGAGAGGGAGTTTCAATTGCAAATGGCAAGACTGAAAATTGAGGCTCAACAGGAGGAAAGAAGGGCAGAGAGAGCCTTGGGTGAAAAGAAGCTTTTGTTGGCTCATGAACTGAGTCTCAAGGAGCTGGATCTCAAGGCAAAGCAGTCTGAATCCAGCAGTAATGGTGGCAGCATACAGACAGGACCTACTGGAGAAAAGAAGGTTTGTATACCCAAAAATGTGGTGCCCAGCTTTGTGGTGGGAGATGACATAGATAAATGGATAGCTGGTTATGAAGTTGCACTAAGGGCTCATGAGGTTCCTGAAGGGCAATGGGGTACAGCTATGTGGAGTTATGTGCCACCATTGGGGAGGGACACACTTCTCACATTGGACAGACCAGATCAAAACACATACCTACTTCAGAAAGCCATTTTACTTGCCAAGTTTGGGCTGACCCCTGAGAAATACCATCAGAGGTTTAGGGACAGCACCAAACTATCTACACAAACATGGGTGGATTTCTTTGACTTTTCCAGTAAGGCACTGAATGGATGGGTGCAGGGATGTAAAGTACATGATTACACAGGATTGTATAATTTGATTCTGAGAGAGCATATGCTCAGTATTTGTTTTACAGAGTTGCGCCAGCACCTAGTAGACAGTAAGCTGACTGATCCCAGGAAGCTTGCTGAAGAGGCGGACCTCTGGACTAGTACCAGAGTGTCCAAAAAGGTATCTGGGGGGGATACCCACAAAGGTGGTCAGGGTTCCCATCAGAAGAAAGAGGGCGGAGAAAAACTTAAAAACAAGGAGTTCTCAAAAGGCCCCCAAAATAGTTCCCAAGGGAGTAGTGGTAACCAGTCCCAGTCTGATTCTCAAAAGAAAGGTTTTACTGACCATAAGATAGGGAGGTCTGTACCCCACTGTGCAGAGTGCAATAAGTATGGGCACTCTGAGGGCGACTCCAAGTGTCCCAAGAGGGCACAGCCCCCCAAAGGAGGGCAGACACCTGGGTTGGCTAGCGTAGCGCTCGGGGGAGGAGATGGTCCCAGTCAGTTTTGGGGAGCAGACAGAGGTAACCCTAGTGTCCCTGGGGGATGCAGAGATGGTGCCAAAAACCCACATGCCTGCCAATACTTCCAAGTATAGACAGTGGGTCACCATCAATGGGCAAAGGGTGGAGGCTCTGCGTGACACAGGAGCCAGCATGACTACTGTCAAGGGTCAGCTGGTGTCAGCAGAACAGGTCATCCCAAATACATTCCACCAAGTCATAGTCGCCGACAATCGTGAGAGCCACCTACCGGCAGCTCTGGTTCCCTTTGAGTGGGGGGGGTCTCTGGTACTCTAAAAGTGGCTGTGAGTGCTGCCATGCCTGTAGATTGTCTGTTAGGCAACGACCTTGAACACACTACCTGGAAGGAGGTAGAACTAAGGTCTGACTTGGAAACGTTAGGATTGCCTGAGTGGGTCTGCATGACCACACGGTCCATGGCTGCCCGATAGGGAAGTCAAGGGCGTCTGGCGCCTGAAACAATGGCCCAGACAACTGCCAAGAGGTGGGTCAAGGAGCGCGGGAAACCGGTCCCAGAAGTTCCCGCAGTGGTTGACGGGGTACCTGAGGAGGAGGCCCCCGAGCCAACTGGGGAAGACATTGCCGCCCTAGGTGACCTACCTGAGCTTGCTGGCTGGCAAGTTGAGGGTGGGCCCACCAGGGAGGAATTCTGCAAGGCACAGAAGGAATGTCCCACTCTAGAAGGCATGAGGAAGCAAGCCTCAGCCTAGGCAGCAGGTGAAGCCTCTGGCGATCACCACATATATTGAGAGAATTATCTCCTCTACAGTGAGCCTAAGGTTCCGGCCATTGGGGCAGCTTGTGCGCTGGTGGTCCCCCAGTGTTAACGAACCTTCCTACTGGGACTGGCTCACGACATTCCCCTGGCAGGACATTTGGGGCAAGACAAGACCTTTGCCAGACTTGTCACCCACTTCTATTGGCCCAGAATGAGGACAAACTCAGATACGTTCTGTAGGTCCTGTCCTACCTGCCAGGCCAGTGGTAAAACAGGAAAAAGGGTTAAGGCCCCCCTGATTCCACTCCCTGTCATTGGCACCCCCTTTGAAAGGGTGGGCATCGACATTGTTGGTCCATTGGACCCCAAAACTGCCCCAGGCAACAGGTTCATCCTGGTTTCGGTGGACCATGCCACCCGTTACCCAGAGGCAATCTCTCTGAGGACCGTAACTGCACCAGTGGTGACCAGAACTCTGATGGGGATGTTTACCCGTGTGGGGTTCCCAAAGGAGATAGTGTCTGACAGAGGCACTAACTTCATGTCTGCATACATGAAATCTATGTGGGATGCGTGTGGTGTAACCTACAAGTTCACCACACCCTATCACCCCCAATCTAATGGTCTTGTGGAGAGATTCAACAAGACCCTGAAAGGCATGATCGCTGGCCTCCCTGAGGCGTAAGTGGGACGTCCTCTTACCATGCCTTCTCTTTGCTTACAGAGAGGTACCCCAGAAGGGGGTAGGGTTCAGTCCCTTTGAGCTCCTCTATGGGTACCCTGTCAGGGGACCCTTAAGCATCGTCAAGGAGGGCTTGGAGAAAGCTCCAAAGGCACCCCCTCAGGATGTGGTCAGCTACATGCTGGCCCTCTGCAACCAGATGAACCGCTTCTGGAAAGTGGCCAAAAGTAACCTTAAGGCTAGTCAAGAGGTAATGAAACACTGGTATGACCAGAAGGCCACCCTGGTAGAGTTTCAACCTGGAGACAAAGTGTGGGTAATGGAGCCAGTAGAGCCTAGAGCTCTCCAGGACCGCTGGTCTGGCACATTTGAAGTGAAGGAGCGGAAAGGGGAGGCCACTTACCTAGTGGACCTCCAATCCCCTAGGAACCCTCTAAGGGTGCTCCATGTCAACCGACTGAAGCCTCATTTTGAGAGGTCTGAAGTCAACATGCTTCTGGTGACAGATGAGGGGATGGAAGAGGAGATTGAACCTCTCCCTGACCTCCTCGCTGCCAAGGAAGGTGATGGGTCAGAGAAGGGTGTCATTCTCTCAAACTCCCTGACCCTTGACCAGAGAGGGGGCTGCTACCAGTTACTGGAACAGTACTCCTCCCTGTTTTCTCTCACCCCTGGACGCACACACTTGAGTGTCCATGATATTGACAGAGGAGACAGTCCCCCTGTAAAGAACAAAATTTACAGATTGTCAGACAAGGTGAAGGCCAGCATCAAAGAGGAAGTCTCCAAGATGTTGGCTGTAGGGGTTATTGAGAAGTCTAACAGTCCCTGGGCCTGCCCTGTGGTGCTGGTACCCAAGGCTGCTGCCCCCAGTGCCAAGCCAGAACTTAGGTTCTGCGTGGACTACTGGGGTCTCAATTCAGTCACACGGAATACGCTCACCCCATCCCCCGAGCTGATGAGCTCGCAGTCCAGCTAGGCGCTGCCAAATTCCTCAGTACTTTTGATCTCACATCAGGGTACTGGCAAATCGCCTTGGCTGAGGGGGCTAAAGAGAGATCAGCATTTTCCACACCTGAGGGCCATTACCAATTCCGGGTGATGCCCTTTGGTTTGAAAAATGCCCCCGCTACCTTCCAACGGTTGGTTAACGGGATCCTAGCTGGCAAGGATGCCTTCTGCGCAGCCTACCTGGACGACATTGCTGTCTACAGTGACAGCTGGGAGGAACACCTGCTCCACCTCAAGGAGGTGCTTCAGGCCCTGCAACAGACAGGCCTGACCATCAAGGCCAGTAAGTGCCAGACTGGGCAGGGTTCCGTGGTGTACTTGGGACACCTAGTAGGTGGTGGCAAGGAGCAGCCACTCCAGGCCAAGATTGAAACTATCAAGGCCTGGCAACCACCTAGAACCCAAACAGAGGTGAGAGCCTTCTTAGCCCTCACCGATTATTACCGCAGATTTGTCAAGAGCTATGGAATCATGGTGACACCCTTGACAGAACTCACATCCAAAAAGCAACCTAGGTTGGTGACTTGACAGAGTCTTGTCAGAAAGCCTTTGACTCCCTGAAGGAAGCCATGTGCACGGCCCCCGTGCTCAAGGCCCCTGACTACTCCAAGGAATTTATCGTGCAGACAGACGCTTCAGAGCATGGCATAGGGGCGGTCCTAGCACAGATGAACAAGGAGGGCCTAGACCAACCAGTAGTCTTTATTAGCAGAAGACAATTACCACAGGAACAGAGGTGGAGTGCTATTGAACGAGAAGTCTTTGCTGTGGTCTGGGCACTGAAGAAGCTGAGACCATATCTGTTTGGGATTCACTTCCGGGTTCAGACAGACCACAGGCCCCTCAGATGGCTCATGCAAATGAAGGGTGAGAATCCAAAACTCTTGAGGTGGTCCATTTCCCTACAGGGGATGGACTTTACGGTGGAGCATCGCCCAGGGGTTGACCACGCCAATGCTGATGGTCTCTCCAGATACTTCCGCCTTAGCGATGAGAGCTCCCAGGAGATTGGGTAGCTCTCCCCACTTTCAGCTGGGGGTGACACATGTTAGACCTGACAGCCTTAGAGTGGTCACCCCTAACGTTTTGCATGCCTCCCTCCACTTTTTGGACCTGTTTTTGATGGTTTTTAGACTCTGCGCACTTTACCACTGCTGACCAGTGCTAAAGTGCATATGCTCTCTCCCTTTAAACTTGGTAACCTTGGATCACACCAAATTGGACTATTTGATTTACTTGTAAGTCCCTAGTAGAGTGCACTATATGTGCCCAGGGCCTGTAGATTGAATGCTACTAGTGGGCCTGCAGCACTGGTTGTGCCACCCACTTTAGTAGCCCCTTTACCTTGTCTCAGGCCGGCCATTGCAAGGCCTGTGTGTGCAGTTTCACTGTCACCTCGACTTGGCATTTAAAAGTACCTGCCAAGCCTAAACCTCCCCTTTCTCTACATATAAGTCACCTCTAATGTGTGCCCTAGGTAACCCCTAGAGATGGGTGCTGTGTGGGTAAAAGGCAGGACATGTACCTGTGTAGTTTGCATGTCCTGGTAGTGTAAAACTCCTAAATTCGTTTTTACACTACTGTGAGGCCTGCTCCCTTCATAGGCTAACATTGGGGCTGCCCTCATACATTGTTGAAGTGGTAGCTGCTGATCTGAAAGGAGTAGGAAGGTCATATTTAGTATGGCTAGAATGGTAATACAAAATACTGCTGACTGGTGAAGTTGGATTCAAAATTACTATTTTAGAAATGCCACTTTTAGAAAGTGAGCATTTCTCTGCACTTAAATCTTTCTGTGCCTTACAATCCACATCTGGCTGGGTTTAGTTGACAGCTCCTTGTGCATTCACTCAGACACACCCCATTTGCATACATCTGCATTTTGAATGGGTCTTCCTGGGCTGGGAGGGTGGAGGGCCTGCCGTCACACAAAGGACTGCCACACCCCCTACTATGACCCTGTCAGACAGGATTGAACTGAAAGGGAACCTGATGCACTTCTAAGCCACTCTTTGAAGTCTCCCCCATTTCAAAGGCACATTTGGGTATAAAACAGGGCCTCTGCCCTACCACCTCAGACACTTCCTGGAGAAGAACCCTGAACCAGAACCTGCACCCTGACAAGAAGAACTGCCTGGCTGCAAAAAGGACTCACCTGACTGCTTTCTACTAAGGACTGCTGCCTTGCTGTTGCCCTGCTGTCTTGCTGCTCCCTTGCTTGGCTTCAGAAGTGCTCTCCAAGGGCTTGGATAGAGCTTGCCTCCTGTTCCCTGAAGTCTCAGGACCAAAAAGACTTCTCTTTTGCAACTGGACTCCTTGTGCGGCGAAAAATTTGACGCACAGCGTGTTCCGCGGTGAAAAGTTCACCGCACGCCGAACCGGAAAGACGCCGCTCGACTTCGCGAGGAAAAGATCAACACGCCGCCTGCGGTGCGACCGGAACTTCGACGCACTGCCCGCCTGGACAACGCTGCCCGACTTCCAGAGGGGAAATCGACGCAGTGCCTGCCGTGAGGGAGAAAATTCCACACACATTCGGAACGACGCGCAGCCGGACTACAAGCCCAGGATTCCACGCACTGACCCCGGGGCATCTGAAAACCCCGCGACCCACAGAGGAGACCTGTCCGTGCGCCGGAAATCGACGCAACATCTTCCCCGCTTGAAAAATAACGACACAAGTCCGTGTGTGAAGGGGCGAAACTGACGCACACACCATTTTCCACACATCTCCTCCTCTGCGGCCCTTTGCGGAGATTTTTCACTCCAAACCAGGTACTTTGTGCTTGAAAGCGACTTTGTTTGCTTTTTAAAGACTTAAGACACTTTATATCACTTTCCAGTGATATCCCTACAATTTCTTATTGCATTTTTTGTCGTTTTGACCTGCAAATATCCAGATAAATATTATATATTTTTCTAAACACTGTGTGGTGTATTTTTGTGGTGCTATATTGTGTTATTGTATGATTTATTGCACACATACTTTACACATTGCCTTCTAAGTTAAGCCTGACTGCTCAGTGCCAAGCTACCAGAGGGTGGGCACAGGATAATTTGGATTGTGTGTGACTTACCCTGACTAGAGTGAGTGTCCTTGCTTGGACAGGGGGTAATCTGACTGCCAACCAAAGACCCCATTTCTAACAACCATTATTTAACGCCCGGGTCAGGGCAGGCGTTAGGGGACCTGTGGGCCCTTTTCCATGGTCAGAGGCCATGGAAACAGCCAACAGGTGCCTTTCCCTGCCCCCAGGGACACCCCCACCCACCCGCATCCACACCTGGAGGACACCTAAGGATGGGGGGATCCATCCCAGGTAAGTCCAGGTAAGTATTTGTATTTTTTTTGCAAAGTGCCATAGGGGTGGCCTAACTTGGGCCACCCTACATGGCACTGTGCCCATTGGCACACGCAGGTTTGCGTCAAAAAGTATAAATCAGGGCCTAAGAATCCCCAGTGCCAACCATTCTAGAATCTGGAACATGGAACACCAATAAGAACAATGCCAAGTAAAACATACACTTAAAAGAAAAAAAAATACAAATTCTGTTACTTTTAATAGATAAACCAATATCACATCACCCTTTATTATTTTTATTAATATTCATAACATATTAATACAAATAATATTCACAGAATGTATTTGGTTTCTTAGAGGCTGTAGCACCTATCCTTCTCCGAGTGTTGTTACTCAAATCTGGATTGTTAGTCAAATCCACAAAAGATGGAACTTTGGAAAGTTCTACTGAGACATTTGAATATGACGAAGAACATGAAAAAAGCTGTGAACCATCCTGTTCCTGCAAAGAATTTACATGTTGGACAGCCATCTTTTTTGCCCTAATCACCCCTATTCTTTGAATGACGCTGGTGGTTACTGACCAGGAATGTGCCCTAGGTTCTGCTTACCAGGCCCAGGGCCAGTGCTCTGTCCTCTGAAGGTAAATGGTAAATGGTCTAAATCTAACTGGCCCTAGTATATGGTAGGGTAGCTAGGTTTAGCGACCTCAGTTGACTTAATGCACTTAGGTGAGTACTGCTGTGGTGTCTGGTGTCCTTTTAAAGCCTGCCCTGCTCAGCAGGCTGTTTTTAAAATAAAACTATGTCCAAATTCAACTTTGAAATTAAAAGTACTTCAAAAGTCCAAACTACCTTTTTATAACTTTTAAGTTGCCCCTAAGTTCTGCCCTGGATGCCCCCAGGATAGAATAACTTGTTATAAAAAGCAGGGACAATATAAAATATGTTTTATATTGCTGGTAGGAAAAACAGCAAAAGCCATTTTACCGTATTGCAGTACTGCTAGCCCCACAGGCTAACATAGAAAGGTTTTATTAAACTTAATAAAGTCTAACTTTTGATTGGAGTTACCTAGCAATATCACTAAAAGTATAAAAATAATGGTTACAATACAGTATATCCAACAACCTTTCAAGGTTGGATGAGTTATAACTATTACAGGTAAGTAGTTTTAGAACCTTCAATCCTGAAATTACATAAGGTAGCTCTGTAGCAGCCTTTTACAGCCTGAGCCAAGTTAGTCTCAAAGTAGGCGTGAAGAGGCCTAGGGCTGAAACAATACAGCCATTCAGCTGGAGGAGATTTTCTTCCCGGAGAAGCCAGGGAGAGGAAAGGGGCTAGGGAGATAAGCTAGACTTGAAAAGCAGGAGCACAGATGTCGCAGGACACAGGTCACCCCTCACTTCCTTGATCAACAGCCAGTTGGGAGACTCCCTAACTAAATTAGGAGAGGAGATGGAAGGGGAGTGTAGTCAGATGTTAGCCACACCTCTGGGTTGGGTTACACAGACACACACTCCAAGTAGAGAATTTCTCCATTTTGATTTTTGTTACAACAGTGCATTCTGCTTCAAAAATATGCCACAATTCGCAGGAAGTAGTCATATCAGAGGGAGGTATCTTTACCCCTATTGGCTGAAGTGTCCCCACCTTCTGCCAGCCCAGAATGAAGGATAAATATGGCAGAGCTACAGGTGTTCTGCAGATCACTGTGTGTAACTAAAGAAGAAGAAGGACTGCCCTGCTGGGCCATTGGACTGCATCAACAAAGGCTTGCACTGAAAAGGACTGTACCTGCTTCACTCTCGAGGCTCCACAAAGAAAGGACTATGCCTGACTCAAGGAAAGGAGTGGACTCTCTGGGCAACAGCAGGTAGGCAAGTGCTGAAAGACGTCATCTGCAGTAGACAATGAGAGGACTATCCCAGCTGACCAGTCACAACTGGAGTTTTCTGGACTGCATAGGTGCATTGTGGGAGATTGAGTCCTAACGCCCAAAAGGCAATCCAGAGCTTCTGAACCCTTGACTGGACACTGTTCTTCCCAAAGGAAACAACGAGGAAGAAGTTCTTAAAGTCTGGGAAGTTTCTACAAAGTTTTGCTAAAAAGGTCCAGGAGGAGACCCACTCAACATCTAGAGTCAAGCCGCAGTTGACAAACCGTAAATCAGCCTGACTGTGCAGGTTTGTACCTCTCAAACCTCTGAAACTATTCTCTGTTGAGGACAAAAACTTCCAGGGGCTCACCAAGGCATCATACTGCAGCAGGCCTCCCTCGTCGAATCAAACTCCAGATCGAAGGAACCTGAGGACTTGACATCAAGAAAAAAGCTCCAACAAAATGTCTTTGGGCCTGATTTAGATTTTGGCAGGTGGGTTACTCCATCACAACGGTGAGGCTATCCCATGCAATGAAATATATATCCAGTAGGAAATAATGGGATTCATATTTCGGCAGACAGGATATCCGTCACCGTTGTGACGGAGTAACCCGGCTCTCGAAATCTAAATAAGGCCCTAAGTCTGAAGGTAAACTTTTGACCTGGATGAGCACTTTCCCTAGCTGACCCGCGCTCTATCGCAGTTGGCCTAACACTTTGAAATTGCCGTGGTCCAGTGCAGTCAGATAGCCACCAGTGGTGCTTTATGCTACTTGCCACTAGAATGCACATTTTTTTTATTTAATCTTTGAAAATTCTTATCTCCATTCCCTACATTAGAGTTTTGTTGTTTTTGGTGTCATTTTAAAGATATAAATGCTCTCTATTTTTATAAAGTGGTTTTGTATTTTTATTGTGTTGTGTCTTTTACTTATTTATTGTTTTGTTGATATTAAATGCTTTCAACTTACTTGTCTCCTAAATTAAGCCTGATTGCTCGTTGTCAAGCTACCAAGGGCTGAGCAAGGATTAATGTATTGAGTCTTGTGGGACCTCATTAGCTATTGTGGTATTATTACTAGCTGGAGGTGCATACTTCCACCTACTAATAATCTACTTTCCTTCATAGTGTCACATGTATGTGCTTCCTGGGGCCTCGCACTTGTTGTTGAGGTATTAACTCCTGTGAGAACATGTTACTGTCTGACTGCGTGGATCATTTAAGGGTTGCCAAGGGTCTCAGTTGTGACCCCTGGCTTGCCCCATGCAACCCCTGGCACAGCTTTTGTGACCCCTGACCTCACAGGGGTAATTATGTTTGCACTTATTCTTTCCATCAAAATAATTCTCAGCCAAAACCTGCTTAGCAATCCCTCTCTGACAAACATTGTGACTCACATTACAACCGTGCAATGTAGGGCTATATAAGGCAAATTTAAGAGGTGTCACATCATTCAAATCCAAAAATCAATGCATATGTTCTGAAACAAAGTTTGTACTGCTGTCATTAACCACCTCTCTCAGCGAACCCTCAATGGTAAACACTCCTTCAAGAAATGCAATGGTAAATTAATATATCTGAATAATACATCAATACAATAATAAAAATACATCCACTCTGAATATTTCAAATATTTCTTCTTGGTGGGCAACATATTATCAAGAAAAGAGAAATCTAAAGTCACTTTGGGTCATGATTCATCTGGAAGAGGAACCATGGTTTATGGTTCATCTGGAAGTGGAACATGGTATCTCATTTGTTCTCCAGTGTTTGTTGAAGGTAAACACTCAGGACACTCATTGACAGCATTTAGAACTTGAGCATTCAGAGAAGGCCACCAATAAAATTGCTTAGGTTTTTTACATGTTTTGTAATGCCTATGTACCCGTCGTGCTAAAGAATGTAAACATTTCCTTAGAACCTCTGCATAGATCATGTCTCATGACAGTATCATTGACAACATTAAGCTCATCAGATATCCACAAATAACTCTCCATATCCCCAGCCAAACACTTCTCTTTTGGCCAGCCATTTTTAAAGTAGTTCTTTACTTGACATAACTTTTCATTGTTAATATAAGCTGACATCCAAACTTCTTCAGAAAAGTTACTGCACACTCACTCACATCCTCCAAAGTAGAGACCACATACTCTGAGTCTTCCAAAGTCTCCCCACTCCCCACCTTGTTGAGACAAATTTGTGACAAACAGTCTGCTCTGTAATTTTTCTTACCTGGTAAATATTTAACTCAATTCTAAATATGCTCTAAAGGTTTGTGTCAGTATGTAACTCATATGTAAGTTTTAAGTGTCTCCACCAGCCAAGTAATGACTAGAGCCTAACGCATGGAGTGTTTCAGATACTTTCAACGTCCTGGATGCAAAAGCTACAGTCTTTTCCCTGCCAAATACCACCTGAATTAAAACAGCTTCAAAACCAATTAAAAAAGCATCTACCATACTGATACAGTTTTTATCGGAATTAAAAGGTTTCAATGCAGGAGCTTCCGCAGTCATTCCCTTGACTTTACTTATAGCCTCTCATTCATTTCAGGAGACCATACACATTTTGCTCCCTTTTCCAATAGTGCTCTTAAAGGTTGGGCAACTTGAACATAACCCTGAATAAATCAAGCATAGTACTCACTCAAACCCAAAAATGATTGAAAAGCATCTTTATCTTAGGGTGGAACTGCAAGTTTAATGGCTAAAAGGAACCAGCATTTTGGTTTAAGGCCTGTAGAGGTAATAGTATGACTCAGATACACACTATGAGCAAAAATTAAAATGTCATCCTGATAGGCCTGTACAGCATCAAGATTGTCAAAAAATTATCTGTCTGTTTTTTAAACATTCTTGCTGCTGAGGCAATTCGAAATGGTAAATGCAAGTAATTAAAGGCTCCCAAAGTTGTCACAAAGATGATCAACTTGTCTGAATCAGTGTTAGTGCAACCTGGTGATATGAAGACCTTAGAACATTGACAGCAAAAAATTGGACCCTACCAAATTGGTCCAAAATTCTGTATTTTGGGGAGTGGATGGCAATCTACCTAGTATTTTGTTTAAAAGATGAATGTCATCAGAAAGCAAAAACTCTCTCGACTTTTTATGCACAAAAGCAATACCCAACCCACTGAGACAAGTCACAAGATATAGGCCCTAATTACAACCCTGGCCGTCAAAGACCGCCAGGGCTGTTTTGGAGTTTGTACCGCCTACAGGCTGGCGGTAAAAACTCGGGCATTATGACCGCCACTTTTGTCCCTGTGGTTGTAATCCCCCAGGACCGCAGCGCTGCCCAGGGGATTACGAGTCCCCCTCCTGCATCCTTTTCATGGCGGTATGAACGGTCCCATGGAGCTTTTCACTGTCTGCATAGCGTGAGTGTGGCCGCATTGGCATGCGCCCGACGGTTTCAACTTGGCGGGCTGAGGGCCATAATAATTCCTTCATAACATAACTTATCTAGCACATTTTTATGGTCCTCCCTCACACTTAGAAGAACTGGTCAGACTCCATGCACCATAGGCTTAGCTTGTGGCTGGACCCTAATGTTATGCACTGAACCTACATGCTCCTGAAATGTCTGTAAAACGTCTGTAAAATGTCTTCCTCATCAAGAGTAACACTAAGATCAATCAAACAACACATTGGTAATGGTATTGTAAGGACCTGGGTATCTCTAAATCCACTGCCAGTGATAGCCCATACTACTGAGCCTCTATTGTCCCATCTTCCTGAGGAGGGAACTCAAGGAGTTCCCTCTGTGCCACCTTTTGCATAGGCTGCTGAAAGTCCTTCTAGAAGACTGGGCACAGCTAAAGAAGCAGCTCAGCATTATTCAAGTACCAAACTGCTGTTTAGGCCGGAATACCATATGCAAGGTCCTGATGATATTTTAAACAGGGGAAACATTTTAAGGGTACTGAAGGTTATCCCGGAATTCAGCCATCTGGAGTCACAAGACATCATTCAAATTAAATTCCTGGCCCCTAAGGACTCTCAGATCTCCAAACCAACATTGGCAACCTACACAATGATGGCCCTTGTGCAGATAATTTTGGTGGTCATTACAACCCTGGCGGTCGGTGTTAAAGCGGCGGTAAGACCGCCAACAGGCCGGCGGTAAAAATGTGCAAGTAAGACCGTGGTGGAAACCGCCAACAAAGACAGACACTTTAACACTCCGACCGCCACGGCGGTACAAACAAACAGCTTGGCGGTCACTGCCAACAGACAGGCGGAAGACAAAGTAACGCCCACAGTATCACAACCTACCAATCCGCCACCTTTTCTGGGGCGGATTCACCGCG
This sequence comes from Pleurodeles waltl, assembly GCF_031143425.1. Lineage (NCBI taxonomy): Eukaryota > Metazoa > Chordata > Amphibia > Caudata > Salamandridae > Pleurodeles > Pleurodeles waltl. The sequence goes on from NC_090438.1 coordinate 77,628,789, forward strand.
GATAAAAACACGGCGGAAACAGGATTTCTAAGGGAAAACACTTATCTCTGCACACCCCATGAGGAACCAGGACACCATGGATCCGGAACTCCAAACCCTCCCTGCGATAGTCTTCCTGCTCCTCTACAGGAGCACGAATGCCGGCGGCGAAGACCACGGTGAGTTCTGCACCTACGACACAAGGGAGGGGGGAGGGAAAAAACAGGGACACACACACGCAACACCCCGACCCCCACCCTCACCCACTACAACACACACGCTAATACATATTAATACATGATAGTTACAACCCCCAACCCCCCCGGAAGAATGCAAAGACAAAAGGAAATGAGTGTAACCATTGTAATATATTAAAATCAAGTAGGCAAAAATATATACATACACCATAAACAAAATATACACCAGGCATAGTAGTCCAGGTAGTGCTCCAATTAAGTCCGTGGAACACTGGGCCCACACGGTATGGGCGAGGCCCACACAAGATCCCCGACCATGACGGAGAGAACACTGCAGGGGCATCAGAGAGCAAGAAAACAGGCACCTCAGGGGGAGGGAAAGGGGGGGCACCTCAGCCGGCTGAGTGCACAACGCCAAATCCACGAGAGGCCACATGCCCACTGTTCAATCCTGGGGAGTGCAAAGCCACAGTCTCTCAAGTCTCTACAGTGGGTGGGTTGCCCACTGTTCAATCCTGGGGAGTGCAAAGCCAAAGTCTCTCAAGTCTCTACGGTGGGTGGGTTGCCCACTATTCAATCCTGGGGAGTGCAAAGCCACAGTCTCTCAAGTGGATGAAAGTCTCCACTGGTTCTGGAGGAGGCATTGTGCCCAGAGTACTTCATCCTGCTAAGGACAGAGGTAGTGGATGTATCTCTCCACTGGTTCTGGAGGGGGCTTTGTGCCCAGAGTACTTCATCCTGCTAAAGACAGAGGTAGTGGATGTATCTCTCCACTGGTTCTGAAGGGGGCTTTGTGCCCAGAGTACTTCATCCTGCTAAGGACAGAGGAAGTGGATGACAGTCTCCACTGGTTCTGGAGGGGGCTTTGTGCCCAGAGTGCTTCATCCTGCTAAGGACAGAGGTAGTGGATGACAGTCTCCACTGGTTCTGGAGGGGGCTTTGTGCCCAGAGTGCTTCATCCTGCTAAGGACAGAGGTAGTGGATGTATTCACTGTAGTACATGTTTTCACTGTATTTGTGACTGTATTCTGTGCCTTGCTTTTTTGTGCCTTTTGCTCCATTTTGCTTCCATTTGTGCCTTTTTTACTGTTGTAACCACTTTTTCGCCCCTTGTGCGCTCCCCCTTGCCGCTTTCCCCTGCCGCTGCCTCCCTGCGGCCCGCCCCCCTCACGCCCCCATTCGCCGCTCCCTCCCGCCTCCCAGCTGCTCCTCCCTCCCCCCTCCCTTCTTAATGGCTGGCGCTGCACGTCGAGGATGAAGCGACCTCTGACCTGATTTCGGTCAAGGGCTCGCTCCCCCACGTCCGCAGCACCACCTTGCTGTGCCCGTGTCCCGACCCCCGCCCACGCTGCTGCTAGCGTGTTCGAGGCCCGTCTAGTGGGCTTCTGGTAAGCTTCGCTGTACTCGTGTGCATTGTGCCATTATCACTGTATTTGTGACTGTATTCTGCGCCTTGCTTTATTCTGCCTTTTTGCCCCATTTGCGTCGCTGTACTCGTGTGCATTGTGTCGTTTTCACTGTATTTGTGACTGTATTCTGTGCCTTGCTTTTTTGTGCCTTTTGCTCCATTTTGCTTCCATTTGTGCCTTTTTTACTGTTGTAACCGCTTTTTCGCCCCTTGTGCGCTCCCCTTTGCCGCTTTCCCCTGCCGCTGCCTCCCTGCGGCCCGCCCCCCTTGTGCCCCCATTCACCACTCCCTCCCGTCTCCCGGCTGCTCCTCCCTCCCCCCTCCCTTCTTAATGGCTGGCACTGCGCGTCCGCGCCGCTGGGAGGCGCGCCAGAGGCAATCCCGTCTGCGCCCGTCCGCGCCTGGCCCGCGCCCAGCGCCACCCCCCCTGGTCCGCACGACCCTTGCATCACCAGACGCCGCTACTCAACCAACCAGCTTATTGCCCTCAAACCCGGCCGCTCCACAACATGTTTACAGTCCTCCCCAAAGAACACCAAGGGACCATTCTCCTGCCACGCCTGCAACTTCACCTGCAACAGAACAAGGAAACCTGCAACAACCACAACAAACCACCTCCACTGCATACTCCTCAACACACGCTCCGCACGCAAGCACGCCATCGAGCTCTGGGACCTGCTCGACACCACTGCCCCAGGCATAGCCTTCCTGACCGAAACCTGGTGGAATGACTCCTCAGCACCGGACTTCGCCATAGACATCCCGTATGGCTACAAGATCACCAGGAGGGATCGCCCCAATGGAATCGGAGGAGGAATAGCCGTCGCCCACAAATCCACCCTCAATATCCACACCCACACAGACGACACCCTCAAGACCGCCGAGCACCTACACTTCCGGATCCACACTGACCCCAATACCACTCTCAGAGGAATGCTCATCTACCGACCCCAGGACCATGAGCACCCTTCTTCGACTCCATCGCCGACCTCACGAGCACCCACGCACTCACCTCAACGGACTACATCCTCCTTGGAGACCTCAATTTCCACCTGGAGAACAACAACGACGCCAACACCACATCTCTGATAGACAACCTCTCCAACCTCGGCCTCAGACAACTGATCAACACACCCACCCACATCGCCGGCCACACACTTGATCCGATCTTCTCCGCAAGCAACCATGTCACCTTTAACCACACCACCGAACTCCACTGGACCGACCACCACTGCATCCACTTCACATTCAAGAAGCACATCGAACACCACCGCACCCAACTACCACCACACCGCCGCTGGAGCAAAGTCACCGAAGACCGGCTGACCAGCACCCTCGCCCAGAACCCGCCCACCGACTCCACCGACCCAGACACCGCCGCACTCAGCCTACGACAGTGGATCACCGACTGCACCAACACCCTTGCACCACTCAAGAGGGCCACCGACAACCAAGGAAAGAAAAAAGCCACCTGGTTCACTGACGAACTCCTCACCTCCAAACGCACCTGCCAGAAACTAAAGAAGAAATGGCTCCCCGAACACAGACCTGACAGCCTTGCAGCCCACAAGGAGGCCACCCGCAAGCACCACCAGCTAATCAGACTCGCCAAACGTTCCCACTTCACAGAACGCCTGAACAACAATGCACACGACAGCAAAGAACTCTTCTGCATCGTAAAGGAGCTCTCCAACCCCAACGCCAACGTCAACGACATCCCACCATCCCAAGAACTCTGCGACGCCCTGTCCACCTTTTTCTATCAGCAGATCGCCGACATCCATGACAGCCTCAACACCACGTCTCCGCCAGACCCCACCCCGACAACTCTACCTGCACCAACCGCCTAACCACCTGGACCCACGTAGACGATGCTGAAACTTGCAAAATCATGAACTCCATCCACTCAGGATCCCCTTCAGACCCTTGCCCCCACCACGTCTACAACAAAGCCGACTCTACCATCGCCCCCCAACTTCGAAAGGTCATCAACTTATCCTTCGAAACCGCGACTTTCCCGGAAAGCTGGAAGCACGCCGAAATCCACGCCGTCCTCAAGATACCCAAGGCAGACCCCAACGACCTTAAAAACTTCCATCCGAACTCCCTCCTCCCCTTCCCGGCGAAGGTCACCGAGAAGATCTCAGCTTACCCACGACCTCGAGGACAATTCAATCCAAGGACCCCTCCCAGTCCGGTTTCAGACGTAACCACAGCACCGAGACTGCTCTCCTCGCCGCCACAGATGACATCAGACGGCATATGGACAACAGCAAAACATCAGCCCTCATCCTTCTGGACCTTTCCGCAGCCTTCGATACGGTTTGCCACCGCACCCTATTAACACGCCTCCACGAAGCCGGAATACAAGAAAAGGCCCTCAACTGGATCTCCTCCTTTCTCTCCGGCAGAACCCAGAGAGTCCGACTCCCACCCTTCCACTCCGAAGCCACCAACATCATCTGCGGCGTACCCCAAGGCTCCTCCCTAAGCCCGACGCTGTTCAACGTCTACATGGCCCCCCTCGCACAACAGGCCCGTCAGCACAACCTCAACATTCTCTCCTACGCCAACGACACCCAGCTCATCCTCTCCCTCACCAAAGACCCACACACCGCCAAAGCCAACCTCCACGAGGGAATGAAGTCCACGCTCACAAGGCACTCCACGGCGCCGGACCAGCCTACCTGAACAACAGACTCAACTTCTACGTCCCCTCCCGCCATCTCCGCTCCACCAACCTCGCCCTCGCCATCGTTCCCCGCTTCCAACGCAAGACCTCCGGCGGCAGATTCTTCTCCTACCTTGCCGCCAAGACCTGGAACACCCTCCTGACCCCTCTGCGGCAGACCCAGGACCTTCTCACCTTCAGGAGACTCCTCAAGACCTGGCTCTTCGACCAGTAGCAGCACCCCCTCCTCCCCCCCTAACCTCCTTGAAACCCTAGCGGGTACGTAGTGCGCTCTATAAATATTGTGATTGATTGATTGATTATCTCTCCACTGGTTCTGGAGGGGGCTTTGTGCCCAGAGTGCTTCATCCTGCTAAGGACAGAGGTAGTGGATGTATCTCTCCACTGGTTCTGGAGGGGGCTTTGTGCCCAGAGTACTTCATCCTGCTAAGGACAGAGGTAGTGGATGTATCTCTCCACTGGTTCTGGAGGGGGCATTATGCCAGAGTGCTTTATCCTGCTTGTAACGGACTCAGTAGCGTCAGTGCCCTTGGCGCTCATGGGCCAGCGGTGCTTGAGGCGGCGGTGCCCTGTTCAGCAGTGCTTGGAGCGGCGGTGCCCTGTTCAACGGTGTTTGGAGCGGCGATGCCCTGTTCAGCGGTGCTTGGAGCGGCGGTGGCCTGTTCAGCGGTGCTTGGAGAGGCGGTGCCCTGTTCAGCGGTGCTTGACGCGGTGGTGCCCTGTTCAGCGGTGCTTGGCACGGCGGTGCCCTGTTCAGCGGTGCTTGGAGTGGCGGTGCCCTGCTCAGTGGTGCTTGGAGCAGCGGTGCCCTATTCAGCGGTGCTTGGAGCGGCAGTGCCCTGTTCAACAGTGCTTGGAGCGGCGGGCTCCTTTGCAGTGACTCAGCTGCTCGCGGTCCTCTCTGTCCCAGCGGGGCATGTGCTGGCGGTCCTCTCTGTCCCAGCGGGGCTTGTGCTGGCAGTCCTCTCTAGCCCAGCGGGGCTTGTGCTGGCGGTCCTCTCTGTCCCAGCGGGGCTTGTGCTGGTGGTCCTCTCTGTCCCAGCGGGGCTTGTGCTGGCGGTCCTCTCTAGCCCAGCGGGGCTTGTCACAGTCATTGGCCCCCATCCCCACCCTTGCCATGTGGCACATGTACTCACCGTCATTTCATGCACGCCGCAATCTCCCCCCTCCTTACATCTACCCCACTCCACACAGGCATAGCCCATACAGCATGCTCCCAGTGTACTTGCCTGTTTGCCTGGAGGACTGTAGAGTAGCGTGTACTGGAGGAGGACCCCGTCCACGAGTTTCTCCAACTCCTCCGATGTGAAGGCAGGGGCCCTTTCCCCAGACGCACAAGCCATTGTTTCTTCCAGACTGAGGTCACAGCAGCACTTGCAGTGTAGGTCCTCTCCTGTCGAAGATCAGGTATCGAGTGATTGAACAGATAGAAAACGATGGTCACGTCCGCGGCGGTGCGTACCGTCACCGCCCGCGTACATCGTCATTGGCTCCTGGGACCCATAGGGTCCAATGTTAACCAATGCAGCATTGCGCCACGGTCTTCAACCGCCTACCGCAACGGTGTACAACGCCAGCGCAGTTACCTCACATCCAATTGTCCCACTTTACAGGTCAGGCAGCCGCCATTTCAGGGGCCCACATGGCTTCATTTTTAACTGCGTCACACATACCTAGGCCTAGACTCAACACACATAGAGGCCACTTTTTGGATTATGATTGGTGCTCTGTGTAAGCTGTGGGTACGTACCTCTTGAGGTACTGGGTTTTTCAGAACCGGTACTGATCCGGTAACCCAGCGGTGCCAGGGTACACCCAAAGACCTCGGGTACTTTCCTGATTCAGACCACAGAAACTCAGAGTCTTCCAGGTGAAGTCAAAGATCGAATTTATTGGCTGCAACCAAGTAACAAGCGTCCTAGAAGTACAATAGCACGGTTTGTATGTTCTCAGGAGACTGTCTGTCAATGCAAAATCAGGTTTCCTTATATACAGTTTTTTAAGCTTCAGGCAAACATTCTTGACATTTTGGTTGGTCATTCACATGTTTTCACTACAAAGGAAAAAACAGTGTCATGATGAAACCTCATATTTCATGTCATCCAACCCATAATAAATTACCCGGCAAGGCCTAGTATTTTACATCAGATAAGTGTGGACCCCCAATAAAAACGGGCACCTCCCCCTCGTAAAGTAAGAAGAAGAAAAGAGCAGGTGCAGGTGTGAGCAAGATTAGGCAGGGTGTGTTAGCGATAATAAGGGTTTTATGGCATGGTGTGCCTTTATGCTATCTGATTCGGCCACTGGGAGAGGGACTGACCAAACAGGTTTGGCCTGAGGCAATGGTTCCAGCTTGCCCAGGTCAGAGAAAAGTCAATCAAGGTGTACGTGTCCTTGGAATCAAATCTGACTGTATTATAAGCCTATGTGAGGGCAACTTTTAAAATGGCTGCCGTGTATAAAATGGGAGCCACGAGTGCAGGACGAAAATGGCGATTTCGAGGTGAAAACGCTGCTGGAATTGAGCGAAAATGCTCATGCTTAGTGTACTAGTCATTATCGGTCTTTTGATACTAAAATCGTACTGCTGTGGCAAAGTAAATTACATGGGTCCAGAATTTTTAGAACCACAAACCCTCCTTTTGCCCTTACATAGGCAATAAACCTATTCTCATGCTAATCTGAGTCCAGGTCTATGTTTCTAAAGTCGTTGAGATGTTGCTGTAACATCATCCTAGTATTTAGCTCGTCTCTTGGTGCAGGTTTCCTTATGCATGATGTAACACAGAGGCCACATATCGCAGGAGCACACTGCACGCATAGACAGAACAGGAAAAGAATGGCCAAGATCATCCCAATGACCATCAGAATCTTCCATCCCCATGCTGATATCAGTTCCCAGAGCCATCCCATTAATGACCAATCTCCTTTATCTAAATGAATAGATTCAGAAATTCTATGCAGTTTGGAGATGGCCTGGTATACTGTTGGAGCGTTATCTGGGACAAAAACACAGCAACTCGATTGGATCAATGTACATACTCCACCCCGGTCTGCAAGTATGACATCTAATGCGACCCTGTTCTGAAGGGTCATAAGACGATCCGACTGGAGCTCAGCAGTCAAGTTACCAAGGGCACCAGTGGTTTCAGCCACGGTGGATTCAACCACTCTTATCAATTGCCTTATGCTCCTGCTGTTACTTATTTGTCCCCAGAACGGCAGAAAACCCTTTACGAAGTCCACAAATTCTTGTCCTGCAGTGTCTTCTTCACTGAAGACGCCTCTAACTATCCTTGTCTTGTGGTAATCTGCCGCTGCTGTGTAGGTAGGGGGCAACAGGAACGAAACGAAGCATGTGCCCGAAAAGTCAGGGGGCAACCATGTAAAGGCTCTATCATGGCAGATGAAATAGGTACCCTTAGCTGCCAAGAGCGGAGGGGAGGTCTGAGATGCGAAGACATATGTCTCAGTGCAGACGCTTTCCCCTAGTTGAGCTCTGGGATTCTTGCCAGTACCTTGCAGACACAGGTGACCCTGATGGGGTACAACCCAAATCAGGGAAGATATCTTAGCTTGCTGTTTCTCACTCATTGTGGCTTCATATCCGGTCATGTTCCATCCTATATATGCCATTGTCTCATCTCTGGGGATAGTCTCGTAGAAGATATTGTCCTTCATCATGTCTATGATACCTTTAACTAAAGCATTTTTCTTAGGGTTGTCTTCCGCAAAACGTAGGGGGTAGTGTGCATAGATGAATATCGTTCTGAATGCCCACACGGAACCATTGTGGCTGAAAGGCAGGATCAGATAAGGGATACCTTTATCTGCTGTGTGAGGCATAAGGCCACACACCCAACAGTTAGTTGTATTTATCACTAGTTGGTGTTGGTGCAAAAGCTGGATGAAGGAGTTATTAATGAACTTTAGTCTCCTAGCAGATTCATGTTTAGGGAGGAGTTGAAAAGAATGTGGGGAAACAGTGGAAGGAGGAGGTGTAGACGAGGTAGTAGGTGCCAATATCACGTTAAAACAGAATAAAATATATCCTATAAAAAACATAAGTATACTAAATAATATAAAAATGCACAGCAGCAAAAACCGTTTCCTGGTTATTGTTTCACATATTCTCTTCTTGAAACTCAGTCTTTCAACATGTTCTCCATTTTGGAAAGATTCCATCCTCTAACCGTTGCCGTTCGTGGCGGTTGGTTTACTTCACTTAGGAGTGTTCTGAATGTTCCAGGCCGCCCTAGAACAAACCAGACCTGTAGACCTTGTGTCCACAGGCTACCCCCCTAAGTCTTTTCAGCCACGATCCTACAGCTGAACCCGGATGGAGGTTCAAAAAAAACAACAACAAAAAAGCAAAAAGGCATTCAAAAATAATTTTCCATATTGGAGAACTTTGCTAAAGGGAAGAAAAGTAAACTGTTTTATTTGTCCTTTATTCTTGGTCGTAGATTATAACGGTTAGTCCCAGGTATCGTGTGGTCCTGAAAAAGGAGTTCAGGTTCTGTAGTGTCCAATCGAACTGACGGTGATACTGCTGATTGTAAAATGTCATCACTTTCTTTCTCAGTGAGTGTTCCTTTTATTCGTGCATCGCTGAAAGGCAGAAAACGTGGCACGGTTTCAGTCTCTGAGTCGGCGACACCTTCCTGGACCCACCGGTCATATGGCAGAGGTAGGGGTACCCTTTTGCAATGGGTCCCATGGATCCAGTGTTTCTTCCCTTCTACTCGAACAGCTGATCTTGTGGAGAGAAGAACGAGGTGCGGTCCGGTCCACCTGGGCTGCTCGTTTTTGGTTCGCTGAAAGTTCTTTATTAAAACCCAGGATCCAGGCTCAATGGGATGACCTGGAGATTCAGAGACCGGAGGCAGGGTGTCGTGGACCTGTTGATGTAAGACACGCAATTTAGCCGTCAATTCATACAGATAGTCAAGCAAGACAGGATGCTCTATCTCGCTGAACTTCTTGGGCCTAGGCACTCCCCATATATTGGCCGGGCGGCCGAAGACTATTTCATAAGGACTAAGTTTCACTCGTGAATGCACAGTCATTCTGGTTGATAGGAGTGCTAAGGGTAGAGCGTCAGGCCATTTGAGACCAGAGCTCGCTTGTATCTTGGCCAATTTTAGCTTTAGAGTGCCATTATAGCACTCCACTAATCCAGCTGATTGGGGGTGATTTGCAGCGTGAAACTTTTGGTTTATGTCTAGCCCTTCGCATACTTTCTTCATCACTTGACCCACAAATTCACTTCCATTGTCACTCCAGATCATTCTCGGCATTCCGAATCTAGGGAAGAACTCTTTCACAAGGGCTTTGGCTGTGGATAGCGCAGTATTGTCTTTTAGGGGATAGGCTTCCACCCATCTTGAAAAGGCACAAACAACAACGAGTACGTATTTTAAGTTGTTGCACCTCTCCATGTGGATGAAATCTAGCTGCAAAACCTCAAACGGATACGTAGGAGGTGCAAAATGACCAGCTGGAGTGGGATTCCTCTACCAGGGTTGTGTTTCAGGCATACCATGCAATTTTTAACCACATTTTCTGCGCACTTGGGAAGTCCTGCATTTTGCCATACTGGGGCCAACAACTTACAAATCCCTTTCACACTGATGTGAGCCATTCCATGAGCCATTGTAACTACTGCAAGCACATACGCATCGGGTAGCAACCATCTTTGATGTTCTGACAACTCGACCCAACAACCATTCGCATCCAATTTACCCGTACTTTCTCTCCACTCACTCAATTCTCTCTCTGTGGCTTCAGCTTGAATCGATTTCACGCTTTCTATCGTGTCTTCACACATTCCAACATCACCAATCCATCTTGCAGGGCCCGCGACATACATTCGGCTCATCACATTCCTTGCCGTTTCTTTTGCGACCTCGTCAGCAAATGCATTCCCACGACCAACATCATCAGTCACCTTTTTATGTGCGCTACACTTCACAATCGCAACTTGCAACGGTAAAGTAAGTGAATCAAGGAGCTCATTTACCAACTGACCATGCTGTATTTTAGTTCCATGCGAGGTCAGGAACCCACGTTCCTTCCACAAACGCCCAAAACTATGGGCCACACCAAACGCATATTGGCTATCGGTATAGATAGTCACTTTCATTCCTTTTGATACTGTACATGCTCTTGTTAGGGCTATTAACTCAGCTGCTTGGGCTGAATTATGTGGGATACGTGCGGCTTCAACAATCCTACACAAAGTTGTCACAGCATACGCCGCAGTCGTGTCACCATTCGGGAGCTTAAAGCATGAACCATCCACCCACAAAGTACCATCACTCTTTGCAATGGGAGTGTCCAGAAGGTCTATTCTCCCTTTCGTTTCTTCTTCTGTTCTATGGAGACAATCATGTTGTTCAGAAGTATCTAACTCCGTCACAATTGGCAATAACGTAGCTGGGTTAAGTGTAGTGCATCTTTTTATATGTACATGGCTTGCTAACAATGTCAACTCATAACCTGACAATCGAGCACTAGTTAAATGCTGTGTCTTGGTTCTGTTTAACAACGTGTCCACTGCATGTGGAACCATTACGATTAATGTGTTATTCATCACTAAACCAGCAGACTGTCGGATAGAAACAGCAGCTGCCGCTGCCGCTCTTAAGCAGCTCGGTAGTGCCTTAGCTATTGAGTCTAAGGTTGAAGAGAAATAGGCGCATGGACGCTCCCTGTCTCCAAACTGTTGTGTCAAAACTGCTAACGCACAACCTTCTTTCTCATGGACATACAATGTAAAAGGCTTGCTGTAGTTGGGGGTACCCAACACAGGAGCTGAACATAATGCATCACGTAATTCGACAAAACTTTTCTGACAATCTTCAGACCATGGGACGGGATTCGGTATATCTTTACAAGTTAATGCCACCAAGGGTTTGGCTATTAACGAAAAATTAGGTATCCATTGTCTGCAATATGATGTAATACCCAAGAAAGCACGCACTTCTCTTTGTGTTCTTGGCACACTCATTGCTGCAACAGCTCTGATTCTCTCTGGGGTCAGTTGCCTTCCCTCCTTCGAAAAGAGATGACCTAAATAGGTCACTTCTTTTTTACAATACTGTAACTTTGAAAGGGACACTTTGTGGTGTAAATCAGACAAATGACGCAATGATGACAATTTTGCTTCTTTGCAGATCTCCTTAGTATCTGCGGCAACTAGCAAATCATCTACATATTGAATGAGAGTGGCGCCATCAGGTAACATAAGAGTGTCAAGTTGTGCTTTCAAAGCCTGACTATAGATAGATGGACTTTCACAATAGCCTTGAGGAGCTCTCTTAAATCTGAAGCTTCGTCCTCCCAAATTGAAGCCAAAAATGTCCCTGCTCTCTTCTGCAATAGGGATGCTGAAGAAAGCATTTTTCAGGTCTATTACTGAAAACCAAGTGGCTGAAGCTGGAATCATTGTCAACAATGCAGTGATATCGGGGACGACTGGAAACTGTGGCACAACTATTTTGTTCACCTCTCTAAGATCAATTACAAACCTATAAACAGGTGGCTGAGTAGGGTCAGTATGCTTCAAGACAGGCAAAACAGGACTATTGCAAACGTTGCCTCTTGTCTCTTCAATTACATCCTTCTCAATCAGATCACGAATAATTGCCAACAACGCTTTTTCCCCTTCACTAGAGATCTTGTATTGGGGAATACGTGGCATTGTAACATTGGCTTTTAATGTTATCACATATGGCTGAATTTCCAAAAGACCTACATCATTAGGTCCAGTAGCCCAAAGAGTATTAGGAAGAGACGAAAATTCTGGTGGAAATCTGTCCTTTGACAAATACATTGGTGAAACCACTTTCTTACCCAATGTGAGTTGCACTCCAGAAGGAGAGCAATACAATGTTGCATACAATCTCTTTAACAGATCTAATCCTAACAAGTTCTCGCCACAACCTGTCGTCAAAATAAGGGGTGTTTCAAATTTACAAGGTCCAACAGAAAGAGATATAGGGTTAGAAATCGGATTTCTAACTGGGGCGCCGGAAAACCCTACTGATACATTTGTTTCGCCAGACAAAGGTGCGCCAGGGAGTTTTGAGTGCATAATAGAACTCTTGGTAGCACCAGTATCCAACAGAAAAGGTTCTGACACACCTGATGCAATCACCTTAACATAAGGCCCACTCTGATCTACTGGAACTGAAACAACTCCCTCTCTTTGTCTATGGCTGTCCTAGCAATCATTACTGTCCAAATGCTCATCCTCTGTATAGTAATCATCAGTATAGTACTGAGCCGTCCTACCAGATGCAGTAACCTGTTGATCAAATCTGTTCATTGAGTTTTGAGGGAGGAATGGGCGCGCGCTCTGGGGAACATATCCACGTCCTCTTCCTCTAGGTGCTTGTGGAACACCTCGACCTCTTAAACCAGAAGTACCATTTGCGCGCTGTAGCAAAGCAGGGCAACTATACTTGAAATGACCCTCTTCCTTGCAATATGAACACTGATTGGGACCTACTGGGATACGTGGTTGAGCATACTCGGTTCTTTGCGAGTTTCTCTGAAACGGTTGGGGCTGATAGTTATTCTGATAGTTGTTCTGTGCACCACTATTCTGACCACCACGTGGCGGGTACGCTTGTTGTAACAGAACCTTCGTTTTCAATTCTTTTGTTTTCTTCTCTACTCTATCTCTCTCATCTTTATCTCTATTTTCATACTACTGTGCAGTAGCCAATATCTGTGCTGAAGAGGAAACTGCCCAAGAACTTTCTGAGTCTTTTAACTTTTTACACAACTCAGGAAGCAGATTATGCACAAATTTATCGACGAACAAACGTTGACCACCTTCCGTGCTCATATCTTGACCATTGTGGTCCACAAACGTTTCTTCAAACCTGGTGAAGAAATCTGATACCGTTTCTTCTTTCTTTTGCTTACATGCAGACAATTTATCCCAGTTTACACGCATCGCAGGCATTATAGTTTTCATGTAATCAATAATCCTACCAGGAAGCTCTGTCACTAAAGGCTCAGGTTTAGCACCACCAATTTGTCGGGCATCTGCAGCAGCAATATTAGCCCATGTGTCACCTAACTCTTGAGCTTGGTCTGTATGGCAAATCTTTCCCCATAAAGGCTGTGGAACAACATTCCCAAACAACATGTCTATGTCAGCTAAATTCATAATGCAAGACCCCGCAGTCTGTGACAATTCCTTGTAATACCCTGTAGGATTCTTACGGGGATCAGGCAATGTCTGCTTAAGGGATAAAACTTCAGCTCGCTTCCATGGAATGTGTACCCATACACGCTGGAAATGAGGCAGGACAGGTGGATTAGCATTTGGGTCCCCTTCCCTCCACTGTGGGGGAACTTCCCTCATGGGGTACTGTTTCCCTTTCTTTTTAGCAGAAGAATCATATTTAAACAATAACCTGGAAACACCTTCAGTCCTAAACGATAATAACATCGCAACTGCTTTCTCGACATCTGAACCCACAATCAAACCTGTCGAAAAATCGAACCGTACACGACACAACTTAGGCAGATTGGGCTCCAAACCATTTTCCTCTAAATCCTCAGAAAGAAAAGTACACATTTTTTCAAAAACGTATCTCTGTTTCGGTTCTTCCCACTGATGGAAGACATCCATAACAGACTCTAGTTCATATCTCGCTGGTTCAGTAACCCATTTATGCGCCAAATAATTCAGTGTCTCTTTCTCCATACCATCAGGCAATTGGCTACGCAATTGTTTACGCTCTGAAACTGGGGTCGTAGCTAATGACCCAAAGAGAGGGGATAAAAGACTAGTCACAGTGTTTGTCATTCTCTGACGGATAGAGGGAGAGGTTGACAAATGATCAGGAGGAAAAACAGAATGAGACAAGGCAGAGACAGAAGCAGAGTCAGAAACAATACCAGGAGTGGTAGTCGCTATAGTAGTCAAAGTTGTAGGAAGTAAAGGCAGAGCACATGTCAAAGCCGGTGGCCCTTGAGGAGGCTGCACCGGAGGAATAGGAACCAACTGAAGAATAGCTGGTGGGTGCTGGGGAGGAGCAGGAGGCAATGCAACCACTGGTTGTGCAACTAGAGGTTGCGGAGGTGCCGTGGCATTCTGCGCATAGGGTGGTGGCGAACTTAGCAAATGCGACATTAGGGGATCTTTTTCAGAGTCTTTTGCTGCATCTTGCTGAAGAGGCGGCAAAACTGGATAGCATTTATCTACTGTCATTTTATGTCGCCTATGCAACTGCTCATTCAACTGTTCTACTTCGTTATCTTTAAACTGTATAGCAGCTTGCATAATCGAAATACCTTTTTCTCTCTTATTTTTCTTAGCTAATTTAATTTCCTTTTGCTTGGCTTCCTTACGCCATAAGCGGAAAGAATCAAACATTGCCGGCCGGGCTTTCTTCTTAAAAAGTCTAACTTCGAGGTTATCTAAGATTTCTGTGTCAAAGCTACCATTTTGGGGCCATTTTAAAACACCATCTTTTCTGGTGTAACGGATCCATACTTCATTATATGTGATGGGGCCTACTCCGTGCTTCACATATAATTCATAGGTTGGAGTTCCAATCGGAGGAACCGGA